>NW_016690181.1:12049587-12406525 GCF_001604755.1 Lepidothrix coronata | reverse complement strand
CTGTCTGCACCCTTCCCTTGCAGGACCTATGCAGCGCACATCAAGCGGCCCTTCTCGGTGAAATACGAGCCCTACACCCACAGCATCGAGCTCCTGGACAGCCCTCAGACGATCTGTCACTCCCTGGAGAGCGTAAGGGATGAGCTTCACTCGCTGATTAATGCGCTCAATGTTATCAGTTAATACAAGAACTGAGCTATTTCCGTCCTTTCTTCCCTCTCAGCCCCAAACATGCCCGCTCTGCCTTCACCCAGTTCCCATCTGATAATTCCTGTCTTCTCCAAACATTTGCACTGCTGCCTGTCACCACGCAACCCCAACAGCTTTCCACTTTTGTATGTAGGGCCAGCTTGGAGGAGGGCAGCGGGATGGACCCAAGGCTTGCTGGCTTTTTCGGTAGCTTTTCTGTTGACTGCTAGAAGAATCTTAGCAGAGACAAAAAGCATGGCCAAGCTAAACAGCTGAAGTCAAGAGCTGTGTGTTGGGCTTTTGAGTGCAAGGAAGAGGAAAAAATCTTTATTAAAAAAAAAGAGAAAAAAAGGAGAGAGAGAGATATGTTTTGTTGGTTTATTGATTTTGAGTTTTTTGGGGATTTTTGTTTGGTTGGTTTTGGGTTTCTGTTTTGGTTTTTTGTTTGTTTGTTTCTTTTGTGTTTTTTTTTTTCCAATTTGAGAGAATAAATTAATCTGCTTTCTTTTTATCCCCAAAGCAACTTCATGAATGACCCTCAGTCCCCACTATCTCCTGCCTCTTATAGCCTCATACATTTGTGAAATGCAGAGCTGCTCCAGAATCTGAACCAACTCTGTGAGTTCTGAAATTTCAGCTCCCAGCCTCTCCTCAGCTTCTTGCACAGGGGGATGCTACCTGTATCCCCCCCAGCACAAACACCACTGAGCAATCCCTGGCCACTCCAGAGCAGAGCATGGACACCCCCTTCAGGCTTTCTTTTAGAAGCTCCCACAGCATGCAGTGCTGAAGAGCCCAGCTGCCATTCTTCACAGCAGGTAGTAATCACAGCTATTGATGTTCATTCGTGCTGGTGGCCCTGGGCAACCTCAGCAGCCTCTGAGTTTATTGGTTATTGCAGACTGAGTGGATCCACTGGTGCCCCGAGTTTGCCAGTCCTTGTGAGAATTTCACAAGCTTTCACTTTTCCAGTCTATGACACAGCACAGTCTTTTTCTTAGTTATTCTGATATCACTATCACCTGATGTAGCTCAGGTGTGTGACTAATGCTATTGCTGGCCATTTGTGAGGAAGGTAAACATATGGTTGGGATGCTCAAACCCAGTTTTATCCAGTTTTCACTGTAGATATTAATGGCTTGATCTGACCCAAAGCTCTCAGTTTTTCCTCCCCCTGCTTTTGCCCTTCTTATCTTCTTGCAGGCTGTCTCATAACTTAGCGGTTTGCTCAGAAGTTTGGCCCAAGGTTATGCAGCTGTGCAGTATCAGAGCTGGGCTTGGGATTGTGTGGAGGCAGCTAAACAGCTGTGGGGAACAGTGAAGGGGAGAATTACGCAGGGTGGTTTGTGATCATTTATAACATTCTGTGCAGACTTTTACCATCCTTACCCACGATATATGATTTTTATAATTTCCTCTTTAAAGGACTGCAAGGCTTAGCAGTTAAGTTTTGGCTATTAACATGGCTAACATTGCTCTCCAGTGTTACTTCCACTGTGGCTCAGTCATAGTAGTTTACAATCCATTACACTTTATCCCATTTCAGACCTACACAGAACTCCCAGTTCTTTCAATTATTAACTCCTTAGCTACTGTCAGCATTTAGTCTCCCGTCTGCCTCAATCCCCCCTTTCTGCTTCCTTTCTTATTTGACCCTCACTCCTGAACTCCTCCTAAATTGCTTAAAAGGCCATTACTGAAATCAGCAGCTCAACATCAGGGCTAGTTGCTTTTCCTCAAGTTGTTCCTCCTCCTTGGATTTTCCTGTAAACGAATAAAACTACTGAGTTCATTCAGTTATTGCAATTTTAGAGCACTTTTTCCAAAGCTTCAGCTATGATTTCCCAATCTGGGTGGATCCAGATCATGAGCTGTAACTCTCAAGGCTCCCTTAAGAGCCATAACAATTTTTCATTTCAGTTCTTCAGTTATTACTATTAGATTAAGTAGCTGGACCAAGCTATGCAAGATTAAGGCAGGCTAGGTCATAGGTTAGCTATCTAGCCATGAAAATCTTATTGGCGACTCCAGTAAAACAGACTAAAAAAAAAAAAAAAAAAAATAAAGCTCCAAACAGGCAAGATGTAACAATGAACTCTATAAAGTTAATGCACAGGTTATAGCAATGCCACTTTACTGGTCTGCAGGTCACTGTTTCTCCTCTCCTTTGGTTGTCACCAGCTTCTGGACTGCTGCCCATGAGTGCAGCAAGGATGCTTCAAACCCTGCAGCAATGCCAGGCTCCTGATCAGGACCGAGCAGGGAGTCCCTGCGGAGGCATTCGCTTTCTGGTCTGGCCTCCAGAACCATAAAGGTCTGAAGGTGATCATCTCTAGGTCTCAAAAGCACTTCATGGTCATTATCTGCCTTGTTAAATATCTGAAATTAATGCAATTTGTAAGAAGACCAAAGTTATTAACATGAAGTGAAAAGCCAATTTAGAAATCCTTGTAACTGCAGGAGACCTCAGCTCCTCTGCCTTGCCTTGGAGTTTGCATTGCTGGTCCCTGACTCTGTCAGCTGTTGCTTGTTTGAGGAGCTGTAGTAAAATCTGTTGTCCTACAAAAATAGAAAATAAGCAAAACTTGCAGCATAAACCAGCCCCATTAGTATGCAAGCATATAAACAGATCTGCTGGAGCCAGGTGGGAGGTGAACACCAGGCAGGCTGCACCCCCTTGCTTGTGGGAGATGAAGTTGCACTGATGTGGGCTGTGAGTGCAGGGGCTCAGGCTGCACAGGCGCCAGAGGTTCCTCTTTGGGACATTTTCTGTGTCTGTATTCTTGACAAATTCATGACAGATTCCAGAATTTTTTGGCCCCTTAGGGGGACATCTGAGAAACATGAACCAGTTTGTATTTACTATTGCCCTCATCTATTTAATATCTTAGAGAATTTATCCTATTAGAAACTTAATAGGTCCCCTTTCATTTTGTCTCTAAGGCTTGCTTGTCTTTATCTGGTTTCAAATACAGTACTTGACCCCTTATTTTATAAGCCATATATGAATTGTATCCTTGCTTTCTCATTTTACCCATTTTTCTCATGTTGTTTCTTCTATTCAAGCATTGTTTTCTTCTTTATCCTGCTGTAGTATTTCAGGGTCTTAGACATAGGACCACTACGGGACAGGCTATCCAAACAAAATATGGTAGAGTTATAAACCAGTCCCTAATCTGTCACTGCTCCTTAATGCTACTAATAGAGAGGTTAACTTTTCAGCCCATCATTTTGGATATTGTCCTACAATTTTCTTTAGTATATTTTTAATAGTCTGACTCATTTCTTTCTACCAGTCTGGAGGATTACAGGTGGTAGGGTATATACAGTCCTTGCTTAATCCCCAGGTTACTTATTAAGGCTTGAGTTACTTCACTTGCAACCTCCCTGCTCCCACCCCGCTGTTTATCTCATCCTGTTTTAGCTGCTGTCCCATTCTACAAACAATTTTCCGCCACAATATTGTTACAGTTCCAGTAGTTGTATTTCTTTTTAGGTGAAGAGCCTCAATCTATCCAGGAACGATACTAATTGTGACAAAGAGATGCTGATGCTCTAGTTTGTGACAGTTTATCTGGGTGATCCCTTTGCAGTATTTGTCACAGTCCTTGGTTTAGGCAATGCAGTAGTGCTGGCAGCTTTCTTTTAGTAATCCACTTTTGCATCATGCACACCTTATACAATTTTTATTTATGTCCTCTGTTTCTTGCTTCATTTGGGGGCAAATATAAATTCTTTGCACTCTTTTCAGAATACCTTGCACTCCTTAATGTAACTCACTATGTCAGTCTCAGATAGTTTGCTCTCATTCAGCTGGCCACAGTATCCATCCCATCTTCCTTTTTTTAGCTGATACTTTGTTGGGGCTGCAGAAAACAAAATCCATTTCTCAGTATTGCTTTTAGTCTTCCCATTACTTTAACATCCTTTACATATATTTGATTTCCAGTCTCCATCTAAGCTTTTAAAATAAACCTCCTCTTTTCTTCATAGGTGTCCCATTATGTGCTTGCCATTGCCGTTCTCCCTATCATGCACTCATTATTTTGTTCTATTATCAGCATAGTAGCTATCTGTAGAGAGATAGTGTGTAGAAAGGTTTGTCTTCTACTGATAGCCTGTAAACTCCTTGGCATGATCCTTTCTCTAGTTTCCACACTACCTGTTCCCTTATTCCACTGATAGCACTATCTTGGATTATTCTTCCACTTTGTTCAAATGAAGCTCTCCCATGAGTGTGCAATACCTTTGGTTTATTTGTGGTTTCCTTTAAAAGGGTATCCACACTGATAGCCATTTATTCTCTTCATGCTTAAAGCAGAGTAGGAGTAGACTGGGGTACAACTTCACTACTGAGCAGGAAAGCCTCAAACACCATCATAGTCCAGAGTGCCTCTAACCAGGTTTTCTCATGGCCAGGGAAAGTTTGGTCCAGCCAATGGAGAGGAGAAGACTCATACACTACTGGAATCCATTTTCCTTCACTATTTCTCTGTAACAGCACTGCTTAGACAGTATCAGCTCATGTTAAAATTCTTATTATGAATAATTTTCCTTTGACTGGGAATTTTAGTGCAGAAGCTTTTCAAGCATCTTCTTTCATGCCAGATAAAGCACTGTCTAGATCTTTGCTCCAGCTCCATTCTTGATTCTTTTTCTGTCATTTCCCTAATGCTCTGTTGCTACTAGCAAAGATGGATATGCTGCCATAAGATACTAGCACAGTTATAGATATGCTGCCATAAGAAATTAAATCCTCCCAGCACTCTTCAGAGTTGGGATTGATTAGTGGGAATCTTTATATCACAGAAAGCTTAACCTTTCTAGCATTTATCCATCTTCTTGTTTCACCAGTTCCAGTAGCCAAGCATTTAACTTGGGTTTGTGCCATATTCAAATTGACTTTAAATCCTATTTGGTCTATTAATTTTAAAACTCAGCTACTTCTCTCTTGTACCTCTTCTTCTGTAGCTGCAGTTCCCCAAGTGTCATCACATAAGGTAATTTCTTTTCTTTGTCCCCTGCATACATCAGTCAAACACTTACTAACACAAGCATGTGCAGCAGGGCAGGTGCTCGGCCCTGTGGGATGCAAGTAAAAGTGTATTGTTTGTCTCTTAATGTGAAAGCAACTCCGTAAATTGCTTCTTCCCCTGCATTTTGCCATATGGGAGCATAGTGTGAATCATGGAGGTGCGTTTGTGCCACTAGCTCTCCTAATTCATCTGCTGTCCAAGGAGCCTGACTCAGCCTCAGGACTGCCAGGGACAATGGAGATACCTGTGCTCCACTGGGAGTGGGTGGTTGGTACACAGTATCAGGCCCTGCTGACATTCAAGCAGCTCCCTATCAGTTTACTAAAGAGTCTCCATCTTCTTCAAGCTTATGGACCGGTAGTAATGCTGCCAATTGTGTCCTTGTCTTACCATTCTGCTGGGGAATTTGATTAAATGCCCATCATGGCAAAATTAAATGCCTGACATACAATGGATAAAAGCTAGTGGAGCACACGGTCTAATCAATTTACCACTTAATCCCCTCGTAATTCCAAATATGAAGCAGTTTCTCTACTGTTGTGCTTTCTTTCAGTGGCTTCAGCTTACCTACCTTAGGGTCACTTTTTTTTCATTTTAGCAGCTACAGCAGTTTAATCTGCTGTACACATCTACCCCAGGACAGCACTTGTAGTCTTTGTGGGATATGTGCTATCCTCAACTTTTCTTTCTTTTCCCGTTAGCCAATATCATCCCTGAAATCATATTCCTGTGATGACTCCTGATCCAGTTCTCTCCACCACTTTCTGCTACTCCAGTAGTTATTTTTAGTTTTTGCATCCCAATCTGCTCTTGCAAGTGCCTAATTTTAGCTTTGCGTTTTACTATGATCAGGTCCCTTTTGAGCTCTCCCTTGCTCCAGGGCAAATTGCTGCACTATATATGTTAATATCTCTCTTTACTTCTGTAGTTTTTCTTTCTCTTTTTCTAAATTCCTCTGATTCTTTAACTGCCATTGCACATCCTTATTGCCTTTTTGGGCCACTAGATGGTATTCCTTTTCTAAAGACAAACTTACTTAAAGTCACTTGATAGACTCTTTTAAAACACAAATGTTGCCTTGGTACAGATTATTGCTGCTTCCCATAGCAGTCCCACTATTAGAGGCGGTGCATCCCTGAGTGTCTTTTCATCCACTCTCCCATATCAGGGAACATTTGGTCTCTATCACCCATCAGCTTCCTGTGGGCTGGAGAGGCGCCCACAGCCCTTGCTGTAATCTCTGATATTGTTGGGATTTCCTGTAACCCTCCAGTATTCCTGTTTTCAGGCTTTTTCCTGAGTTGTCTTGGATTTTTCCCATGCTTTCAATTTTGTCTTAAGGTATCCCTTAAGTATTGTGCACAAGGCTGGTTAGATTTGTAGACTTGCCTTGAACGAAATCATAGAATCATAGAATGGTTTGAGTTGGAAAGGACTCTAAATATCATTTTAGTTCCAACCCCTCTGCCATGGGCAGGGACAGTTTTCACTAGATCAGGTTGCTCTGAGCTCCATCCAGCCTTTAGATTGCTCAGAGAAAAAGACTTTGAGGATCTACCCAGTCACACCCTCCACCAAAAGATGTTATGAATTCCCTTTTCCTGACAGTGGAGCAGATTTGTAGGACTATGTGGCTGCTTAGAGTTAAGCACAAGCTCAAGTCCTTTGGTGGGTCATTGAAACCTTCCTGCCATTTCCCCAGAACTCACCAAACACGACTTCAAGCTCTATAAAAAGTGTCTGGGCAAAGCCAGTGTGATGGGTCAGCCCGAGTTGAACGCTCCCATAAATGACGCACGGGCTGGCGAGGGAGGAAGAAAGGAAAGAAGCCTTCCTCAGAGCCAGGCCCCACCGTACTCTCTGGTGTGTGCGTGTCGCAGTGCCTCGCTGAGCGGTCTCGCTGTTGTTGCTGCTGCTGCTGTGGGTGGATATCTGTCTGTCTCTCTGTGTAAAGAAATATGAAACAGAATTATTTTTCTTTTTGGAATTGTGCTGCTGCTGACATGATATTGAGAATAAAGAAATATATTTCTGGCCTAGCATCCTGAGTTTGGCTCTTTCATCCTTCTTCTGTCCAGATTCAAGTCAGCTGCCTTGCCTACAGGCAGTGTGCAAAATCAAACTTGGGGAATGTTATGGTGGAAGACCTTCAACTTGCACTCAGGCAAAATGTTTACTTGGAGGTGGAAAACGCTCCCATCTTTGCAGACGAGATGATCTAAGCCTTTCTTTGGCAGGATATTACCAATTGCACAATTATGCATGAAACAGTAGTTGGGATGTCTCTTTTAAACAGTAAAACTCCAGGGGACTCGCCTTCACTACATGCATTCTCTCCCAGCATTTCTCACTATTCCTGTTCAGTTCCAGTGGTGCCAGCCAAGTAGGGGTGCCGGTGTATTCCTTGTGTGCTACTCCAGAGTTATGTTTAAGGAAACTAATTCCAGTCACTACTGCAAGCTTCGTTTTTACATGGAAGCCCTATTCTTCCTCTGCTTAAAATTCTTTCCAGAATCATGGACAGAGGTGGATTAATATATTGCCAGCACACATCTGGACCATGCACCCAGGCACCCCAGCATACTCTGAGAGGGAGTTGCCTAATTTAGGACTTGTAAGGATACCCTGTATCTTCACAGTGCTCATTAAAATGTTACAGCTGTAATGAATTCAACTTCATGACATGCTTCGGAGGTAGAAGAGTGCTCTTGTCCCTGTAAAAAGCTGACAGATAAAAGGAGGTAGAGAACCAGAGACTCAGACCAGGCACAGAGCCGGAAAAGTAATTACATGCCTAAACAGCTTTGGGAAGATCTGGGGCTTGAACCTCTGTCAGCCCCCTCAGGACCAAATCTTTCTTCTTGTGCTGTGGTGGTACGGATCAGAAGAACTCAATTATTTACAAATCCTGTAGCTGCAGGTATGCACACACACACGCACCGCCTCCCCAGAGAGGGGAATTGATTCGGATAAGGCTGCGTCTGACCTGAGCTGTCATTCGTACTGCTAATCCGGCTCAAATCAGGCTTGTTTTTTTCCCCAGGGACCAGAAAGGGTACTGCACTTTCCACTGCAAGGAGTTTGTTTTCAGTTTTCCAACACTTGTTCATTACAATGTTTGCAAAAATGCTAGGTTTTCTAGGGGGAAAGATGATCTTTGACATTTTTCTGGCACAGCTGAAAGCAGAAAGTGTCTGAAATGCCTTGAAAACTGATCAGGAAGTTTGTTTGGGGTTTGGTTTTTTTTTTTGGTGGTGATTTTTGTTTTGTTTTGTTCTAGTTTTGTTGTTGTTTTTAACTGAATAGAGATGTTTGCAAAGATTAGGTAAGGGATTAAAAATCCTATGTGTCTCCACCCCAGAGGTACTACTGTAGCCTTGCAGTACTCTCATTGCGCAGCTGATAGGGTTGGTGGTGGCAGGTTAATAAAATAAGAACTTGGAGATTAGATGTTTTTGAGTCTAACAAGTGCTGTGCTCCAAATGAATGAGGGATTCTTTGTGTCTCTCTTAACCAGTTCATTCTGAACATCTTGTATAAGGTGTGTATCACTCAGGAGCAGCTGTAGCACATGCACTTATTGCCTTATGCACAGCAAACCTCCCAAACCCATGCTCATCCCAAGAGGGATGGGACCCTCCAAGATTCCTTGTGCATCCCCTCCAGAGGGGGAGATGCTCTACTCCAGAGCTGCAGAGGGTTTGGGTCTCAATCTAAATTTCCGCAAATCCACAAAACTCTCCAGCTCCAACCAGCCGCTGTCATGTGTTTCTGTGAACATTTGATGTTCAGAGATTTCGCTTGAGATGAAGCAACTGCTTTTCAAACTCATAATACATAGATTTGAATTAGACCTGAACTACAACAATGCAAGACTGGACAAGATAAGTGATGAACTCCAGTGCCTGATGGGTGCAAGGCCCATCTTGGAGGGATAATGATGCAAAACCCATTTTTTTTACTCCTGACATTAGTTCTACTTGATCTCTTTGTGATTATTTTCTCTGGGCACAGCAGGGTGAATTGATCTACAAAATATTTTTAGGGATGGTGGAGGATTAAGTGTCTTGCACAGATACTTCAATGCAACAATTGTTACCCAGGACTACCAGAGAAAAACAGGGTGGGGTAAGGGAGTTGTTCATTTTCCTTCCACTAAGGTCAGCCTTAAATAACTCTCCCACCTCCCTCAGAGGCTGAGACAAGATAATAAGGACAAAAATGTCAAGTAAAGCACGGGGCCCCTCTATTTACAGCAAAGGCCAAATCGCTAACCAACAGATCGGAGCTTGCTTTCTAAACACCGATAAGCGGCAACTTTGAATTAACAGCTCCGGTTCCTCTGCTGCTGTAAATCAGCCTGACCCCGACTGCCCGCAGCACCCCAGTGCCTCCCCCCAGCCAGGGGCTCCCCCAGCAGCAGGGGGGGGCTGCAGAGGTGGGCTTAACCCTCCCGGGCCCCGGAGATTGCTGTGCCTGGCTCCAAACAGCCCCCCTCCTTCCCCTCCCCAGCCCCCTATCACTAACAAGCCTTATCAGTAGGATTTACACCTCCTTGTCTAGGAACCCGGAGGAAAGCCTATGGACTAGTTGCCGATGTGCATCCAAATCCTTAAAGTAGCTTTAAGTGCTCAAAACAATCCACTTACCCAGAGATAATTAATTATATCAGACCTGGGAGTCCCCATACGCCTTGGCAGGGCAGACCAGATCACTCTACAGTGGGGCCTGACCAACCACAAGCACGAAAGGGGGCAGCCCTTCTTCAGGTGCTTGGCACCTCATGGCCTCAGCAAAGAATCCCAGAAGTGAGGAATGACCAGTGTAGCTGAATATAATGCCAGGAAGATGGATGTCTGGGAGCAACCAATAGTGAGCTGGGTTTTATTCACTGCCAGATGCCATGCTAGGAAAGGTCCTTTGGCACAGAGCTGTGCTGGTTGGTGAAACACCAACTCCCACATGGATGACACTGTGAGAGTGAGGGAAAAGGAGGAAAAAACCCACATTTCTTGTCTCACGTCCCAGTCCAGCTGGAGGAACCTAAAGTGTTAAAGGTAAAGGAACAAGCAGCACCTCCAGATGTCCTGGAGAAAAGTGGGGCTTCAAGGCAGCAGTATCAGGGCAGCCCTAACCAAAATCTCCAAGAGCACCCTAATAGCAGAACAGGGTTTTTAAAAGTACAGTTTCTTCTAGAAAATGGGGTCTCAAAGCTTCACATTTAAACTCAGCAGAAAGTGTGGTGCGAGAATGACTACGTCACTCCTCAATGTCCTCCTACAGTATCACTTGCAGACCCCAATTTTATCATTGGGGAAACTGTGGCATATGTCCAGCTGCAGAGATGAGCAGTGGAAAAAAACACAGAAGTATGTGACACAATAATTTATTTTCAATCCATGAGACCACTTTACGGCAGGGACACATACAGTCTGAGCCAGCCATTCCTTCATTTTTTTTGCCTTTCTCTCCTTGTCTGCTTGCCACCTCAGCTGCTCACAGCACTCAGTTATAGCACCCATCACTTCCTGCTATGCCTGCTCGTCTCTGGTGGCCTGCCCGTGCTTTCCAGCATTGTGACCAAGGACCAGGTCATCCTTTCCTCTCTTCTACCAAAGGCTTTCCAGGGCCAAGGTGTACCTGTGATGTCACCTCCATTGGAGCCATGGCAGTGACACCATGAGATTTTAGAGCCTACAATTGTGGACACTGGAGAAAATTCCCTGATGGACTCAACAGCCCCTTTCATGGTTGTTTCTTGAGAACTGGGTCAAGATCCTCTCTGGTTGTGCCCATGGACTTGATGACACAAAGGACAGACATGGTATCAGTGCTGAAAATGTGTATTTTTAGATCGGTGCTGATCAGGCTACTTTTCCAGTGCTTCTCCACTCTGTAGAAGTTATTTGTTACTTTTGTTGCTCAGTACTTGTCCTCTAGCAGGGTGTCATCACCTCTTCTAATGTTTCTCCATCTATGCCAAGTATTACTTTTGGGCCATTAATAGCCACAGTTTTCATCTTCTCATCATTGATAAACAAACAAATTTGTTCTGCTGCGTCTGCTAATAGCTGTGTCTAGGAACTATTAAGAGCTCTTAGGTGCTATTTCCTTCTTTACCTTCTCAGAAAATATGTGTCCGGTAATATTTTCGTGGGGTTAAAAGGAGCTTAGCTGTTTTTTCCATCTCTATTTATAACCTTGCATATGCATGTCCAAGGAAAGATTTCGGGAGCTTTACTTTAGAGTTCATTAAATTTGGTCTAGTTTGCTTGGGTATTTGTGTAGAGGTTCGAGCCTGCAGAGGCCAGGAGGCTTCAGCAAGGTGCAGCCAAACTCATTTGCAGGTTCTGTGGTGTCTGGTGAGCTGGGATTGCCAAAGATCATCATTTCCCTGCCAAGAGGCTTGATGTGCCAAAGGGTAGCCAGAGAGTTTGAGTCACAGCAGGCTGCAGCACACCTGGTAATCTCCCTTGTTCTCTGATGAGAGCTACGGGCTCTTTGGAATTGCTCCCTGAAGCATCTTCTACCACTGAGCTGTATCTCCAGAGGTGGGACTGTACTCACAATCCTCTCTGCACTTCACAGGTAATCCAAAGGTGATGGAAACTGATGGGTCAGACCTGGTTGGTTACACTGGGCTTTAGGATATACCCTTTGTATTATGAATCCATTCTTTTTGCTCTAAGCAGCAGGATAATGTCCCTAGTCTGGAAGAGCCTGGACAATTGTGAAATCCAGTCTGGCAGGAGCATCTCCCTTGACCCTGGTGGCTGGTGGGGCAATGGGGACATCTCACATTCCCTGCACCCAGGCATCCACCCAGATTAGTTTATAGAAGCAGCAGAGATTACTTGTATCCCAGTGAGCATCCCCCTTGTCTGCTTGCACAATGCCCTGTTTGAAGCAAGGGCATCTCTCATTGTGTGACTCCAGATAAGCCAAACCTCACCCTTTGCTATAGCAGCTTCCTCTCCCCCTGAGGCCATGTTGGCTGCCTCCACTGCCACATAACTTTGCAGATATCTCAGGATTTGGTTGCAAGTATTCCCAGGATTAATGCAGGATTTGGTTGCAAGTATTCCCAGTATTAATCACCCTCTTTGGCGCCACGTTCACCTTCCTACCCTTCATCTCGCACCAGTGCCACTGATGGGGTGGCTGCACTCTGCTGCTGCACATGTGCTTGGACACACCGATGGGAGCAGAGCATCTGGAAACCACCTCTCCCCACCATGTCACCAGCTGTGGCTGCATCCTGCGTAGGGAGGGGAACAAAGCCTGGAGGGCACAACTGCTGGTCCCTTTTCCCTGTGCTGAGTGAAAGGCTGCAGCTAAAATGGCCCACGTATTTGGATGCATTGTCCCAGCTACTCACCCCCACTGGCTACCAGTGGCCATACTGAGACACCTAGCCCAGGGGCTGGTATCCCCCAAAAGCTGCTCTTGGGAATGCAGATCCCTCAGGGTGACTTGGGGCCGTGCTTTGGCAGGCTGATGGCACAGCACAGCTGTGAATTGGGGCTGTTTGCTTCACAACCCACTGAATTCACCGTTCAGGGAAGAGAAACCACGCAGTTATTGCTGTGTGGCTCTCTGCTAATCTTTTGGGCCAACACATACACAGGCATGGGAAGAACAGTCCTGGTGGTGGCTGCCAAGCACCAGAGCAGCAATGCGGATGTGGGTGGCATTTTGGGGTCCCTGGGTGCTCTCCGAGAACTTCCTTGCCTCTTGACCTTTGCTGTCACTAACACTTTCACAAACTTTTAATAGTTAACTATTTCTCCCGTAACAGGCTTGTTATTTTTTCAGGACAGGGTTTGAAAATGTGAGACATCTACAGTAGTAAAGATTTTATTGTGCTCTCAACAGACTGTAAAACTTGATTCCATGACACTGGGGATTGCCTAAATCTTGTTCCCACTGATGCAACTGCTTGGGGTCGGGGGTATGTGGGGGAAGGAGGTGGCTTCAAGTCACGTCTGGAGGTGGTTTAGCATGAAGGGCAGGAGCAACCCACTCCCACCCAGATGTTCCCACCCTTCAGCCAAATGAGCCCGATGTGGACCTGAGAATCTGGGGAGGTCGCAGGAGGCATGCATAGCTGAAACAATGGGTGAGTGCTTGGCTCATCATTGCCTAATCACGTGAAAATCATGGGGAAGCCCAGCCTGGAAAGAGTAAACTGAGATTTTTCAGGAGAAAAAGCTTTTCCATCTAGAAATGGGCTCCCCTCTTGGCCCCCTCTCTCACTTCACTGCTGACATGGGAGCTTTCTCTCTAAGACAAAACTTTCCACAGTTTATATCCATTTTATATCCATTTATATCACTGCTAGCATTTTTCTTATTCCAAAGGACCATTTATGGTAAGAAAATACATTTTCCAATAAATAATCAAAGTGATCGTATTTTGGAAGAGGAAAAAAATCAAAGTAGGAAACTTTTGCAAAAAAAATTTGGCCTGTGCTGAGGATTGAGCCAGCATGATATCTTTTTCCGCTGCAATAAATCTTCTGGCTTATTTCTGTACCCAAACTACAAGGAGACAAGAGGAATTCCTCAACGCTCGGGTACAGTCAGCCCTTCCCCTGCTGCGGCACGCTGCAGAAATGCCACAAGCTTTTTGAAGCTAACTCCAGGATTTGGTTAGCCAAGAGTAAGAGAAGTAACAGACTGATAGCCTGGCACTTACAAAACAAAATAAAACAGCTTTTTTTGCTACATCAGTAGTGTAAGCCTCAGGGAAAGGGAAGAGTCCAGCAGGGAAGTTGCCTAGAAGGGAGACAATAGTGAATAGAGGAGCCTCCTTACAAAGTCCCTCTGTCAATAAAATGCGCTTTCAAGTGACCTCAGGTAACATTCAAAAGCGCAAGAAGGAAAACCCTAAATGGCAAATCTCAGAATGTGATTAACCTGGGGAACACCCTGCTCTGGAGCCTTTCCAAAGCAATCACTGGACTGAGGTCCATTGGGCCTCACACCGTGTGATGACTGCAGGAAAATGATCGCCAAGGGGATCTGTAGGGCAGTTCTTCAAGTTGTTCTCTTCTCGTGTGAGATGCCAGCTGCAGAGTCCCTCCTCTGGAGAAAGCATGAGTCACACAAGACTTCTGCTCCTGGCTTTGACAGCCTACTTCAAGTGGGGTAAAATGCCAGGTTTTATCCTTTGTAACTGCTAATTCCCCACCTTTTCCCAGTAAAAAGAAGGTCCAAGTGAATTCTCTGAACTTATATCTTGCTGAAACCTGAACCCCTCTTCCTGGATATAACTCTAGGTCATTCAAGTACATCCAATATCTTTTTTGAGGGGAAGAGAGATAGTGTTACACATTGTGCAGAAGTGCTATTAACTGTAGTTGAGCATCACAACTTGGATTTATTAGCAGGAGGCTGAAAGACCTACATGGCAGGGGATGTAACTGATAACCTTGTCTTGCATCCATTTGAGCAAATGGGTCCCCTCCCTGAGCGCTCATCAGAGATTTAGTGCCTCTCATGAGCCTTTTTGCAATCACAGTCATTTAGCAAACATATGATACTTCACACTCAAAGGGGCATATGGGACTTCCTACCTCCTAGATGTTGATGGATGGAATTGCTTTGGCTACTCAAGAAATCAAAGCTCTGATCCGAGTTTTGAGGCACTGTGCTGATTTCAGTGAACTTCCTTCTGATTTATGCTGTGTATGAAGAATCAGGCTTATTCTAAGTTAAACAAGCAACAGAGTTCAAACAAATGAAAATGTCTCCTATTCAGTTGTGCTGAGCATCTGTCTCAAAATTTGGAGCAATGGGAAGTTTGAGGATGATCTCATCCCCAGCATTTAAATTGGGCCTTCTCAGGAAGAAAGAAAAAAAAAAAGAAAGCAAAAGAAAGCATCCTTTAAGCAGAAAGAGGTACAAGCCTGGTATTGTGGCAGAAAAATTGAGCACAGAGGTACCCAAAAATTGGATAATGTTGTGAAAAAGAGAGCTAGATCTGTTGCCAAAATCAGATCCATAAAAGCCAGTGGGCCACTCCTGGACCACCATCTCCTATTAAAAGCAAATTTACCAGCCAGAATGGACTAATTAGATATTTTCTGTTTTTCACTGGGCTTTACCAGAAATATTTCTTGGTAGTAAAGACACCATTTTGGGCACAGCCCCAGAGAGAAGAGCTAAGATGCTGAGAACTCTCACCTGCAAATGGCAGAGACTGAGTCTTTGCTCTGCTTAATCCGAAACAGAAATTTGAAGGGGCAGGTGAAGGAGGGGACCTCCCTTTCAGCAGGAGAAGGTGGAAAGGCTCACTTTTTTTCCACATATACAATTTCAAATGCTCAAACTCTGGCCCTGAGCTGAGACAAAATGATGATCTAAGGTCTCCTGTAAAATGCAAATGTCATTTCTCCCCCTGCCCAAGCTGTGGACACGTGTTTTTCGCTGTGGACCGCATGTCCAATGAGTGGGGACACCGATAGCCTCAGCTCAATAATGTGTTTTCCTTCTTTTAACACCTGACAGTAGCATGATTTCACCAATAACTTGGTCCCATTGCTGCATACTTTCCAAGGTAATATAAATCAAACAGATTAACATGTTTGCTTTTAATTTTAAATTTTAGAAACAGATGTTGAGCCACCTCAATGCCAACAGTGTCTATTGCCAGCATTAGTGTCATCAGTAATCATTGCAGCTGTAATAGCATCATTATCTCCTGCTAAAAGGGTCACTGATGGCTCAAGACAGAGCTTCAGGGAAGAGAAAACAGGTTGGACTAAATGAGATGGAAACTGCAAACTCTTGCTTCTGTCCTAACATGCATAAAGACCTGTGGATGTTACGCAGAGGGAAATTAATTTGCACAAGTAGCAAAAATTTTGTCTAGAGTGTCATCAAGGAGGTGGGGCTCATAGCTCTTGTGTCACTTGGGCTAACGTAAAGAGTATAAATACGGGAACAAGAGAATGGGGATATTACTACCAACCATCATCTCTCAGAGCAAACGTCTCTCCACCTCTTGCTGCCACCTCTTTGGGTAAGTCAGATTGCCTCCCTTTTAGCTTCCATCTGTTTAGCAGAGCTGTTTTCTTAAGTTGATGTAACTGGCTCCTTGACCCAAGAAAACGAGGTCTCCTCAGGCCTTTGAGCACGTTGTGCTGGTTTGGGGCCATCACGAATTACAGACCCTTCTGATTTGGCAGAGAGGGTTTTTCCTCTGAAAGTGTCTGCTGATCTTCCCTCTCCCAGGTATGTATGCTACAGGGCTTGGTGGGATGGTTCTTCAGCCTAATTTGGCCTTTTGAGACAAAACGGCAGGGAGATGAAGAGTGATGTGAACATGTGAATGGAGATGTATTTATGGTTATAACCATTAGTTATTTACTGTGACTTGCAAAGCCTGATGCAGAAAACTCTCCTTCCCTCTCAAGCTAGTGCATCTCTAGAAGGTACATCTCCTGCTTTGGTCTCATTTCCATGCCAAAGGATCTTGATTACAACCTAATTTTTCCTCCTAGACCTCCCTGTGTCTCCTCTGGCTCTTAACCTTAGGCCTCACCCTGCTCACCATGGCTCTCTGGATCCGATCGCTGCCTCTTCTGGCCCTTCTCGCTCTTTCCGGACCTGGGACCAGCCACGGGGCTGCCAACCAGCACCTCTGTGGCTCCCACTTGGTGGAGGCTCTCTACCTGGTGTGTGGAGAGCGGGGTTTCTTCTACTACCCTAAAGCCCGACGGGATGTTGAGCAGCCTCTGGGTAAGTCAGGCTGACTGTGAAAGCAATCTATGCTAAGTGATGTGAAATGCAACAACTGCCTGTCTTTGACAGTGACACCAGGAATGTCCTTGATGGGGAATGCCAGGAATACCTTTAGCATACCAGCAGCATCACATTGCCAGTGAAAAGCTCTTCAAGCTAAAAAGGCAGATGAGAGGGCAGGCAGGGAAAGAGGATTTATGAGACAAAAGGAATTGTGCCTGATAGCTCAAACTCATCTATTTCTTTGTGCAGCCATTACACTGGCCTGGGCGTATTCATAAAATATAAAGGTGGAAGGAACTCAAGAAGCCTCCATCTGCCCCAAGACAGGATCAGTTGTCCCCATTCTATTCCTTACCCATGCTTGCCTAGTATGTTCATAAAAACCTCCAGAGAGAAAGCTTCTGCCATCTGAAACTGCCTGTTCCCTAGCTTAACTGACCTTCTTGAGTGTTTCTTCCCAATATCTAACCTGAACATCCCATGCTATAAATTATTTCCTGTCTTCTCAGTAGTGGACATGGGGAAGTGTCTACTCCTTTCTTCTTTATGACTGCTTTTCAAAATATTTAAATACTGTTCTCATGTCTAGTTTTAACCTGTCCTCAGCTACACAACCCTACTACCTTCTTAGGTCATATTTCCTAGATCTCTAACCGTGCAAGTTGTTCTGCATTTGTCCACATCTTTACTGACTGGTGGGGCCTGGAGAAGAACATTGGATCCCAGCTGAGGTTTCGACAGTGCCACGTAGAGTGATTAGACTGAAAGAACAATATTTCAAGTTTCACACCTTGTTCCTGTCTACACAGGCACTTTGCCTTTTTCAAAGTAGCGCTGCATTTTCCATTGATAGTGACTGCTGTCTCCCTGGGATATCTTGGCCCTCCCTTGGGTGGCTTAGCAGTCCTTGAAGGTTTGCTACCGCAGTCAAACCCCTGTCCTGAATGTGCAACACAGTCTCACTGCCTACCTTTAGTGTCTTTCCTGTTGCTTACTGAAGTCATTTTTCCGTATTTCTATAATTTCAAATGTAAACTTGAGTACTAATCTTGCCCTTCAAGAGGCATTTTATCATGTCTTTTATTTCATGGTGGCAAAATGCTGGTGGAGCTGCTTTAGTTCCCCCTCCTTAGGATTCCTGAGCCATTAATGAGTGCAAGAACCAGGAGTCAGGAGAAGACAGCCCTGCCAACACCCCCAGCAGTGCTGGGTCACTGCCCCTGGTCGAGCACTTGGTGTCTGTATGGCATTGCAGGTGGGATGAGGCAGTCCAGAGATCTGCCCTTCAGCATGGTGTTTGTATCTAGATCGGGCCAGGACCTGTAATGGTCCAGCTGTAATGCAAAGGTCATCTCTCCTGGACATGGGTACCTGTGGCTCCTCAGCTCTGGCTCCTCTATAAACCCAGCAAGCACAATCTTTATTCTGGCTTCCAAGCTACTAATGAAGACTGTGAATAGATGCAGAAGAGACCCCTGCCAAACACATCCATTTCACCCCTCTCATTTCAAGATGGACCACTACTTAACCTCCCCTCACTACAATACCTCTGTCCCATCATTTCTCTTCCCATCACATACTGTTTTCATTGGTGTCCAATTCCTTCTTCTGTGTATGTAACCATCCTGTGAAATAGTCTTAGAGGTATTTGTAAGGTGAAACCAGGTAATGTCATAGCAGAGGGTTTGCCATGATTTGTTTAGAATGCCCAGCTGTGATGTTATTTGCTCTGTTCTCTGATATTTATTTCTGAAGACCACCACAAAGGGGTCGGAAATTTCGTTGACCAAATTCCCTAAATACTGTACAGAGAATTTGATCAGGCTAAACAGATTGCAAGTATTTGAGGACTTTCTACCTCTTTTTCCAGGACTTTTGCCTGAGCCACCACCTCTTTGTCACACAAACTGGTTGTGTTTACAATCTACTCACAGCTGGCTTGAAGGATGAAGACAAGTAAATTACAAAACATTGACTAGCTATTTCCTCTTCTGCTTAATGTTGGACCAAATCTTCTCTAAATTCCCCTCCTAGCACACTAGCATAATGATTTCATGTTACTCTTGTGCCTTGTTCATTGCATCACGCTTTGGGGGCTTGGGGATTTTGCATCCTGTGCTGTACTTTCATATTGCCCTAGAAACCACATCTCATTCTCGCTTTCCAGGCATTTTCTCTTTGTTGTTAGGGGCTCTTTTCTTCCTGCAGAAAAAAATCACTGATTTATTTGCCATTTTTCATATTTTCATTGTGCAACTAAAACCTGAACAGATCTGTGCACACGTTTTCAAGTTCTCTCCAGTAAATAAGACATTCTGTTGAGTTTTATCTGTGTCCAAATACCCTAATTTATCATTGCTTCTAAAACTTGCCCCCAGCTGTGAACAGGGACACACACAAATGCTTTTGCCATTGGCTTGGGGCTATATCCAGGCAGCCGACTGGAGCAGGCTGTTCAGGAACAACTGGGAAATTCACCCAGGTTCAGGACTGGACTGTCCCAGCAATTCTATGGACAATCCCAAGGGGGGCTGCAGTCCCAAACAACTCATCCCTGTAGAGCAGATCATCCCATTTTATCATCTTATTTACTAGCTGCTCACCCCAGGGAGGATGCAGACTTTCTCTTCTTCTCCAAACACCTTCCTCAATAAAGCCCTTGTGTTCCTTTGTCCTTCACTCTGCTGATATCCATTCATCTTGGCACATTCTGAACACCATAGGATTATTTTGGAAGTGGAAACAGGGACCTGAAGATGCTCCAAGCATCATCAACCTGGGGAAACCTTTGCAATGTCCTTCCTTAAGCTTAACAATCTGGTGTCTGCTAAGGGGGGGTCTGCAGGGCTCAGCAGTGCGGCCTGATGCTGTGTGATGTCCCGCAGCTTCTCTTTTTCTTCCCTGGCAGTGAGCGGTCCCTTGCATGGTGAGGTGGGAGAGCTGCCCTTCCAGCAGGAGGAGTTTGAGAAAGTGAAGAGAGGGATTGTTGAGCAATGCTGCCACAACACATGCTCCCTCTACCAACTGGAAAACTACTGCAACTAGCGGCGAGGCTGGCGGTGGGGAGCTCGCAGGCCACAGGTAGAAACACGCACTTATGCTACTGCACCTTCAAAGCAATTGAATAAATGTTGTGATCTATTGGAAGGACTGTGCTGGTTCATGTGTCCATGTCATGGGGAGGGGGCCACTGGCGTCTCCTTTAGGGCGTCAGTGTCCGTGCTTGGGTAAGGCAGTTTTATAAGATCCTGGAGCCAGGCATCACTTCACGCTATCCCTCTGCCATACAACCCTGAGATTAGCTCTGGGGGTTAGAGCATGGTGCAAATAACATCATGGTCGTGGGTTAGATTCCTGTATAGGCCATTCACTTAAGAGTTGAACTTGACGATCCTTGTGAGACCATTCCAACTCAGAATATTCTGTGTTTGTGTGAAATGAACTCCATGGGAATGAGGGAGGAGGGATATTACGCAGCATCGGAGTAGGTGCACCAAGCATCTGGTACCCCCAGTGCTTGGGACAAGGAGGAGAAGGCAGAGAGGTTTGAACAAGACTTCCCTCTCTAGGGAAACATTACAGGGGAATATCTGGGACAATGCCATACTGATCATCTTCCTGCAGTTCACAGCGCAAGTACAGCCAGGCAGCTGGGAGACTGAACTTCCTCAGCTACATAATGGAAACAGTACAGATTAAGCAAAGAATTAATCACCTATTAACTGTACTTAGAAAAACCATGGATGACCACCATGGCCAATTCAGAAAATCTATCCAGTTCCCCATTCTGCTTGTGGAAGGCCCAGGCAGAGTCCCAGCTGTGCGATGTGCTTATCATTCATAAATATATGACAAGCCATGTACTGAAAGCGGATTCAATCCAAAAGGAATTTTGAGTGAAGTTTTGAGTCTGTTGGCCACATATTGGGCAGTATTCCTGTTCCTGTTGCTGCAAATCTTTTTCAAGTATCTGGCCCCACAATCACCACTTTCTGGGAGGAAAAGCTGCCACAGCAATGCCAGCTAGCTGGAGTGGCACAGAGTGTAGGGAAGGAGTGTGTTCCCTCTGCCGAGGGACTCCCATGCCAGTCTAGTGAAAGACATGCAGGAGGTCCCTGTGGGATGGGCTCAGCCTGGCAGAGGTGACAGCAGCGGCCAGGGCTGCACTTTGCTGGTAGCAGATTTTGAAAGCTTGTCTGAGAGGAGGCTGTGGTTTTAACAGCCTCTTTTCCCAAACCAGTTCTGACTGCCTCTGGTGGAACTACACAGATGGAAGCTGCCATCTCATCCCTGCCAGGATGCATTACTCCTGCTCCTATCATGAGCACAAAACTGGCCCAGCCACTACAAACTGATAGGCTGGAAGAGCAGCTGAAGGAGCTGCTGAAAAGAAGGTACAGACATAAAAATTGAAATCAGAAAGCACTTTTGATTCCCTGTTGTGACCTTCCAAACAGGTTCCATTGATGCATCCAAGAGCCCAAGACAGGGGCCTCCTCCTGCAGGTGCCACACTAGTGTTGCTCAGTCAGTCCTGCTCCTCCTGGCCATCCTTCTGTCCCTCTCAATCACCCTTTCCTCTGGGCCCCGATGAATATTCCCAGCAGCAGAGCTTTCAACTGTGACAAGCAGCCTCAGGCCAAAATCTCATAGTTATGAAAGCATGGCAAGGTGTTTGCTGTTTCTGAGCTACTTGGTAGCCACCAAACCTCACAGTGTATAGCTCCAGTTATTTCTAAAGGGGACTCCCTACAAGCAATTCTCCTACCTGTCCTGGTGCCCCATGAGATCAGGACAGGTGTTTCTACAGTAAAAATGGCAGAGCTATTGCTCCTGAGAAGGCCACAAACATATTTAGGCACGCAGCAAAGTTCCAGCAATCCCAACTATCCATCCATCCACCCACCCCGTGGAGATGCTACCCTGCTCCCAAACATGTTCTGGAGGGAAGGCATATCCAAGAGATGTGTTCCTAAAAACCCAAGACTTACTGGAGTCACACAGACTTGTCCTGCATCACCTAGGATTGAGATCCTGCACTCAGAGTTAGGGTTCCATGGAAAGCAAGTGGGTAGAAGCTCTTCTGAAACAAGACTGAGACTTCCTAGTGCAGATCTGAGGCTTCCATCTGTATCTACCTAGCAGATTGTATAGGTCTGCTGATGAGAAAGGTTGAAGTATGAATACCAGAAGAGAAAGAGGTGGTGTAGGAGGAGCCTTGAGTGCTTGACTGCCAGACTGGTACTAGCACTTCTCCAAGTGCTGCACAGTGGTGATGGAAACAGATAAAAGAAAAGGGGTATATCCAAATCTGTGGAGATTCCACTGGCTTCTCTAGGAAGGGGGCACATGGGTCATGCCAAGGATGGCTGCAAACCAGAGTAGTCTAGAAATCGTCAGAGATGCATTTTGCATTGCAGAGAGAGCCTACCTGTGTTCAGAGCTGAAGGACACAGCAGTCATTTGCAGCAAGAAAAAGCTCACACAACCCTGGTGGTTCTTGCATCTGGCCCAGACCTGATTGTCTGCTGGCACTCCTGCCCTGGCAGTGATGTTCAGGTGAGGACAGCTCTTCGGAGATGCCCGGATCATTTCCTGTCCTCTGCCATTGTTTGGTCTGATCTTTTGTTTGTTTGCTTTTTCTGAATGCTCTTAATTAGAACTGGTTGGGAAATTGTAAATGTCACTTTTTCTGCTGGAAAATGTTGATTCATCAAGATCAGCACTGCCTGAAGGACCAGACTGGTTTTAGCAAGGCAGGATTTGAAGGGATGAAGGGACACAGAAGGTTCAGGTGCCTGTTCTTCCTCCTCTGCATGCAATTACCAAAGTTCACATGCTAACCACCAGGCTTTGGGCTACCCTAGGGTGGACACTTTTCCTTCTGCTGAAAGACTCCAGAAGGTTTCAGCAAACACAGAGTGGGAATTGTTTTGAAATCTTAAGATGGGGCAGGAGCATCCTCTCTTACCCAGCTCGTGTTGCAGTATGATGATTTCTTGGCAGATTTGGATGATAGGTGAGATAGGGGTCTGGACACAGTGTGGGCCCAGCTGGTGATTACCTGGGTCTGGAGCAGAAGAGAGGATGAGAAGCAGAAGGGGACCATGATAGACATTCCCCACCATTCCCCTACCCTTGTGTCTCTGGGAAAAAGGAATCAGAAAGTACCTTGACGAAGAAGAGAAGAACAGGAGGGAGTGGTGACCACCAAGGTCAGGGAAGGACTTTCCTCCCCAAAGCATGAGCTGTCCTGGAGACAAATGGCATACAGTGAGCTACATTGCTCTCCAGTAGGTGCAGAGGAAAATACTGCATCAGTTTTAAAACTGTAGAAAGCCTTAAAATAAAAAAAATGTCTACACTTTGCTTTCCAAAAATGAAAATAACATAAATGGGCAGGTCTTCCCTTTTTCAAAGCTGCAGTAAGGTGAAGGCAAAGAAGAACAAAGGTACTTTTCCCCTTTATCTGGGACCTCAGGGAAGGAAGCCTGGAAGCAACCCTATGCACTTTCCACACTGGAGCATGTGGCTTCTTGGCTTGCAAACATGATCCTGCTGGCTTGCTGACCCTGTGTTGTGGCAGGGCAGGCATCTTTAGCCCCCTACTCCCCCCAAACCCTAGAATGGGTGCCTTAAACGGTGTCCTTACCAGTAATCCAGGATAGGATTTCTTTATAAAGCCTCCCTCAAAGCCCTGTGTCCTTGCCCAGGTCATATGCTTCTCTCAGATGTGCTTGGGAGATGCCACATCTTATGAATTCCTGCAGGAGAAGTGACTCAAGGACAGGGAATGCTGTATCCATTGACGTGCCTTCCTGCTCCTCCTCTTTCTGGGGTTTGCATTGTGATCTTTGGGAAGCAAACTCATTCAGTCCCCTTTACTCTGACTCAGCAGTTGCTTTGAAGTGATTTTTGCAGTAGTGGTGGGGCATCATGCCTGGCTAAAATATCTTGGCTCTGCTACTCTTTCGACAAACTTCCAGAGGTCTCATGCAAGTGGTGGAGGGCAATTTGAAAAGAATGCAAATAGAGGCTTCAGTTCATTCATGCTGCTTGAATAGAGAATAGAAAGCTGAGCCGCAGAGGGGATTGCAAGACAAATTCTTTGGGCTGCTGAGTTGTTAACACTGACTAGAAAAGAAAGGACAAAAGTTGCCCCTGTTTGCGGTGTGCATGAACCCTTACCCAAAAGGGCACCGCTCCAGATTTGAGGAAAGGGGAGTGATACACACTCGAGTGGGAATGGAGGGGAGCCATTGCAGGGCACTGACCATTACAGTCCCTGGTGATTGGGTGGCAGATCATGTCCTCGAGGTGGCTGGATGGGCTGTGCTGCTCCGGCTTATCTGGAGAGGAAGGGAAGGCTGCCACTTTCCCGGAGTTAATCTGACTGTATTATTTCCTTTCCGGGAAACCACAGATAGAGTGCTCTCTATTACTCTGGGAACTCATAGATTTACTTTAAGAAACAGTCAGACTATACCCTGGGCTTTATTTCTTTTTAACCATCTTATCAGCTTTTTAGGAAATTTTAAACCTGCTTACAGCCTCTCTCCTTATCTGCAGGGTGATTCCTTAATAACTGGCTTGCAGTGATGACTTGAGTTGGAAAGCATGCACTGAGCAGATTAGGTGTTAAGACCTCAAATTCACTCTGATGTAGACCAACCTCACCAAAGACACCTATTTTGAACAAAAATTAGCCATTCTTCCTTCTCCTTTCATTCTGGGCAGGAAGAAAGCTTTAGATCAGGCTATAAATTGATCTGGAAAGTCACTGCCAGCACATTGTCCCTGGGTGAATTATTCCTGGATGCCATGGGGAGGAAGGAGGCTGTTTTTTTTCTGAGTCCAATGCCAGGCTGGCTCTCACATGCCCTCCCTTCCCCCTCCCCTGTTCCTCCCAGTCCTGTTGGGCAGAGCAGGCAGGATCAGATCCAGGACAATAAGAGGAAGTGAAGCAAACCCATAAGAGAGCACAAGGAAATGATCTGAGCCTCAATCCTTTCCCTCCATCCCCAGTTGGCTTCAGGACTGTTAACAAAAGGTGGACAAATCATCTGAGCTCCTCCAGCCTCCTTTCTGTTGTTGAAAGAGACAGTCAAAATACGGCTTTTTTTTTCCCTGCCTGGTAAGTGCCAGGATTGCCAGGATCTCCAGGATGTGTATGTTTGCTCACACTGAAATTTTCCATGAATGTTTTCAGATTTTGGAAGCAAATGGATAACAGAAATAAATTTGGCTTTTGATTTCGAGGTTGTTGTCGTTTGGGCTTTGTAACGCTGGATTTTGGCAGTGGGGGTGTTTTACATAACTGCCAACTTCTGAAACGTAACTTTTTGTCAGAAAATAATGCAGCTTCCTCTTTTCTAATCAGAAAATGGAAAATCAAATATAAATGACACCACCCACCCTACACTGACAATAAACCATTCTGTGGAAGTTTCAATGGAAAAAAAATCTACCCTTTTTTCCCCTTATCAGAAACCTCCTCCACTTCAGAGGCTGGGATCCAGTAGGGTCCTGGTTCTGCAGACATGCCTGCCAGCAGATCTTGCACACCCAAGTCTCAAGCTTTTCCTACCTATTTGTGGGAATTTTTAAAACTTATTCCAAATGAACGGTGTCTTAGCCCCTGGACTTACACTGATTTCAGTGACAAAAGAAAGAAATCACAGTGAAGCAGACCGAGACCTAGTAAAAGCACACAGAGGTTGCAAACTACAGCGTGCTCCTCTTCCACTTCTGAAGTCTCTTTTTCAGTATGTCTGCAACCTAAACCTGGCCACTTTTTTCCAAATGCTGACACCTTGTCCTGAAATAATGAATTTCAATCCCAAATGATGAAAAAACTGACCCCATAAAATTCTGATGAAATGTAGACAAAGCAGATGTTACAAAGCAAGTGTCCAGTGTGTATACCTGTGCATCCATGTGCATTTTGGCTGACCAAACCATGGGTGCTTCTCTGCAGTGGAAACAGTGACAGAAAGGGGCCAAGGTCACCCTTCAGCTCATGCATCCAGGGTCAGGAAGGAGCACCTGGCTCAGCCTGACATATGCCAAGCATGTGGGAGGACCACCAAAGACTGAAGTCCCTCTTGGGGTAAGCACTCCTCCAGCAGCAGCTCCTTTGCTCCTGCAAGATCCCTGACCTTACCTCAGGAACATCAAGCAGAAACGAGCACTGATGTAATGCCCATTTTTCCTTTATGGTTTTGACTACAGAGCCCGGATATCATTCTCAAAATGCTTGCCCTTCTTCACCCCATGGAGCTGTTGCTTTGACTGCCCCATTTTGGCATGCATCCCATTTAAGAACACAGGACTGGGAGCAACTTTCAAGCCATTTGCATTGGACCTTGCTAACCTCACACCACTGCCACCTTCACCTCCAAAAAAGGCTTTTATATCCTGTTTTCTTTCTTTAGTCTGTGTGTGGGTTTAGTTTCTGGAACCTTTCCTGAGGAATTCATCCTCTCCTGTTGGGCTTCATAGTCCTCACAACCTGGAAAAGATCCTGAGGTTTCACATGTCTGTTCAGAGCAAAGCAATTATCTGTGGCTCTGTCACCAATATAGGAAAACACAAAAATGTTGGGAATCTCTTAAAACCAGATTCCTGCGATGGCATTCCCTTCTCTTGCAGTCCCAGCTGCTGCCAGGGGATGGAGTGCAGGTCAACCCACAGCTGGCAGCACCGTCTAGGGCAGGGCACAGTGGCACAGCCACCAGGGACTGGCAAAAATAAGGGAGAAAGACTGGTAAATACAGACCGTGCAAGATGCTGGAGAAAAACTGACTGAAGATGTGATGCTGGAGTTAGACTTTGCACCAAGGCCATGGGACCAACAGAGCTGGGGCAGCAGGGCTAGAGCAATGAGAGCAAACTGTCCATTGACTCACAGGCAGCTCCCAGTGATGATGCCTGTGACCTGCAGTGAAGGCATGGCCAGTGACCTGCAGTGAAGATGAGTTGGGTTGCTGCTGCTGCAGCTGCTGCTGCTCTTGCTCTACTCTTTATTAAAGGTGGTATTTCTTCAAAGAAGATTTAGGTTGCTGTTCTGAATCTCTGCACTCTTGAAGCTGGGACTGCCAGCCTGGCTATCACACCCCAGGGCACCCTCACCACGGGTTCACTTGTTACCCTGAAGTGCACCTCTTCTCTGTATGCTCTGGGGAAACTTAACCTACCTGATGTAGCAGGTACCTATGGCCTGTTTGGGGCCACACGGGCCTGTGTTTTCAAGTCCAAAATCACCTTTTGAGCAGATCAAGGTTTAGGTCTGCAGTAACCTCCTGCTGCAAAGAACCCATGCTGTGCAACAACACCCTGGGCTCTTCTGGCTCACTCTGGCACTGAAGTACTGAAGAGCTCGGATATATGTCCTGAATGGAAACATTACTGTTTCAAATCTGAGACATCTCCCCACCCAGCATTGCCACGGGGCTTGTGTTCAAATTCTCACTCCCACACATCACACAAGGCATTTCATGGGATCACAGCCCTCCTCCTCGGCCGTGACACAGCTTTGACCAGCTATTCTGCTGTTGGGGACAGCCATTACCCCAGCCGGCATCCCCTCCCAAGGGATGAGGCCCTAATGGGGGTTATGAAACCATGCTATTGCCAGCAGAGGGAGTGCTCAGAGCTTCGGGATGCACTGGGACAGCTTGGAAAGTGCCGAGAAAATGTATTAAACTCAAGGTCAGAGTGATAGGGTGCTGAAACAAGGGTTCACCCTGGCTCAGCTGCCAGCCTGGTGATGCTCAGCTGTGAGAGGATGGGGAAATGCGATGTGCCATGAACCCCTCTGGAGATCTCTCACACTGGGTGAGCCAGAGATGAGGATCCACAGTGAGGGACATGCTCAAGCCTCTTAGGCTTGGATAATTTTGCAGAGACTCCTCTAAGCTGTCAAGTGAAATTTCCCCATTCATTCAGTTCTGGCTTTAGGCTCTTAACTTTGGGCTTTGGGCTTTCCAACTGAAGTAATTGCTGCAACTCAATTAGTAAGGAATCACTTCTATAGCATTTTATTTCCAAAGCAATTTGTACCTCCATCACAACACCAGCTCAGTTGTTGTGCCTCACATTGGTGCTGGAGTCAGGGAGCACTCTGTGGATTGGGAGTTGTGGGAAGCTCAGGCTCGGCTCTGCCCACCAGATGAACATTTTAGGCAGAGTTTCATTTGAATTTAGGCCAAACAGAGCACACACAGCTAATTTGTATAACTTTAGTGAATTAAAGACTTAACATCTGGCAATATCTATAACAGTCTCTTATGTTAAGAAAAGGGTCTAAATTATTCTCTATGAAATGCCTCAGTGGTGGTGGGGCCTCTCCACTCACATACAGTACTAGAAATACAATTAGTTTCACAAATACACATCATCAAAGACTCATGTCTGGTCCCTTCCTAAATGTGTGGATCCCTCAGGTTTTTAAATTAAGGCGCTTCAAGCACCAATGGGCAATTTTGCAACTTATCTCTAAGCAGATCAATAACTAAAGAGAGTAATGTAATGAAGTCAGGTGTCTCTGGGATTGTGTTAGGAGAAGCTCATGACAGGATTCTGATGTGGATGAGATAAATATCATTAAATCACTTGCAGAGTGAGGTTAGGTAGGGAAAGCCTAGTGCTGAGCGTTAGGAAGGTGTTGCCCATGGTGAGCACAACAACGGGCTGATTAACACCCCACATGAAGCCTTTTGCAAGCCTGATAAAATACAATGGGACACATTTTCACTAATAAATACATCAGGGATGAAAGGGAGCTGGGGGAAGAAGCAGAAAAGAGGAGCAGGTATGATCTGACCTGACTGAAACTTGCCTTTCTACTGGAGAGCAAGGAAGCTCACTCTATTTATCTGAAAAAAAGGTTGAGAGAGACTTGGTTGCAACCAAGACGGTGGTTGCGAGAAGAGTCCTGATGGTGCACAGCGACCAAGTGCCTTACAAGATTTAGTGTCTAGAAAGTGAAATTAAGCCCATCTGTACTGGAGTGGTGTTTGGAGGGCAAGAAGCAATTATTCAGTGGGACAGTTCAGCTATTGACACAGAAGATTTGTATAGTTTGAATCAATGTAAGATGACACTTGTTCCTTGGGACCTGGTTGCTCACCCCAACATCAGGTGCTTACTCTAGGAGCAGCTGGGTACAATTCTTTGGCCATGGTGTGTAGAAAGTCCCTCTTTGTCCACTCAAAACCCGTGTCTGAGGCTTCCCATATGCCTGATGTTCTTGCTGGCACCTCAGACCCATTGTCTCTCTTTTTGTTTCAGTCCCTGAGGCGAAATGGGAACATGTAGGGGTGTCAGTGGGGGTGGCAGTGAGCATTTACACCCTACAAAAAGAGCATGTGGGAGCCACTGGGGAGTGGTGCTATTGCTGTGAGGGGCTCCTCTGCAGGGCATGGATGAGGGCACAGCCATGGGCAGCAAAGATCTCTGTTAGAAAACAACCTTTTTTGCAGCCATACTCCCTTACAGCTGAGATGTGGCAGTGAACCCTGCCACCAGCCCAGGCAGCCTGCTGATCTTACTGTTCCCTTCTCAAAGCCAAGATCAAATGAAGAGAATAAATTCACAGGAAGGAATTGTTCCCTCCTCCCTGCATTCACTTTCCAATTAAATCTTCCTCCCTGGTCTGGAGAAATCTCATGCAGCTCTGCAGCAGAAGACACTCTCTGTCCTGCCAACTATGTCATATGCTGTTAGTTGGTCCCAGCTTTTAGATGGAGATGCCTTGACCCAAGACAGCCTGGTATTTCCAGTTTATAGTTACTCAAAATAAATCTGAGAGGAGAGGCAGCACTTGCTTGTGATGTGGGTGACTCCTTCAAAACCTGAGCCTGTCTCATTCACAGCAAAATAGGACTGAGAAGCCTTTGGGAAGATGGGATGGCAAAACCTGTGATGGGTTCGGTGAAGCAACAGGGGGAAAAAGTCAATGCAAAATGGCTCAAGCAGTGATTCATTTGGATTTCTTTTATTATTAGCTCCAAATCAGCAAGAACAACCAAGCTGTCAGCAAATCCATTTTAGACATAAGCTGCCCTCTAAAGTCAATTTTAGTCTATAATATCCTCCACATGTGCTAATGCAAATTCCCTTTTTGACAACACCTGATGGCTGGTGCAGAAGCAGGAGAAAACTTCATCGCCCAGGCTAGTGGGAGTTCTGGTGCGGTGCCTTTCCCCTTGACTACCACATTATGCCTTTGTAACCTGCGTTCCAAACTGTGTCATTTGACTATATGTGAATGCCAGAGAGCGTATCCTCTGGGCAGCCCAGCAGAGACATGGGCTCCAGCACTGCACCCTGCTTGAGCACTCGCCAGGGCACAGCAACGTTCAACACACCAGTGCTTTCATGCAGGAAAACCTCCTCAGGGCAGTGGGTCCCCCAGCTTCATCGCAGCACTGTCCTTCCCCTCTCCATCTGTGGGATCCTGGCTTGCATGCTTTGCTTTACCTTCCTGACAAAGTCACAGATGGCAGCAGGGCAGCAGAGTTCAGAAATAGCCTTTAAGAGAGGGGGCTGTCTGTCAGAGAGCCCTGGAGCAGCTCATGTTATAAAAAAACGACTGTGACTGGGAGGTTGGTTCCCCACAGCCTGTGCTGTGGTCAAGCCAGACAAGAAGCAGGTGGGAAAGCAGCCGCTGTTTGGGTAAGCACATGGCAGCAGTGTCTTCCCAGGCAGAAGCCTGATAGAGCTCAGCCAGGTTGAACCAAGTGAAGTGCTCACACTCCACAGCCCACTGTGTTTGATCTGAGTGGTTCTTGCAGCCTCCTGTACCTCCAGCTCCCATCCCACAGCTGTGGGAGTCCCAGTGCCTGGGGCAGCTGGGTTTGGGATGCAGAGATGCTGCCACCTGTAAGGGAGCTCCATCCGCCTTCTGGGCTTAAGAGCTTATGAGGCTCTTGCCCCCATCAGGTGGTCTTGCAAAAGCATCATAGAATCAATCCTGGTGCTGGAAACTGGTGGGCAGAGAGTGGTAAGTCACAGGGGGCCAGCATGTCTGGTAGCTGGAGGCCACATGGTAGTGGCAGGGAGAAGAGAAGGCCAGATGATGAGAACCACCCTCAAAACCCTCCAAGCATGGCAGAAATCACTTCCAGTGTCCCAACTTTTTGAAGTGGCCTCATGCAGACCATGTAGCTCACTTGCAAACTAGCACCCTTCCCTAGTTCTCACCTCCCATGCTACCCATTAGCCAGGACAACTACTGAAGCTCAAGGACTGGTATTCCATTTTATTGCAGAGATCCAGGGCTGTTTCCACTCTGCTGACCAGAACCTGGCTCCAGCCATTGCTATTCTGGCAGAATCATGCCCAAAAAAGCATGCTTAATTTAAAATGCAAGTGCCAACATCCCAAGCTGGTTGTTTAGACTAAATGAAAGGTTTTCAGAAAAAAAAAATCAGTCTGACTTAAATTCCACCCCCCTTCCCCAGGAGATTACTCCCTATCTGTTTGCCTCCCGAAGGTGGGAGCAAAGGCTTAGCAGTGAGTCATCTTTCACTTTGTATACCCCAACAGTGCTATTACTGCTCTCATGTGGGTCTCTGGGAACGGCGAGGGTGGCGGTGAGTGGGAGAAAGCGGCCATGAAACATCAGCTACTGGAGGGGGTTTGTGCCCCCTGTGGGGGGATCAGTGAGGCATCCTCAGAAATACTGCCCTCCCCAAAATGGTTCTGGCTTGGGGCAGGCAGGACCTGCTGCCCTACTGAAGTGGGGTCTCAACATGGGATTGGGATGGGAGCTCTTGAAACACCCCAGTGACTCAGACAAATATGAGATGATGCTCATGTGAGATAATTAGGGAGCGAGGGTAGTACTCAGCCTGCCCAAATGAGATTGAAGCCCCTGGGCTGACTCACTGGAAACAGCGAGGTTCACCCAGAAAGGGATACCAAAGCAGCTTCTAAGAATCAGCAGTTGCAGGCACTCATCATCTCCGATGACAGGAGCTCCGGAGTGGGACCCAGCAGGTCTGGCCTGAAATAACTCCCCACCTCTGACACTAAGGTTTCTTGGAGGGAGAGCAACTTTCCTCTAAAAGGAAAGGGGGATGCCTGCTATCCATTGCCAGATTTTTCCCTCTCCTCGTATCACATGTAGATACAAAGGAATTCATTCTATCCCTGTAAAATATCTTTTTTTATTTCCCCTTTGGATTAGGTTAGTGGAGAAGAGGTTGTTCCAGTCTGGCACCTCCTGTGGTTACTGTGCTTGTTTTGACTAAAAAACATCCGTGTGATCTGTACATATTTGAAATGGTTGCCTTTAATGCAAAAAACTCTAAACAAAAATCTATGCAACTTACTTCTAGGCAAAAAAAAAAGTCTTCTTCTGCATGAAGATCTACCCAGTGGACTGAGGTGGATCAGCAAGAGACTCACTTGGAAAAATAAATGGAGGAGAGGCAGGCAGATTTGAACCCAGGATGCTATTTCCATTGCTGTTATTACACTTGCTGATAATTAATTACATCCAGGTACTTGTATAGCTACAGAGGCTCACTGCAGCCACATCTCATAACTTGGGATGCCCTAAACTACAGCCAGATGAAGTTGAAAGCACTATTTCCAATTATTTTTTTGTTGTCTCATTGAACATTTGCTCCTGCAGATGTTTCAATCACTCTCTGGCTACCATTGCCTTGGCAGCATGTCCTTGCAAATGGCTCAGATAAAGGCAGGCGGTCAGTTGCAGGGTTAGGAAGGGCCTTGCATCACACACAGCAATGTCACAGGGATGGAGGAGACACCTCCAGCTCATATAGGTCAAGGCACTAGAAGGCTGCATCCCATTAGCTTCCCCAGAACACACTCACCGAGGGTCAGAAGCCTAGCGCTACGGGAGGCAGCTGACTGTGCCTATACCCACACATGGATTATGCAGGGAAAGGTTCGTGGGGGGTCTCCCTTGGCTGTAGTGATATCTAGCACTGCAGTTTTCTTTAAACTGTGGGGAAGTTGGATTAGGTGAGGAATTCCACAATTTCTTAGCTTTTCAAATAACATGTCTACGATATCACCCACTCTGACTTAAGCTCCCACCTGCCTTGGGAATTCAGTTAACCCTTTGCCTGTTGACTTCAGGGCTTGCACAGAGGGCCTTTTTGGAGCCTGTTATCTTTGGCCGATGAAGAGATGAGGACTCAAGTGACACAACCAAAGTGGTGCCGGAAATAGGGGGTAGCATCTGAATCACCTGCCATTTGGCTATACCTACTTAGTCAAGCACTCACTTCCCCCTCAGCACAAAAATACATTTGGACACACACACACACACACACACACACACACACACATACACACACACACACACACACGCCTGCACGTGCTATGCAAGCATACCACCTGCTGTTTTGAAAAGCTACATGCATGGTCTTTTGGTGAGGGTTACCTTCCAAGTAATTAGTAATTAGCTTTGCAGTCCCAAAGGTCCTACCCTGTGTGAGGTCTCCTGCTCCAGAAGTGCTGATATCTCTACAAAATCCTTGCTTCTCTCACCAGAGCCTTTCTGAAGCACAGCTGTCACCATAAAAAATCCTCCTCCCCATCACACAGGATTGCGTTATAGCTGCTTGCCCTGTGACACTACTTGGAGATGCTACCCTCATCTACACAGCTGTCCTTGAAGGTGAAATAGCTCTATGAGCTGGTGACATCCCCAAGCCCACCCTGGCTGGGACCTGGCTCAGGGTGCAATCCCCAGCTTGGCTCTGCCAGCACCAAGCCACATTATTGCCATGCTCGGTGAATTTTTCAGCAGCGGAGTATAAACATTTCTAGTGAAGTGCACTTAATGTAAGTTGCTTTGCCAAGTGCTGTTGCCTCCCCTCCTTCATTATGATTATGAGACAGAGTTTTGTTTAAGCAAGAAAACAAACTGCCTGCACCTCCTTCCTCGTCATCATCCATGGCAAGGGCAGTGTAGTCTGGAGGGGATGCTGGCAGTATGGGTGGGTACAGTGTCCCTTTGTCACCTGCTTCAGGAATGGGAACAAGGTGAAGGTGCAAAGAGTGGGGACCTTATTGCAAACAGCCCCTGCCAGCTGTAGGTTTTGAAAGTTCCAGCCTCTAAGGCAACAAGGCAATGGGGGATAGACTTATTCCCGTCATGAGTTGACGGATGGGGATGAAAACCAGAGGGAAATTAAGTGATTTGCCCAAGGTGATGTGTGGATGCAGTGGCAGAGGAAGGCTCTATATGAGCCCCATGATGCCCCTGATCCCCATGCCCACAACTGCCTGCCTATGGGACCTCAGCCCCACATCCTCCTTCGGGGTCTTCACTGCTCAGCTCAGACCTGAGGGCTCTAACTGCTAGGCCTGACAGCACATTTATCCTGCCCAAAAAGCCCCAGCCTGAAGAAGTGATGGCAATTGGAGGTGGAGACAGGGGTCCCTGATAAGGTGGGAAGCCCTGGCCTGGGGGAGATGCTGCCACCCAACCCTCTGGCTGAAGACAATGAGAGCTGCAAACAAAGACCTGCACTGAAGCACAGCAGCAATGCAAAAGAAAGGGGGAAAAAAAAAAAAAGAGGAAGAAACGCCTGAAAGATACATAGCTGGGATTCCAGAACTCCTCAGAGGTATTCGGGCTTAGCCAACAGGCTTGGTTTTTTTTTTTCAAAGCCATTAATTACACAACAGAGACATATCTGCACCACTCCACCTCTCTGCAGCAAATAAGGGCCCCACATATGTTGTCTAAAACGCATCACTCTCTGTACTCAATGCCATCACCTCCCTTGGCCAGTTGGAAAAATAAGCCATCACATGGTGGTATTTGCAGCTGGCTCTTATGCCTGATTTTCTGCAGAGTATTGAATGGGTGCTTAAAGCGTGTGCCTCCAAAGTGTGCATCTGAAATACACGAGCAGAGGGTTGGACATACCACCCTAATCACCTGGGCAGCTTTTCTGAGCATACTGATTGCATGAGGCCAAGGGGAAAGGTGTCCAAGAAGCTTCACCAAGGCAATATCGGTAAAAGGACTTCATCCATCTCTGGCACAGCCCATCACTGGCATTGCCACTGGCCACCCTGTGAATGGCTGTTCTGTTGAAGCTGCTGGAGAGGTCCTCGGAAACATCTGCTCTGTCTCTTTTTTTGAGAAAGAATAACTTACTAAAAGCTCACCTTTTTTCCCCCCTGAATCCAGCAATATGCAGCCAGACTGAGCAGTTCATACTGACACTCCTGCGAGCAGGATAAGACATTTCTAAGAGTGAACCCTGAGTTTTCCAAGTGCAGACTGAGTGAAGTGGTACGAGGGTGCATGAGGGTGCCTTGCCGGAGGATGACACACAGACACCCTTAGAGAACATGGTGTGCTCCTGCTCAGAGGCAAGTGTAGACCAGATTCCTGCTGCTCAGCTCCTCCCAGGGCTGTCTGCTACTAGCACTGCCTTTCTGGAACATCCTTGTCAGGCCACCACTGCTGGAACACAGTTATGGGTCACTGTCTTCATCCAAAAGAGCTTCTAGTCCAAATTTCCCACTGTCTCCTGTAACGTGTTTCATTTGCAAGATGTTTTGACTCAGAGCTTGCTCTGTAGACAAACCCATATTTGCACAATGCTATAAAGAGCCAACTTAGTCCTCTGGTGCTTGGAAGAACTAATTGTACCTGCTAGAGCTTTTACTGGTCATTAAACAATCTTGGACCACTTCTTTCCCGTGACATTCCAGTGGGTATTTTGATGGAAATGCTTAAAAAAAATAAGGAAAACAGGAAATGGTGATGTGCTTACTGTTAATATAGGCACAGACTCATCTTCTTCTCTGCTACTGTATTTGTTGCACATTTTTGATACAAATAATCAGACAAAACTTGGAGCCTTCTGGGCTCCCTTTGCAATGAAAAGAAGCTGGGGAGAGGGCAGGCATTTCTCCTTATATATCCTATTCCACTCTTCTTGGAAACTCCTTTTGGGGAAGTCATTAGCTGAGCTGGAGTCCTCTTTGGCAACCAGGGATGACCAAGAGATGGTTGCTTTTCTGCAGATGATGGGGAGAAAGGAGGAACTTTTCTCCATTTCTGGGGTCATCTGACCCCGGGACCCCTTGGCCTCCTTCTTTGGGCCATGCTGCAGACAGCATCTCAACACGCAGACCCACTGAGCTTCACTTGCTGAACAGTATTTGTACTTTTTCAATTCCTCCCTCACACTTGGCCACAGTGGCATCTCCCTATCCCACATCTTCCTTCCTGCAGCCTCTTGAGCCATGTGAGACTGCTCAGACTGGAGCTTTTCTCTAATCGCTGGGGATATATAATTTTAAAAGACATTACCAGAATACCAAGTCTGTCCAGCCTATAAAAAAATCCATAGTTTGTCCTCCATATAAACAGGGGTGAAAACACTACACTTGTGCCTTTTACAACTGTCACAAACTCCTCTGGCACAGTGAAATAACTTACCGTGCAATAATTTCATTTTTGCTTTGCTCAGCATCCTCCAGGTCCTTAGGATCCATATGCCAACAACTCTCCTGAACACCTAAGTCCAACAAGTGCTCCAAGGCATCAGTAGACCTGGGCAGGAGTTGATATAGGAGTCCCTCTTTCTCTCTGAACATGCCAAAAAAAGGTTCCCTGCTTAAGGGCAACCCCATTTTTTCCTGCCCATATAACAATCCTGCAGCAGAAACCTTCTGGGCTGGGAGCACAGCCTCAAAATGTTCTCTCCACCCAGGAGTGCCAGGAGTCCTAAACAGACCTGCCCAGCCTCTGCTCTTGTTTGCTTCTTGTTGATCAAGGGCCCCAGGTGAATTATTTCTCCCACTCTTTGTTCTTTGACTTCAATTTTATTCAGGGACCTTCCATATATCACATACCCTTTTGCCAATGAATCTTTCTTGTTCCAACAGTTTAGTGTGCCCCAAGATCAATATATCTTAGCATGCAAGGACACGGTGTTATTGTCAGGTTCCTGGGTTGTACAAAGCAAAAAGTATCGCTTTCTTAAAGCTACTGAAAGATGCTCTGTGCCAAGTATGGTTATTCCTCTGCCATTAAAGCTCCATTCTAACTAGGAATGACTACTTCTAGTCATCATCAAAGGAGACCCAAACCCACAGCCCAGCCTCACCTTCCTTTAGTCTCATCTTGGACATCACAAACTGCAGTGCCCAGATCTGGACAAATCCCCATTCTTGTCATTTGTGGTGTAATTTTGAAATAGACCAAATGAACACCACAGGGTATCTTGGTTCGGCTGGGATTAGGTGACCTTTCCCCTCTTTGGATTATAGGTGGAGAGAAAGGGAAAAGTCATGTAAAGGTCCCCTTCCCCGAAGGTATGTGCTTGGCTCATCTCCCTGGTAGCATCGCTAACATCCACCCTGGCCCAGGACCATTGCATTTCTGCAGCTATTTACATTCCTCTGTCTTTGCTGAAGCTCTCATCCCTGCTTGCAAGGTCCAGGCTGGCCCAAGTTTTCCTGTTTTTCCCCCTTTCTCTGGAAAGGCTTCCGGCCCAACAGCCACGTGTTGGTGGCCACCCACGAGGTGCTTTGATCAGCTCAGATGGGCAGCGCTGTCAGGAGGCTTTGCAGTCCGCCCCAACGCTTCCACAGCTGCTGCAGCAGCAAGGTTTTCTCTCCAAGCCCCTGGCATTTCCTGGTGGTTTCAGGGCACCTTTCTGGTATTGCTTTTATTTCAGCTCCCACCTTAGATTCACTTAGTTTCAGCTCACTTTGCCTGACTTTGCTTTGTGAACACTGTCCTTGCTCCTTGCAAGGGATTTAATGGCAACCCAGAACCATGATTTCTCTCATGAACTGCGCCGATGACCACGGAGGTCAGAAAAATGCAAGAGGCAGTGGTTTATTTTTATTGCATTTCCAACGTTTTCAGATGATGCTTTGCTGTAGTCCCATCCACTTTAAAACAAAAATGCTTCCTGGGATGCTGTGTTTTTGCAAGACATTGATGGTCTGTGCTATGGTCCAGAGGCCTTCCTACCCCTCTCTGCTTCTCTGTCCTCAAGTTTGCCACATCCTTGGCTTTACTGGTCCTCCTCCTGCTCTCCTTCACAGGCCCTCCTTGCAGGCAATGCCAAGGGCTGGAGTTTGGGGTGGAGGCAGCTATTGTTCCAGCTATCTGCAGTGTAATGTTCCTTATGACTGTATTAAATGAAGGGCGGAGGTCACACATCCCTAGTTTAAATTAGGTTTAGGCTGACCTTTAACAATATTACACTCGTGGATCCTCTCATAACTCATGGAATAAACTCCCAAAGGGTTTTACCACCTCGCTCTTTCCTCCTACTGTAAGGATGCCCGAGGCTTAATGTGCTTCTCTCCAATTTCGCTTTGATTTTTAATCCTATCCCCTTTTCCCCCTTCTCCCCCCTCGCTCCCCCCACTACAGATACATTCACTCCTTTAAGGTGGGGGGAAAGAACCTGTTCCTTTTCTCTTCTGGGCGACAGCTCTTTCTTTTGTGTCTCTTTCTTCCCTTCCCCGCCCCCCTCCTCTTTCTTGACACAATGCACTATTTATTTGCACTGAAGGATAACTAAGAAGCAATTAAAAGATCAAAAGGCACAAACACAAGTAGATCCACTGGCAACTTGTGGGGTTTATTTTGCTGTAGCTGCTGCTGCTGAATCTTCACCAAACTGCTGCCGTGTTTTTCCCCCAGCCAGAGGACACCTCTCTTAGTGGGTCGCCTCTTCCTCCAAGTCGACTTTTTTACGATCGCTATTTTTCACCCCCATTGTTTGCTATTGCAGTTGTTTACTGGAAAATCACTTGTTTTTCTCAGGGAGATTAACCCTCCAAGCTTTCTTTTGTCTACTCTCAGGAGGTCCTTGTGGTGAGCTGGGGGAAGGGAGCTGGTCTCCTTCAGCTATTAACAGTAGCTTACAGCCCTGCTGACCCCCCTGCCAAGGCTGGGTCCTTTTCTTTGATGGGGTTCTGCTTTTGCAGTAAGGAAAGGTGGTTGCTCTTTGTTAAGACCACCTCTGCTGAGCGGTTTTTGAGAATGGTTTGTGAGGACCCACAACTGGGATTTACTAAGTCCTGGGCATCTAGGAGAAACTCCAAAAGCCTGAGATAAGCATCGATAGAGATGACCTTTTTTAGGAGAAGTCTGGAGCCCTAACACATGTCAGCAGATGCCCAGTCTCTTTGATGGTCAGGTCACTTATTTAGATGTTTAAATGTCAGTGTAGGAGCTGAGATTTGATGCCTGTGGTTGAGTTTGGTATGCATGGAACCACTTCCTCAGCATCACCACACTCTCTCTCAGGTGTGCCGACGCTTCGGTTGAAGCCCGCAGCCCTGACACCAGGACTGCTTGGTGTGATGTGCAGCGTCATATCGCAGAGGACAGCTCAGCGAACAGAAGGATGCTGGGGAGGAAAGGACGTCCAAAGCCTAGTGAGAAAGGATAAAAGTATAATCCTACCCACATTTTATCGTGCATATTTAGGGTAATTCTAACTGTTCGGAGACACACTGAGGCCCCCATCCTTGGGGGGGGGGGGGGAGTTGGAAAGTGCAAACTTGAAAAAAAAGAGAAAAAAAATAAGGAGTATTTATTGCATGCTGTGGTGAGGACTGCTGCATCCTTGCCCTTTCGCACCACTATCTATGGTAAACGCTGCCTGAGGTGGACCAGCCTGCTGCCCGGTCTCAGGTAGCTCTGCTCCTCTCTGCTCCAAGGAGGGTGCGTACCTGTGGCGCATCCTGGTACGAGCGCCCCTGCAGAGGGGCACCCACTGGGGCAGCGGTGAGGGTGAGGGCACCCGGGGGCTGCCCTTGGAAAGCCAGCGGGATCCCTTCCCCTGGGACAGGCTTGAAGGGCAGATCTTCGGGAGCAGGCGGGTGCCGGCCGATGCAGCACGGTGTGCCTGTCATGCAGCAGCGCGGAGCAGCGGGAGCGCGTTCTGCCCGCGCTGCTGCACAGGCACGGGAAAAGTCCCTTTGCCTTAAAGGCAGCGGTGCCCGCTTGCAGGAGCCGGCGGGAAGCAGAGGCGACCTAGAGCGAGGGAACCGCTGCGGGAAGGTGCTCTGCGAGGTGCAAAATCCGAATGCGGAGAGGAAGCGCCCATGTTGTCCACACGGACACGCACGGGTGGGTGCGGGGGCTCGCTGCTGCCGAGGCGGGGGCTCGCCTGCCCGCACTGGGGCGCGTAGGGTGGGACGGAGTTCCGGGGCAGGCACGGGAGCCGGGGCAGCCGGGCGGGAATGCCCGCGCCTTTGCCAGGGAGCTTTCCGGAGCAGTTCGGCGGCCGGCGCGGACACCTGTGCCCGTGCGCACCTCGGGAGACCTGAAAGAGGACGGGCTGGGCGATCTCCCCCCTCCTACCCCGCCAGGGCATGGGTCTCGCCGCCTCGCAGCGAGAGGCGCTCAAGGGGTGCCCCCCAGTATTCTGGACAGGGGCTTGGGGCGCGGACCACACACCTTCTCCCCCCACCTGCGGGGCTGCGGGGAGGCGGGGGATTCCCGCAGCCCACTTCCCACCTGGGGCCGGCACGGGGGTTCAAAGCCCCCACCCGGGGTAGCAGCCCGCAAAGAAACCGTGCGGCACAAACTTTCTGTCCCCTCTTCCCTCCCCGAGCTGGACTCCGGAGGATTACGAGGGAGAAGGAGGGAAGAAAGGGAGGGAGGGAGGGAAGAGAGGGGGTTAGACAGCTCTGCAACATTATTGGCTGCGTGGCCGGGCTGGTGCTCGCCGGCAGAGCATGCCCATTGGGGGGGTATAAAAGGGGGGCAGCCGGAGCGCCCTGCCTGTCTCCTCGCTCGTGGGGCAGCCAGCTGGGAGCAGCGGGCAGTGAGGCAGCCGGCTCCTCCGCCCCGGCCAGGGGGACGCACTCAGTAAACACAAAAGTGAGAGCCACTCAAGGGGCAGCCAAAGCAAGAGGAGAGAAAGAGAAGGGAAGAAAAAAAGGGTGAAAAAAAAAACCCAGGAAAAAAAAAAAAAGGAAAGGAAAGCGCTCGCTCGCTCTTTCTCTAGAATAACAAAATACCTGATCGTAACAAAATAACATCCTTCAGAAAAAATCCAGCAGGGACTTGACATACCAAAAAGGCAAGGCGAGGAGAACGTGCCAGGGCCCGGGGAAAGCGAGCCAAAGCCGCGATCGCTGCCAGGGCAGGAGAGCAGCATGTCAAGCGCCGGGGCACACACGGATGAGCGCTGCCGGCAGCCCGCCTTCCTTCCCGGCCCGCCGCTGCCGCAAGAAGTTGAGAGTAGCAGCGGCAGTGCCAAGGTAAGCGCCGCTCCGCGCTGCCCCTGCGCGGGCAGAGGGCGGTGGGATTCCCCGCGCCGTGCCGGGCAGAGCCGTGCCGTGCCGCTCAGTTCCATGCCGAGCCGAGCCGCGCACAGCCGTGCCATGCCGCGCCGTGCCATGCCATGCCGAGCCGCGCCGCCCCGGGCACAGCTGAACCATCCCGAGCCGCGCCGGGCAGAGCCGCGCCGGCCTCGCTGCCCGCCGTCCCCACGCGTGTCACTAGAGGGACCCCGAGCGCCGGCCCAGCCGCTGCTGGCGGGGCGGCCCCGCTGCGGTGGGGTGCGCGGGGCATCCCCGGGGGTCCCTCCCGCGGCCGCCCGCAGCCGGCGGCGGGGATGCTGCGGCGGGACCGCCCTGGCGCGGCGCGGAGCCGGCGCGGTCCCGCGTGGGGAGCGGCGGAGGGGGCGGCCGCGGCCGTGCGGGGGCCGGGCCGGGGCTATGCGAGGTCACGCAGCGCTGCGCGGCCCCCGGCTGCCCGTGGCGCTCCCTCCGCGCCGAGCGGCGGTGGGAGCGGGGGGACGCGCGGGGAGGGGACGGGCAGTTCCCCGGCTCCGGAGACTGGAGAGGTTATTAAACTCTCTTCTGCAAAACACTGCGGTGTGTTCGGTCTCGGAGGGATAAAAATACAGAGAGGAAAAACAAGAAAGCGAAGCCAAAATGGAGCGAGAATTAATGGTTGGCGTGCAACCTTCGACTTTCTGTGATTTTTTTCTTTTTTAAATTTTTTCTTCTGCTTCCCTCCCAATTGCTTTTCCCTGCAGTAATTGTTTTAAGAGCGCAACTTGGAAAGGTTTTAGCACTCTGAGCAGTAGGGAATTGGGGCACATGAGGGAACTCGGATTTAGCGTAACTGTACCAGCAGATGTGTCTGCCTCGCCTCCAGCCACGGGTACTTCAGCAGGGTTGCTGATACGCCAGGTCTCTCTCGGGTGGTGTGGAGCAATCAAGTGTAAAAACAAGGTTTGTGTGGGTGGTTTTAAACAGACACCTCGGGAGAGCCGCTGCTTTCAACCCAGTCTTCCTATGCAAAGTCTGTTGTTTTCTTCCCAATGCCGGGATGTGCTTGGGAGGCCGAGGCCCGTTTTTCTTTGGGTTTGCTTATTGTCAGGTTGTGCGTGTAGGGGGTGGGGAGGGGTGAAGCGTGTTGGGTTTCTTTATTTGGGTTTCTTGTCTTGATTTAGAGTGGAGTTGAGGAGCCTGGGTCATGGGGTTTTGTGAGGGTGACTTTGTGCTAAGGACATCTGGAGGTATAAAACTGACTGACACTTCTGATTTGAGCTCCTCTGTGCTGTTTTGGACCCAACTTGACAATTTTGGTGGGGGTGAATGGGTCAGAGCTGTAAATCTTGCTCCATGTTGTTGACACCCACACAAGTTCACTCAGCCTTTCAAAAGGGGCTATCCCAGCTCCTGTGAAAATTCATTAAGGGATAAAAGATTTGACACCGCAGGTCCCCTCCTACCACCGCATGAAATTTGAGAGCCAAAATGTGTCTGTGTGTGTGTCCCAGCGCTTTTTTCCTGACAGGTGATCTTTTTTTCAGCCTGGCTGGAGGACTGCTGCTTTGAGCAGTCAACCTGGAGTTGTCAGTGCGTGTCTTCCCCTTGATTCCTCTAGGCTTCAGCATGAGCCCAGCTTGCCTCATGGAGCACCAGAGAAAAGCATTTCTGTACTTTTCTTTTTTTAAATAAAGCAAACACAGCAGGTGAGGTCTTATTTTTAGAGGGACCGAGGAGTTGGTGTGTTTCCAGCAATGCATACGAGCACTGTAAGTGGCCCACCCTCTCCGAGCTCGTGTCCTGGGACTGACCTCTCCGATCCTTCTTTGGATTGTCTTTGCTTTTAAAAGCTGATGAGTGTCTTAGCAGGGCAAAGTGATATCGGCCTCCCTAAGCACGTTTGTCTGAGGGGTCACGAGAGGTGGGGGGCACAGGGGGAAGAAATCTGCCTTGGCACTGCAGCCCAGCTCTGAAAGGGTTAAAGTTGTCCTGCCAAGATATAAAGCAAGTTCAACGTGTTGTGGGAATATCACTTGCCAGTAGACTCCAGTCACCCGATTTCTGATTTAACAGCTTAACTTGCTGTTAACTTTCCCTGATATACTCCAGGTTCTGGAAGAGAATGCAGAAAGGAGAGAGGAACAATAAAGAAAGGAGTTAAGTGAGGCTACGAAAACGAACTTAAATCCCTTCACTGGGTCCTGCCAGCTGTCTTTAGAAGCGTTAAGCAAGATTGCATTTCCTTTTTTTTATACAATAAATCAAATGTTTCTGGGCTGCATACCAAAATTTGTGCAATACACTCTTACTCCCCAGTGGGGTGAGTAAATGGTACTGAATACCCCATTCACCTTTTTCAGCTTGATTTTTCCACAGTCATGGTAGTTCTCGCTGTAACATGTATAGACGTGGGGTGTGGGCAGCACTCCCCTGCCTGCCTCAGCCTCTGTCCTGCAGGCAGAGGAGACAGGTGACTCTCCTGTCTCACAGGATGGGAAGAAGAAAGGTGACCCCAGGTGTGGGGCAGAGTGGGCTGCTGATGGGGATGAGCAATGAAGACAAAAAAAGTGAGTGCTAAAAATAGCAGCAGTATTGCCATCCTCAGCCACATGAATGTCATGCAAGCCAGGTTGTTTCTTTCTTTTCTTCAAGCTTGAGCTAAACAACAAAACCGCTGGTTCCAGGTTGGTTTTATTCATCTGACAGCTCTGGTTAAAAGTTTTGTGTTTTGAAACTTGCTTCTTTCAGGCTGTGGAAATCTCCTCATTTCTCTTTTAGATGAAGAGGGAGGCCCTTCTGTGGCACAGCATGAGGTGGCTTCTCTCCCTTCAGGTCCTGCTGGGCACCTCATCCTTGTGCCTCTGCCCAAGATGCAGCTCCTGGGTGGTTTTCAGCTGCCAAGGCACCTGCCTCTCCCACTGGTCTCCACTGTTCCTTTGCTGTTTGGTACCTCAGGGCGTCATGGCCTGGCACTCCATGCGAGGTTGGGTTGCCCCATGGGTATTCACTTGGGGTGGCATTCACTTGGCATGTGTGAGTTTGGCATCCTGCCCCTTCAGGATTGTTGTGCTCAAAACCGGGTCAGCTCCCTACTCTCCTGGGGCAGAGAGGCAGATGTTCAGCATCTCTCACAGGCAATCATGTGAGTAGCAAAACATCAGTCTGCTCACTTTTTTTTGGAGGAGAGGTGGAGTGTGAAGGATGCTGGGATGTGCAAACTGGGGTTTTTCCCTCTGGCACACACAGCTGGGTTTGGGCTGGTGACTTTTTGCTGTGCTCCCTTTTAAATGCTGCAGTGCTCCACAAAGAAATGAGGGGGGTTTTTTTCTGTCCAAATCCAAATTTTACAGACTGGGCCATCTGTCAATTCCCTCCTACGTTGTTCTGTTCATATTAAATTGCAATGAAGGCCAGACTGAAGAAGGAATTAGGTCAGACAGGAGGTTTAGTCTCCATTTTTGGGGAGGTGTTTGTTGCCCAAGAGGCACTGTGGTTTGATTTGCTCAGAACAAGCCTGGATGTAAGGGATGCCTGAGCTGTTCTCTGAGATTTGGCAACTGGACCTTCTAGTGCATTGTGGCCTCTTGGCCCCTCACTCCCCAGCAGCTGGACAGTAATTGCCGATCCAGCTGATTCTGGAGCAGATTCTGAAATATCTTATAATGGTCCCAGGTGGGAGGGCTATTCCACTGCAGACCTGCCCTCAGTCTCACTCCTGGCACACCACAGCCACTTGTAGAAGATGCTTTCTGTTGGACCTCTCTGCTGGATGGGTACAGCAGTGAGGCAGGAATACACAGGAGTTCCAAGGCAGCGGCAGCATCCTGCATATGGCATCTCATGGCTAAGCTGATTCTAGTGGCAGCCTGGCCTTGTGTAGGGTCCTGGGAATGCAGAGGAATGCAGGAGAGCGACATGGAGAGCAAAGCAGACCCTCCCTGGGAAAGAGAGGCCAGCAGTGTGTGCTGATGTCCTGTCTGAGCCTCTTCTGCACTGAATATGCTGCTCTCAGATGCAGGTTATTCAGAGGAACTTCAGATGTGATTCCTAGGATGGTACACAGGGTACCTGTGCAACCAAAAAAATTCCTCTTGCATCACTCTCTTGCACGCTGTATGGGGTCCAAGCCTTTGTTAGAAGGAATTTGGTGCTCACGTTATTGAGCATCCAGCATGCCTAGCACTGCTATTCCCACTACATCCTAAAGCCTTTGAGCTCTCCCTGGGCACATGAGGAGGAACAGCAGCCAGCATGGCTGGTTCAACCCACGCTGGCAAGAAGGGAACTGTGGTGGCTGTAGTCTCTCTCCTAGCAGAGACAGGACCTTGTTCTTTAGGGAAGTGGCCCACTTCCCTCTCTATGCCTTGTTCCTGTTCCATGTCATGTAAGAGAGGCTTTCTAATAAAATCTGAAGGTATTTTCAGCCATTGGTGTGAATTTACTCCTGTCCCACAGCTGAGGAGACTGTGCCTGTCCTAACGCTTGGACTAGAAACCAAGAGCTCTGCTGTCCCATATTTTCAGTGGAGAATGGAGTCTTGGAGGTGTTCAGAGGGCTTCGACTCATCATACTGAGCAGGATTTGGCCATGAAAACTGAGGCCCCATGCAACCTGTGCAGCTGGTCACGGGCTGCAGGTACCCAGCTGTGCCACGGCACCCTGTTTGGGGAAGTAGCACCTGCTCCAGCAGCCATGGCAAGGCAGGTTCAAGCTCTCCTGCCTGAGTGCTGCTCATTCCTGCTAGGAGAGGCATGTGAGGGTGGGAAGGATCAACTGAAAAGTCACCGGGGCATGAGCCGGTGATGGCACTCTGGGAGCCTGTCTAGCCTTTGCAGGGACTTTTCCTCAGAAGAGGTAGTAGGGCTAAGGTGAGAGGGAAGGGCTTACAGTTTGGGTTGGATTGTGTCTCCATCAAACTGGAGAGAAACTGCAGCACTGGGTAGCAGATAAAGATGCTTTTTGCTTTGCTGCCTGGTTTCTCATTACACGGTTGCTGGAGGGAGTAGGGAGATGCCAAGGTAATGGCAGTGGAAAGGGCTGGCAGTTGGTTCATGGGCAAAGGTGGACTTGATTGCATTTCACCCCTCCAGGTTAGCCGTGATTCGGATGACAGCACTGGGGCTGTCCCTGTCCTAGCGGCTTCAGGAGTGTTTCCTGGATGGAGTTATGGGGTGTGTGGCCACCCAAAAAGAGCTTGCAATGGAGGCAGGGAAAGCTGCCAGAGGCTGCCTTATGCTTGTGGCGCGAGTTGTGCAGGAGCGGGTATTTTCCGAGGAGCATGAGTGTTTTTCCACAGAAGGTATCAGGTCTCCCCAGCATCAGATATCGCCCCGCTGACAAAATCTCGCTCTCTCTTTGCTTTTCAGAGCATCTCACCCCTTTCTTTAGACTGAATGTGGAGGAAAAACAGGGTTTGTCACCTGTGCCACCAAGCACCCCCTTCTTGGAGGGGTTGGCTTTGGCTTGGCCTGCTCATTAGCCAGCATTAGCCTAATTGGGGATGGGGGATTACGTAGGTGTCCTGAAGTCCCCCATCAGTGCCTTCAATGGCAGTACTGGGTGGCACATATCTGTCACCTTGGCAATGAGCTGCTGGCACTACCCAAGCCCTGGGGACACCAGCAAACAGGAGATGCATGTAAAAAAAGAGGAAAAGGGGGGAAAAAAAGGGAAGGGAGCAGGATCGTTGGTCTTTTGTCAGTTGGGGATCTGACTGATGATGATGCTGCACCAGAGGCATGACTTCAGCAGTGGAGGTGATGCTGTGGTCATGTTGGAGAGGCCCAGTAAACACCTGTTGGCCACTGGATAAAAAAAAAACTCAAGGTGAAAAGGTATGGGTGGCAAAACACTGCAGATTGGCAGCATGGTGTCACAGCCTGGTGCCATCCCTCTGCTCCTACTTTAATACAGAACAAAGCCCCCGCAGTATGCCGAAGGGATCATTGCTACTGGAAAAGCTCATCCTGGTTCTCATCACTTGCTGGTTTGAGACCAGTTTGTGCCCAGGGCTGTTGCCTCTCTTGTTGAGAGCCCAGGAGGGCTTTTGTCAGCTTTGCTGGTCTCTGCCAGCACAGGCTGAGCAATACTATGAGCATCAACATTCAAGCAGGGCGGATGCCCCCCACAGCCCATCCAGACCTTGCAACTTCTTGGCTTTTCTTGCTGCTGGTCCCTGTCCTCCCACTGCTCAGTAGAGCCTGCGACTTGCAAGCATGATGCATTTCTAGCAGCAAGGATTCAAACTATGTGCTAGTAAAAATTCGGTAGCAAGGGTGTCTTTATTGCTGGCAGGACTGTAGCAGGGCCTCGGGGGAGCTGGGCTAATTTCCTGGCTGCGCTGCAGACTTCCCCTGTGACCTTGGGCGAGTCATTTAATCTATCCTGGGCTTCAGCTCCATCTCTGAGCATCCCAGGAGGGTGAGGTAATATTCATTAACTGATGTTATTCTCGAGTTGCTCAGATGCTATGGTGATGATAGCTGGATGTGAAACCCAGCATCTTGGTTGAATGCTAGCAAGAGAGGGGATGCTCTGCTTAAGATTAGGGTTGCCACACACCGTCTGCTATTTTGACACACTTATCCTCTTCATTTTGAGCTGACCTGTCTGGTCACCAGTGTTATTTGGCTGTGTATATACCGTGAGGCTCATCATTGAGGGGCTATAATACCTTGAATAATCCATGGGTTTTGTCCCATCCAGTGAGGCAATAACAGCCTTGTTTTACACTTACAGAAGCTGACACAGAGGTAAAGCTGGTTGCTGGAGTGGAGCCAGGGGAAATCTTTGGGCTAGTTAGCAAATATCCATGGAGTTTCTTTTTTAGTGCTCTGCACTGTCTGATACTGCCTTGGTCCTCCTTGGTGATGCTGCAAGTGTGTTTCCCATGGTACTGCATTTTTCCTGAGGGATGTCTTCTCAGTCCCAACTCTTGTCAGCAAACACGGCTTGTGCAATCAGCCCCTTGATTGTCCGAGCCTCCCATGCCCAGGACAAAGGCTGTTGTTCCCAGCTTTCCTCAAAAGCAGCTCTAGGACAGGTTGAAACTTCACTTGTTTCTGCTTTGGAGGGACATGTTTTCAGGTATGGCCTGAAAACCTGTCATCAGAAGAGGAAAAAAAACACCCTACTGATAATAATTTGAATGAATTCCCATGTAAAGGGGGGGAAAAATAAAAAAAAATCATGCTGTTGAAAGAGCAGAGGGAATAAAAGCCTTTTAGACGTAGGTTGAAGTGGGATTTTCCAATGGAAAAACTGCTTCAATGCAAACCTTGTCTGACCGAGCGGCTGCCCGGCAGGCCGAGTGCCGGGAGCCGGCCTCACACCAGCGGCCGTCGCAGTGCTGCCGGTCCTTCCCTGCAGCATCTTGACATGCCCGGGCATCAAACCCCCAGCATGCTGTGGGCGGGGGGCATTGCCTGGGGGAGGTGGCGGAGAGGGATCTGTCTTGCAGTGTTAATGCTGTGCCTCTGTCCCCAGGTGCAGAGGATGTGTGCGGCGAGGCGGATGCTGCTGCTGCTGCTGGCTTTCCTGGCCTACGCACTGGATTCAGCGGCTGCGTACGGCACGGCGGAGACCCTCTGTGGTGGGGAGCTGGTGGACACACTGCAATTCGTCTGCGGGGACAGGGGCTTCTATTTCAGTAAGTGCTGGGCAGCTGCCAGCAGCAGGCAGGATGCTGCCCCCATCCCACACCCTGCTTAAGTGGAGCCAGGCCAAGAGGGAAAGGAGGGATTTCCCAGCCTGGTGCTTTTCATGATTTCCTTATACGTGGCAGTAGGCCAGGAGAAGAGCAAGAAAATGGACATGTTCAGGGTGACATAAACCCACCTCACGTCAATTTTGGGCATGGTCTTGTACCATGGGGAAACTGGGTCCCACATATGCTCGGGGAAGTTGAATATCACTGGGGAACCTTATGTGGCTGGCTCAACAGTCATGTGGGCAAGTCATTACAATAGCAAAGATGTCTGCAGCCAGCTCTCTGCTGAGCTTGGGTCCTGGCTTATTCTGAAACGTTGCTGCCTAAGTGCTGCATCTGACAGCAGGCAGGGAGCTGAGCACTCATTCTTGGACAGGCTTTGCTTTGGTACAGCAGCACCTTCTATGCTGCTCTCAAAACGCACTTCATGACCTCCTAACTACCTGATGGTAAACTTGTTGCTGAAGAGTGATGTCTTATCCTTTTGCAGTGCAGCTAGTGCAGAAAAAAAAAAATTGCAGCATTGCTGTTGTCTGCAGAGTGCAGATGGCTTCAGGCCAGTTGGCTGCAGCAGGCTTTCCACCAGGATGCTTTGGGTGTTTGGACCATTGGCATTAGCATTACAATGGCTTAGCTGGTAAACGGGAAGGATGAGGAGTAAACCAGTAGCAATGGATGCTGAGTGATCTATGGGCAAAGGTGCCTCGAGTGTGATACCTTGTTGGTTCAGTCCTCTGCTCTGCTCGGGAGAGGGAAGACCCTGTGTTTTGCTCCCCACTGAGGACTGAACCACAGACTGACTACAGGAAAGATGCAAAGCCAAATGGGGGGGAAGAGGATACCAGCTGCACATGGTGCCATGTATTTGGCAGTCTTGCCTCTGCCTTGTAAAAAGATGTTAAAAAGTTACTTTCAAGTAATGGGGTGGGGTTTTTTTGAGTACTGGAGTTGAGAGCCAGCCTCTCTCTTATTCCAGTCTGCCTATGCAGGGAACAGGTTGCTGCAAAGTTGGAAGATGACTCTGGATGTCCCTTTGCAACGTGGGTGCTTTGCCAGACTTGACTGGTGCTGTCTGCTGAGGTTGGGCAGGGAGAGGTGCAGGGATCCCATACCCAGCCACAGCGGAGTTCAGGCTGTGTAATTCCTGGTAGGTGGTTGGACTGCAGATGGCTTTAGAACTAGCTGGGGCAATCACCCTGCCCCATCATGACTTAGCAGAAAGGTGTTTTCATGGCTCCCTGGCTGTTGTGGGCAGGCAGCACTTTTGGGGTGCTCTGGATGCATTTCCCTCTTCTGACTGATCCAAGTGGTGGGGGTTTGCATATCAGCTGCCCTTCCTCTTCCAGCTTTCCTCTGCCAATGAGCCCTGTGCCGGCACTCAGCCAGGGTGGCAACTCTGGGTCTGGCCTTACCGGCACAGCAAGGAGGCAAGCTCCTCTCCCGCTCTCTTAGCTCTTCCTCTCCCTCTAGATATAGAGGAGCATCCGTCTTCCTCCCATGGTTTCTTTTCCCTCCTCCCCCTCTCTGGGGATGAAAGGGAACGGGGCTTTTGTTTTAAGGTCAAACTGACCTCCTTTCACCTCAAATAACCCAGCTGCCCAGGCCAAAATAAAACCACTTTTGAAGGGAGACAAGTCTCTTGGTGCCAAGTGGCCATTCTGGTGCTTGCAAGGGGATTCTTGGCTTTTTTTTTTTGTCCTCTCCTGTCTCTCCCCCATTCACCTTTATGAATGTTTCTAGAGAGCCCAGGTGCTGGGGATAAAGCAAAGTTCCCCCAGTCCAACACTTTAACCCCTTCAGCATCTGACCAACTTGTGCCATGCAGGGCTGAAGACATTTGGGCAATACCTCTACTTGATGAAGGGTTTTGTACATCCCCTTTTCATTTAATTTTTCACCTTCTACCTCCATCAGTTGGCCTCATAAGTGATTAATTCTCCTGATCACATTCATCTTAACTCCTAAACCCATGTGTCACTGTGTAGATGCGATAGGGCACAGTTATGTTGCACAATTGTGGGGTTTACATCTTAAAGCTGAGCACCTCACAGCATGGGATGTATGACCTGATGAGCAGCCTGTGCTAATGCAGTCATTCATATGGGAAGTAAATGACTTGCGCAGCCTTGTCCCAGGGGTACACAAGGATCCTGCTTGCTGAACAAGGGTTGTTGAAGCATCTGACTGGTAATGTTGGAAAAAAACAAAAAATGGTATGAAAATCCGTTAGTGGTTTTTTTGCTGCAGCACTTATTTAAGTACTTCTGATGCTCTGCATTCGTAAAAGTGAGCACTTTGCTAGCAAAGGTAGCTCTGAAATACAACACTCTTTGCACAGATGCAAGGGGATGCAGTGTACTGACGGTGTTTCATCCCCCAGGCATCTGAAGCTGGGGAAATATGCAACCTAGACTGAGCAGGGTGCACCCCTGATAACTGGAATGCCTGTCTGTCCACTGGCATGAGGAGCGAGTTCCAGCCCTCAGGTACCCTGGGAAGGAAGCATTGTGGCGTGCAGGTGCTTGAGGCTGAGGATGTTGAAGCTGCCTCCAAGAGTTGGGGCTGCAAAAGAGCTGGACTAACAGGGGCAGGAGCCAGCACACTTTGTTCTCCTCTAGTGATGCCTCATCTCAGTGACTTTTAAGGCTTTTGGGTTGGCCTGCAGCTGCTGTCAAGGTGGTGGCTTCCTGCTGTGGCTCTCTGGCAGGGTTGGAACCACTCTCCCTGCTCCCCAGCACTCACCCAGGGACAGCGGCACAGCCCATGGAGGAATTCTGAGTGCAGCCCAGAGTGAAAATGCAGGGTAGACTGAGAGGAAGCCTCGGCCGTGAAGTGCTGTCATGCAGTGCTAGCAGGGAGGGAGAAGGGGCTGTAGGGGGAGAGGCAGCCGACTTCTCTGTAAACAACAGCTCCTGTTTCCTCCTTTCCAACAGCTGATAAGAATTTAGCTCTTTGCAGCCGCTTGTGCTGACGGGGCACATTCTTGCGCACCCGCCGCTCCTCCGAATAATACTAGGAAAAAGCAGGGGGGAAAGTGCGGTGCCGGGGTGGGGGAGGGCCAGGCTGGGGGCACTGGGACGGGGCCCGGTGCTGCACAAAGGCCCCCTTGTTGCTCCCAACATTCCTGCGACAGGGGCACGGGGACTGTTTACACCCAAAGTCCCCTTCCACTCGGCTGACCGCCTGATTGACCGGAGGAAAGGGGACCCAGCCAGGGTGGCACCAGCACAGTGCACCCCTCCCCGCAGCATCTGTCCCACTCTGGTGAGAGTGGGGAGCCCAGAGCAGTGGGGTGTTGATGCTAGGGAACGGACCCTCCTGTCCCCCGTGGCCATGGCAGTTTCACTGCCTCTGGCACAGTGGCATAACTGAGCTGCAGGTATGTGGTCTCTCTGGGTTTGGCTCTGTACTTTTTCTGGGATGCCCAGCCCTCCCTGTCGGGATAGCCCACTGCTAGGCTGCAATAACCCCAGGCAGCAGAAGGGCTTTGCACTACCGGGCTTTGCATCACTGGACTTTGCATCTCTGGGCTCATACCCTCAGCAGTGCTGTAGGAAGTTTTGGTGAAGCACAGTTTTGGGAAAAAGAGCCTAGCCATTCATTGAAGGCCCAGAGGAAGCGTGTTTCCTCAGGAGGAAGTGGTCATTGCTGCGATGGGAAGTGGCTCGCGTGCCCGAGCGGTGCCGCAGCCCGCTGCCCACACAATTCTCCCCTGCGGGTAAGAGACAGAGTGGCAAAACCTTCCTTGGGTTTGGCAGTGGCAGTAAAGTGAGATGCCACCCATGACCAAAAGCCAGGAAATTTAACCTTTAGTCCCTGTGTAAATTGTTACGGAACAAACACTTTTCCCAATCCAGGTCAGCAGCGATATTGCTGTTAGCCAGCAATGTCCTGGTGTTTCTTCCCTGGGTTGTTGTCTTCAGGTACTTTCTGTGACTACATCCTTGTTTGCTATGTTTGCTTATTTTTTTTCCTAAAGTAACTCTCCCACAGAGGATTGTATTGGCATTTGGCAAGATCCGTATGGACAATTATGTAATGGGAAATGTGTCCTATCAGACAGTCGTGGTGGACCTGGCAGTGGTGCCAGCAAGGGGAAGGGCGTGCAGCAGCTTTATGGAAGAGAGAAAGGGCAGCACATTTGGGGCTGGGGGCCACACTTGTGCCCACTGGCTGGGCAGGCGCAGTAGTCAGGGAGGAAAAGGCCGTAGCAGCGCAGTTGGTCCCTGCTGGGAGCTCACCCTGATGGTGCTACACCTGGGCATTTGCTAACACATGGTGACATGATCTTCTCATGCGTACCCATGCCACAAATTGCCCTGGGTGGCGTGGCAGTGAATATAGTCCCGCTTTCCTTATTGCTTTTTTTCCTCCTCTCTTCTTTCCAAACAAACACATAGCTGCAAGTGGGAAACTTCTGTTTTTGAGAGGAGACATGTAACCTTTCAAAACCTCAACTTCTCCTCAAATCGTGTGTGTCATCACTTGTGCAACCTTCTGTTCAGCGGGAGTGTGAATGCAGCCCTCTGGGGACGTGCTAGCAAGGGGGGGTGACTTGAATTTTTTTCTCTTTCCCTTCCAAACTCTCCTTCTGCCCGTGCTCACGATGCCTTTCTGGAGCAGCCTAATGCTTCAGGAACCTGCCATGCCTACAAGTTGGGCACTGGGATTGATAGGTGCTGAGCAGGGACCGTAAGCAGTGCAGGGTGTTGGTGCAGCGCAACCTCTTCCATGGACCTCACTGGACATTGCATGCATAGAGGAGAATGCAGCTGCCCCCAAGCTGGCTCCTCTCCCCTGCCTTCTTTGGGCATCACCACCCAGGTTGCCTACACTGGCATTGCTTGTGCAGCTGCGGGCACCCAACACACCTGCCCTGCCTCTAAAGAGAGGTCCCAATCCAGTGTGCTTTTTGGACACAAGTATTTATATAGAGAAAATTAAACTACTAACAGTGTTCTCTTTGCTGAACCTTTACCAAGAGTGAACCATCCTTCTCACCTTCCTGTGGGGCTGGTTTAAGGTTGTACCTGTAATTTTTCTAGAGAAAAAGAAAAAGAAAAAAGACAGATGGTGGCACTTGGGGGACAAACGTGGAAAATAGAGCGTTTAAAATGACTCCCAAAGGTGGGTCTCATGGTATGAGTCAGCTGCCCCATCACCCTGGTGCCATGCTTGTTATTGTGACCTCTGAGCATGGTGGCAATGCACCAGCATAGAGCAGAGGGCTCCATGATACGGGGTCACAACCAGTTTTAGCAGAGGGTGGGTGCCCTGCTGCCAGGGCTTTTCCAGAGTCAGCAGTGAGGCATGGTCGTGGGGTTTTGCATGTCAGCATTGCACACACGGGGCTGCGTTGTGCATGGAGAGTTGTGTTGTATATGCATGTCTGCGTTGCACACACGGGGCTGCATTGAATGGACAGGGCTGCATCCCACATGCATATCTGCATTGCACATCTGGGGCTACTTGTCACATGTGGGGTTGCACAGTATGCATAGATAACTCCTGTGCTTTGCACTTTGTCCCGAGGCACTTTGGGTGGGCACCGAGGGTGGGGTACACCCCAGGGAAAGTGGTCAGCTCCTTCTAAGCCAGGATCCTTAAATCTTCACCAAGGCCTAATACTTGAGTGCCTGCTTCCTCTGGAGTACAAGTGGGGGCATCATGGGTCATGCACAGGGCCAATATGGACCATTTTGTGTGTTCCTGCAGGCCAGCTGAGGTGTGGAGGTTTGGCATGGCGTGGTGAGCACTGATAGGCATTGCACTTACACAACTTGCTCTCTTAAATTCTCCTGGTTTCCAAGCCCCACTGGTGCTTGCCTCTGCTTCCCTTGCTCAGAGCACCTTGTGCTGGGAAGAGGCAGTGTGTAGAACCTTGACTGCAGACCCTACAACAGCACGAAAGCACAATATGCTGTGTGCAAAACCATGAAGAAAATAGTTTTGTTTACATTTTGGAAGTCACAATTCCCAAGCAAATTTGCTTTGCATCAGAAATCCAAATTTACCCATCTCTTTTATTTCAAGAGCGGGAGGAAAACAGTGAAAGTGATGTAAGCTTTTCCTTTGGAGTGCTTTGGTCATCGTGAAGCTGTTATATGAAATGCACTTGGTCGTTGCTGCACCAGACATGGGCTTTTGCATCCTTCTGCAGGCAGAAACGGGAGAGGAACACTTATTAAAAGATTAAGTTTAATAGCTATTCTTGGCGGGTGTGGGAGCCTGTATTCTTTCTGCAGCTGTCTTAGAGCTGTCCCATCTGGTAAAATTTAGCCGCCTTGGTTCGCTTCACCTACCTGAGTGTTGACCCGACAGAGGGAGGTTGGCAGCTGCAATGCTGTGCTGCTTCTTTTTAATAAAATCCACTTGCCAGGATCAACATCTAAGACAGTCACAGTAATCAGCACAGAGCTGGCGGTCAGGCTGGGCTTGAGCTTCCTTGCCTTAGCTGCGCTCAAAAAGTCCACCCATGCCAGAGATATAGGAGGGAGATAAATCCCCATCATTCAAAGTGCCTTTAAACTACAACTGGAGGCACATGGGGAGCCTGTTGGCATCAATAACATTTGTCTGGGAAAGTCTTAACATGAAACTTGGCTGGTTTGAGGGTGCGTGTCAGCTGGTTTGGGAGAAGCGCTGCTATTTTTGAAGCACGTAGAACCCACCAGTCTCTGGTGGTTGGTGGAGGGATGCTTGCAAGGGGATAGGTGCTATGGAGGTAGGGAGAGGGTCCTGTCCAGGTTGGTGGATAACGCAAGGGTCTCTGCTGTTGCAGGTAGACCGGTGGGACGAAATAACCGGCGGATCAATCGGGGGATTGTGGAGGAGTGCTGCTTTCGGAGCTGTGACCTGGCTCTGCTGGAAACATACTGCGCCAAGTCCGTCAAGTCGGAGCGTGACCTCTCCGCCACCTCCCTGTCAGGCCTGCCAGCCCTCGGCAAGGTAGGGAGGCTGTGCCGGGATGATGGCCCTTCTCTGAAATAAATAGCGAGAGAAAAGATCGGAAGGCCGTGAGTGGGAGAGGACAAACCCCAGCTGCAAGCTCTGTTGCTTCTGCAGAGCCTTTGGGAGACAGCCACCATTGGCAAGTCATGCCAAATAGCCTGCCAAAAGATAGCTTTTATTAAAGTGGGGGACCAGAGGTGGGCTAGGTCACAATCATAGAACGGTTGTGGTTGGAAGTGACCTTTAAAGGTCATCTAGTGCAACTGCCCTGCAATAAGCAGTGACATCTTCAACTAGATCAGGTTGCTCAGAGCCCCATCCAACCTGACTGTTACTGTTTCCTGGGATGGGGCAATGTTTCCATGGGATGGATGGAAGTCCAAGAGGGGAACCACCCTCTGGAGTGCAAGCAGGCGTAAGCAGAGGCTAATATTGCTGTCCCTCTCCTTGCAGGAGAGCTTCCAGAAGCCCTCGCATGCCAAATACTCCAAGTATGACGTGTGGCAGAAGAAGAGCTCCCAGCGGCTGCAGCGGGAAGTGCCCAGCATCCTGCGGGCTCGCCAGTACCGGTGGCAGGCTGAGGGGCTGCAAGCGGCTGAGGAAGCCAAGGTGCTGCATCGTCCCCTCATCTCCCTGCCCAGCCAGAGGCCTCCAGTGGTGCGAGCCTCCCCGGAAACGGCTGGCCCCCAGAAATGAACCCTGACCAGCTGTCTCGATTTTTGATCTCCTGGGGGAGGGCGGGAGGACTGGTGATTCCCGACCCCCAAGCCCCTCCGTCCCCGGGGCCGCTGAGCCAAGGAGCGGGGCGGCGGGGCACCCTCACGCCGCTCTGGCCCCAACCAAACAACTGACACAGCAAGGAGGGGATGACGGCGGCAGCGGCGTGGCGAGCAGCACCGCTCCCACGGCATCGTCCTTTTGGGGTGGGGGGGAGGGTTGTTTCGTTTCCCACACCTGTTTCATTCCCCCGCTTCCCCGGTATTTCCAAGCCTGTACTTGCAAAGGGACAGTTTGGCACTTGAACTTTTTGCTGCCGGGTGCTGCGTGACATCCCCGGTGCCAACACCAGAAGACAAAAGAAAGAGCAAGAGGGAAAAAGGATATGAAGTTAAAATTTTTTTAACCTTTTTTTTCTCGTGAAGAGTCCATTCCATGTCTTTCTTGACAATAAAGTGAAAAAAACAATAAAATGGGGAGAAATGTTGAGGAATAAAATTTTTTTGCCTCATTCCCACCCCACTTTTTTCTTCTTTTTTTGTTCTTTTTTTCTTTTGGTTTTCTTATTTTTATAACTTTCTTTTGCACCTTTAAACAAAAAATGTACCTGAGAAGAAGTTCCGAGGAGCCCCCATCTGCGTTTTTGTGTGTGTGCTTCATTACAAGATTCCAAATCGACTTGCACCTTTTGAAATCACCGATGATGTGAGAAAGAGAGGAAGAGGAGAGAGAAAGCGAGAAAGAGAGAAGGAAAAGGAAAGGGGAAAGAAGAAAAAAAAGAAAAAAGTGAGCTGATGCTCACTTTAAATGGAGAAGGCGTCTGCATTGCACATTTGCCACGGATTTAGTTGATTTATATATATAATATATTATATAACTTTTTTGGCAAAAAAAGCACTATTTTTATGGGACATTTTGTGTAGTATCTGAAGAGGGATTGTAATGTTTAAAATGTGTTATGGTGCTAAAGTAAGTTGGAAGGGAAAAAACCCAGAAATAGCAAGGGAGGGTGGGGAGGGAAGACAAGATAGCGAATACTGAACTTGAAATTTTAGCTTTTCGTTTTAGGAAAAGTGTGATAAATGTGTTTCTTTTCTCTTCTGAAATATAGCTTGGTCATGACCATATGAGCTAGTTGGCTGTTACTCATGTACACAGATGCACGCACACACAGAAATACATCAACACGCATCCTTTTTTTAAAAAAAAACAACAACAAAACAAAACAACAAAACCACCGCAATTTAGAACTAAAAGGGAACTGTTCTAGAGACAAACTATTTTGAATGGTGAAGGTGTTGCCAGTTACAACTCAAGGCCCTGCTTCTGCACGGACCCTTGGCAGAGCTTGGCTTCCTGAGCCACGGGGAACCTACCGCTTCTTCCCCACCCTCACAGCGCCGATGCTCCAGCGAGTGGGCAGGCGGGCAGCCCTCGGCACCAGGCCCCTGCAGAAGCAGCAACAGTTCCGCGCCCTGCCATCTCCTTTTCCTTCTTTTGTCCTTTGCGTCCTTCTCGCCGGACCCTCCTCTCCCTGCCCCACGCCTCCCGCCTTCCTCCTCTCTCGCTCCCCTCCCAGGGGCTGTGCAGGAGCGGGGCTGCACCAGGGTGGCTGCAGGGCTGGGACCGCTGCTTGGGATGGGGGGGAAAGGCAAATCTCTGGCTTGAGGCTTGAGACTCGAGACTCAGTGAGTGTATGGGTTTGAGAGGTGGGCAGAGGGCTGTAAAATAGGTTGGGTTTAAAGTAATATATATTATCTGTCTAGGAACCGTAAAAAAGGGGGAATCAATTACATCTCCCTGATATACTCTCACTTGCTAATAAAATGGGGACACTCTGTTAACCAGTTCTGTACTTGCTTTGTCTTATATATCCATACATTTAAAACATAAAAAAAAGACTACTTGAATTGTATTCTATTTCGTGGTTTGGAGGGGAGGGCTAGGGGGAGTTTTGAGAGGGGGAGGATTTTAATGTATAATCCTTTTGTTTGTTATTACCTTGCAATGTTGAGCCATGAAGCCTTTGTTTAAAAAAAATGGCACTGCAATACACAACAAAGAAAATCCTTTATTTATTTTATTAAATATATATGGAAAAGAATGAAAATCAGTCCAAATTAAGAAGGGGGGGGGAAGGGAAGTGGGTGGGGTGGGAAGGCAAAATTTAAACAGAGCAATTGCAATTTTTTTTTTCCTTTTCATGTGTCTTTTTTTAAAAGAAACTTAGTTTTTATTTTTTAAAAAGAGAAGTAAAAGCTTTCCTGGATGCTTTGTACCAAAAAAGAAAAAATTAAAAAAAAAAAAAAAGAAAATCTGTTAAGCAAATAAATATCCATCCAGAATATGAAGCCTGACTTTTACTTTTCATTTATTTTTGCTCCTGGGGTGAGAGTTGGGTGGGAAGAAGGCCACGCCAAGCACCACTCCTTGTGGAGAAACAGAGTGCATTGCAGCTCCTCTTTTGGAGCTCAAAAAACTGCAAGAGGGGGTAAAGTGCCCTTAAACACAACCATGAAACCTCAGTCTTGTGGCAGATACCCCCTGAAACCACCAAGGTAAATATATGCCCAGTGATTCTTGGCCAGATTTGGGGATGTTTCCCAGCAGCTGTTGTGATTTGCTCAGCTTCTACCAGTTTGGGCTGTTCCCAGAGACTTGAGAGCTGGATGGGAACTGAGAGGGTAAAAAGGAGAAAAAAATGTCTTATTTAGGTTATGTTTCCTAATAGGTATTGCTTGTGTGGTTTCTCAAGGTAGAAAAAAACTTCTCTTAAGTTTTTTGGAATACTAAATAACTGCTTTTCATCACATATTACCATCATGCACCACTGTAAATGAGAAGTAAAATACTGCAGTTCCAATTTGGCAGTAGAGCAACTGGGGTGAAAACAGTGCCTAAGCATCCCTAATCTCACAAATCTGTGCAGCTCCACTGCCATGGCAAAGACCTTTATCTTGCTGTGGGGTAAGGACCTCACCAAGCCCAACCTCCTGCCCCAGATGATTTGGGCTGGAAAAGATTTTCCGCCTCAAAGTGGCATTGCAGATTTAGGCCCTTAAAAATACATGTTCTAAAACAGTTACTTTTAAAATTTTGCAACAAGCAAAAAAAAAATTATTATTTTTTCACAGAAAGTTTTTTCTCTTGGGATTTTTGTGGTTGATCAGGAGGGGGGTTGTACAGATGCAGGGCTGGCTGTTTCCTCTGGACATGTACTTTATTGCAGGTCAAAAAAGGATGTGTCTGCCTTCCTGTACCTGTCCCAAGACTTGCCACAGACCTCTGGTTTTCTTTGCATTAAAAGATGTCCCTATGAAGGGTGAGGACTGACTTCACTGTGGCTTCTGTTTGTCACTGCTGGAAATTTTGCCTTTGGGAGCTTTGGTCCTTTTCTGTTCTTTGCTGTGTAAGCTACTGTCATGGAGGCATTTAGAGACAATTAAAAAGCAAGAAAAACTTCAGCCAAATCTCTTGCCTGCATCCCCCAGGGAGCAATACAGCAATGCTGGAAGCACCATGAGGGTGATGATGATGCTTCCAAGCATGGTTATTCTTAAACCCTCTTTTCTGCCTTATCATGTCAGGGACCACCACGGGGCCAGACCAGAACAGCTCATTTTTTTGGAGATAAATCAGGAGACTTTTCAAAATGTGCCAACTTGCCTTTTGGCTTGTCCAGGACTGCCTTTACTTGCAAGGAGAGACACAAGCTGCCTCTGAGCATGATCCTGGCCAGAGGGTGGGAGTCTGGATGAAACTGGACCTTTGCTTTGTCTCAAATGTCTTTTGTTGCCTGCAAAGCCTCTTTGCAGGTTGGCAGACAAATCATGGGCTTAACTTGGAAATCTCAGACTGCGGGCTTGAGAACAAACCAAAGATGCCATGTTTTCTCTGGTGGATGGGCAGAATTGACTCTGATTTTTGTACTGATGCCTTTATACACAGGTGCAGTTCCAAGTGGTTAGCTGTTGGATTTCAGAAGCATGGGAGGCTGCAGCAGCGACAGGCAGTGATCCCTGGGGAAGGAAAACTGGCAGATATGGGCTCCCAACACATCTCCATGACCAGCCCAGCTGGTTCAGGGACCTCCACCCACTGCTCTACTGACATGCAAGAGGGTGGGGAGGCAAAGGATGGTTTCAGCAGAAAAGTCCTAAATGCTTCCTAGAGGCCCAGGAACAACTGGGAAAGTTGATGCCACATCCTAGTCCAGCACCAGCTCTGGCCCCTAAGTCTCACCATTATCATGTAACTCTTCAGGCAGCAAAGGGCAAATGTTTTTTGCATAAAGCATCTCTTCAGAGGGCATTTTCTCAGGTGATAAATGCGGGGATACCGGGAAAGAGGGAAGGTCCAATTTGCTGTAGAGAAATGGCCACAGTGTTTGCAAGGTATGTAAATCAGTGTAGCTGGCTTTGTCGGATAGGGGGAGACACAAGTGGAAAAAACACCACCAGGTAACACATACTTTCCCCTTTTTCACCTCATTTTACATTATTTCTTAGCTTTTTTTTTTTCCCTTTTAATCCAGAATGCAGCTGAGCTGTTACCTAGCTTTCAGTGAGTCATACTAGTGCCCATCAGGATGGACTGAGCCTCCAGACTGGTTCTGCTACCTCTGTATCTCATAGCAGCTTCATCCCTTTAATCATGCCTGCTCTCAAAAGTCTTTCAGTGATGTACCTCACTGCACTAAATGAAGGACCTAGCTGCAGTAGATGAAGGGAAGAACCATGTTTGTTGTTTTTTGTAAAATACACCTGTTTTCTTTGTTGCAGTACATATTGTCCACTGATGATTTATATGGCTTTGGGGAGACCTGGGAAAGGTACTGCTGTATCGTGGATTATTTCGCTTGTGTGCACTCTGCAGTAGGCAAGACTCAGATGCTTTCTGCACCTTTTGTAGTTCTCATTCGTAATGCAGCATCAATGAAGCAAAGCACTTATAACAACCTTCTAGATGGCAGCTGGTATCTTTTCTCCCTCCACTTTATTTATTTTCTGAGGAGCAGATGAGTCATAAAACACCCCGAGGCTGGGGTAGCACAGCAATTCCACAGCTCCCGGTGTAGGCAAGGGGGGAACCCTGGTTTGCAAAGATAAATAGACCTCATGTCCCAGGAGGGGTCTGTCATAGCCACCAAGGTGCCAGGGTTGGCTCTCTCCCCCTCAGGTTGCTGAAGGATGCTCTAAGTGTCAGCAGGCAGCATGCACTGGCAGACATGACTTCAACCTACTGGAAAGGCACAGGTCCTCACAGGAATCTTGGCCTGCTTCGCTGCTGCGCTCCCAGCTGTGCATGGCCCAAGGAATGCACTTGCTCATTAAAATCATGTCAGTGTTTGCAGAGAGCCCTGAGAGAGCCTCTTTCCCTGCCACCTTCTTGTAACTGCCAAAGGGGACTGAAAGCTGAGGTTTCCAATCTGTCAGGCTCTGGCTCAGAGACCAGCAATAGCCTGAAGGCAGGAAATTTCTGAACTGGGGTGTTCTTTGACTTGGGCAGCATGGGAGGTCACACTTGACACACAAAATGGGCTGTTCTAGTCTTAATCTGGCTGCTTGCAGTTCTGGGTTTGGATTTCCAGGACAGGCACAGCATGCCTGATCAGAGGTGAGGACCATGGTAGAGCATCCATCTCCAAGTGTGTTCTCCAAAAAGCAACACAGTGAGCAGCACTGACTGGAAAGAATTAAGCTTATAACAGTCCTGGATGGAGAAAAGACACTATTCAAGTATCTGAGTAATTCACGGGTAGAACAGCAGAGACAAGTGCAGAACTTCCAGCCATAATATACCTGTTTCACTTTTCAAAATTACTAGAAATAAATTCAGCTCATACTGAATTTTCAATGCTCTTGCATCTATTTCTTGAACATGTTTGTGCTTTTTGTTGGTCAGCTTTAGAAAGAGTATAGCTCACAATTTTAAGGCAGTGAGGTGAAATAATACCAATGATTACAATATAAAACAATGTATTTGCATGCTTTTCCATGGGAGAAGTACTGGCACAGTCTCTTTGCCTCCCTGTCCTCCCACCAGCTTGTTTAGATGAAGGCTGCGCTCCTTCTGTACAAGACCACATCCTTCAGCTGTGTCAGACTTGAAAGGAACTGATTTAGGAAGTCAATCAAAAGCCCAGGAGCTTATTATAAAGCTTTTTATTGCAAACAAACACTAAAAAAATTATTTATTAATAGCAATCTTTCCCCAGATCATCCAAGTTTCTTGTTTCACTGCCTCTACTGGCAGGCCAGTGGTGACTTATCACTTCTGGTGGCTAAAAACCACCTCCTTAGTATCAGACAAAGACACCTATGACCATGCCTATTCCAATGACAGCCCTGTCTTTTGTCTTCTCTCCCTGGATGGAGGGACCAACTACTTCATTTCACCAAGGTGACAGCATTTTGGGCACAATTTTCTTAAGCTCCATGTGAGGAGCACAGAGACTTATGAGTTTACTCCTCCAACTTGTAGGACAGATTATTTCCCTATGATTCCCTCTCATTGAAAAAAACTTACCAGGAACTGGAATTTTGTGTACTTGGTTTTCCTGTCTCAAGCCAGAAGGGCACACTGATAATGGTAATCTTTGTTTTCTTCACGGCTGGAGCATAGCTGAAAAGGGAGGGAGGCAATTAAGAGAATATTAAGATTTCATCTTCCAAGATGTTGTTGCTTCTGTTCCTCCTCCCTCTCTCCTCTGTTCCCCATGCGTAGCAGAGAAAGTGGCAGGAGTACTATTTCTCAAGGCCTACACTGACGTCAATACACAGAGTATTTATTTATGAAATCGAATCAAACAGTGGGGGAGAGAGGAGTGGAGGAAGATGGACGCGTGGAGCTTGCAGCTGCCAAGACATAATAGAGCAGCAATCTTCCCGTATTTTTCTATCTTCTTTCTGGAGAAGGGATGAGATACCCAGAGCTTCGGAGGCCCAGGAAAAGCAAGACAGAAGAGAGAAACAGTGCTCAGCTAGAATTGAGAGCAGAGGAAATGTATGGCGAGGAGAGAACCATTACAAGGTAAATAGCCCATTTCTGGTGCTGAGACATTCAGGTGCAGTCCTTATGCAGTGAGGACAGCAGTGCTTTCAGGCAGGCTCTGACCAGGCTCTAGCAGCCCTTTCCTCTCAACCTTTTTAGTCTTTATATAGAAAATTCAGAGGGAATTTCCAGCCCAATAAATAAGAATGCCCCATCCTCGTTCACTGTTTCAGGCTCAGTCAGCAAATGGCTGCCTGGGGAACCCAGCACTGAAGTTAACATGAAGATTAAGTTGTTTTCTGCAGTGAATGAGAAATGGTTTTCCAGAGTATAAATTTTTTCCATTGATATTACCTTGTGTAGGAGCCATAGAAAGACAAATCTCAGAAAGGGAGAGTAGTTTCTTTTCTTTCCCAAGGAGGATACAGATACCAGTGCAGAGCATCCACAACAGGGAGGAAAGGCAAAGGAGCAGACATCATGATGCCTTCAGCTTCAACTCTGGCAACCATTGGGAGAAAGTGCTTTTGGGCATTATTCACCATCCTGGAAGTTATGCATGGAAATGCAGATGAAAGTAGAGGAGAATGACTTTTGTTTTCTCTCACCTGCCTGCTAGCTGGTTACCACAGGATAGAGCTGGGCAAGGGGAGGAGGCAAAGTGAGCATGAAAATCAAAATCCTGCTCTTTAACTCTTGGGGCTTCTCCAGGCTCATTACCAGAAAGCCTTCCCTGCACAGCTTCTCTCTCAGTCAGAGGAAAGCCTGCTGCGTAGCATGAGATGCAGATGAAGGAGCCCTGCAGGTCTCCAAGTTTATTGTTAAAGCCCCTGCCTTTCCTGGGATTCCCCTGCTGACTTCCCACTGCCACTGATGAAGAGGAGGTGATACCCTGGAGCAATTTCTTACTTAAAGGGAGAGACCTTGCAAACAGTGTCAAGATGTGAGCCAGCCCCAATCTTATTGTTTTTCCAAAATAAGGGAAGAGAGACATGTTCTGGAGATCCGTTTACAAGTCAGACTATCTCCAGTTATATAATGGCACAAGTCTGGCTGCCAGCAAATTGTTGCTCTGAGCTGGGGAAGACAATTAGCTCGCCTCTCAGGGCGGCGGGGGTGCACAATGCCGGCTTTGTGCCACCCTGCCACTGGCTCCGGCATGTGCGGGAGAGCCTGGCTCACCCATCATCTTCAGAGGAAGAGGTAGCAGAGGGAAAGGGAAAACCTCCGGCTGCAAAGAGGCAGAGTCCGCACCTCGGTGGGTGCGCCCGCGCCAGGGAATGGATCGCTGCCGAGAGCTGGGGGCGCCGAGGATGGAGCCCGTCTGCGAGCGCTTTCCTGTCCCGGCAGTGAAGGCATGACGGTAAATCGGTCGTCGCGCTGCAGGGCAGAGACAGCTCTGACCCCTCTGCTGAAAATGGGATGGGAACTTTCGGTGTTTGGCTTCCTGCGCTTCCTGGTGGGCTGATGGATTTAGGCTTTCGCTGAAAGTCCTGGCCCTGCCTGCAGAGCTGGTGGAAAAAATGTGGTATCTAGAGATGGGAAATACCGAACCCGCTCAGAAATGCACTCACTTAAAAGGAAAAGGTGGTTTCCGGGTGAACTTGCATTCCTGTCCTCGATGGATGTGGATGGAAGCAGGGCTTTGTAACATTCAGAGTCTCGTCTGCTGCAATGTAACCAGCAATGAATGATAGCTGGGTCCTGCTCAGAAACACACCTGGGCCAAAACAGGCTTCTAGTAGGGTTATTCCACCAAAATTGCATGCCTGGCTAAGGAGGAAGGACCTGCCACTGCTGTCCCCTGGGCATGGTGGAGCAGGGACATGACATGGAGCTGCATGTGAAGGACATCTCTCAGCTCTCCTACATGCAACAGCAGCCCTGGTTTCAGCAGGCAATGATGCGTGGAGAGGAAAGATGGTCTAAAATAAAATAGTGTCGTCAACAGCCACAGATTAATTCAGTGAAATTGCTCATTGCTGCAAGGAGTTAGTGAGAGAAAAACACTGGGAAGAGAATGCTGCCTGTGTGAAGAATAAGGGTACACATAGCTGTTTTTCACAGGGGAAGTGTTGATGAACAATACTAAACCCTCATGCTTCGGAGGAGCTAAGTGATAGTAACCTGGGGGGCAGAGGAGACTTCTGTTAGCAGCTTGTTAGGTCACAGCTGCCCACTCTGAGCAGTTTTACCTGATCCTCTACAGCATTTAATTAAATACACCACAGCCCTGAACCATGGTGCCTAATACACTTTGTTCTGTCAAGAGCATGGCAAGAATCTTCATGTTAGTGTCACTGATTACAAAAGCTATGTGTAAATCTGCACTGCAGATAAACAGGTGCATCCTCTGCTTGCAAAGCTCCCTCAGTGTTCATGAAGCACGCCTGGTCTACATGCCCATCATACACTTTACTGGGTGTCCAACCTGTCCCTGGGGATGTTAGTAAAGCCCCAATGGCAACCATGTACTTGCCTAAGACACAATACTACTCTTAGTCCAGCCCAACAAAAACAGTTCCTTCTGGAAGTGAGTCATGTTTCTTCATCTTTCGAACCACTTCAAGCAATGTATCTTGCAGACTCTCTGACTACATTTACATAAAATGCATCCTTCCTTTCTTTCTATTCCTGGTTCCATGCAAGGGGTTATTTTAGATGGCATGCTCAGAGGTCACCATGACACACACACACACACACAGAGCAGAGAACATACTATGCTTTCAGTAGGTACTTTGCAATGTTTATGCAGGTGGCAGGCTCTTGGTTTCCCTGGGCACTCACAATGGGTTTACGTGCCAGCACAATGACAGAAAAGGATAAGTTGTTGGTCACTGCCAGAAACTCCATGGGTTTGTCTAAAAAGTGCAGCTTGTAGACATGAATAACCTTACAAGACCCCTGGAAGTGAAGCTGGGAGTATGGGTTACTGGCAAAACTGGGGAGGTGTAAAGAAAGATGGGATCATGGAAAGCTTCCAGGAATGGCTTGTGCATGTGTACAGCATGGTTAGAAACTGTTCCTCCCTGGGATTTGAGTGTAGGCTATTATTTATATTCCCGTAGCTCTGCCAATGCATAATGCTTGCAGCATTAGAACTAGAACTCAAGCCCTGAGCAAGCTGGAGGCTTTAATTCACAACTACAAGTTGCAAAAGACCCTTTATAGGGCAAGTGAGGCTGGGCAATAAAATAGCCCAAGTCCTTCACAAGGTCCACCTTATGGCTTAGTGTCCCTACCAACTAAACCAGGTATCTTCAGGTTAGAAAAGAAATATGAAAGAGGTTTCTGAGCTTTTGAGTGTCATGGAAGCAGGGATGGGGCAAGCTTTGCTGTCTCTTCCTGTACAAAAGCAGACAGTATTTCATGAAACTAGTAGAAAACAGGCTCAAAAACAAGAAGATGGCTCTTCATGCAACAGGTCCCTTCATTCACAGTAGATCTGTGAATCTTCTTACCAAAGGATGTTGTGGATATGAGAAGTTTACATGGATTCAAGGACAGTTCACAAAAGAGAAATCCTCTGAGAGTTACTAAACACATAGAAACCATATCTGGCTCAGGAAGTTCCTGAGCTGAAAATAGTTGGAGGCTGAGAGAGCATTGAGGAGAAGTATTGTATATGCTTGCCCTTGTTCTTACTCTCCCTAGGCTTCCAATCATGGGCTTTGTTGGGGTCCGGATATTAGGTTAGACAGACCTTTGGTCTGACCTAGTGGAGCTGGTTTTATGTTTTTATACACCTTCTTATTCAGGGTTTATCCTGTTCTTGCATGGTTACTTCCCAAAGCTCACCATCTTCAAGCATCCTAAGCCACTGCTCTCCACAGCTCAGGCACTGTGCACCCCCTTTTTCTGGCTGCATTTTGACTGAGCAGCTTAAGATCCTGACTGCTGGCAGACAAATGTGTTGAACAGCTTAAGGTTTGTGATGTCTACCATGTACATCATCATGAAGTAGTCCATCACTCTCGGGGTTTGATGTTATCCAATGTTTGGCAGTAATATTCATGTCAGTCACCGCTACCACTCTCACCTTGTTGTTGTTCTCTTTGTTTCCATCTCAGCAAGTGATTTCAAAACTATTGTGAACCCAACTGTTTTCAGTAAATTATAATTCTGCTCTGGTCACCAGTTTGCCCACTTGATATCGAGTTTGGCTGTGGAAATTGAGTCCTTATTGGCATCTGTGTTAAAAATTGCTGAAGCTGCCAAAACAGTGCATATCTCAAATGAACTGCTTTGGGACTTTATTCATCCTACTTGGGATATGTTTTAAAGGCTTTATTTGTAGCGATAACAGCCAGAGCCTTTCTCACCCCTCTCTTCCCTGAAAAACAGTATTTGAAAGATCAGTCTTTGAATAACAACCAACTGTCCTTGTTAGCCTTCTCTTCACCTCTTCCCAGCTACTATCCTGTCCTGGGTCTCTCACTCTGACTTTGAGAAACTGATGTAACCCAAGAGCAATCAGAATGGTAGTGACATTTGAAGAAGAAATAGGAAAAAATGGTCTGGAAAAAAAGGAGAAAAGATGGATACCTGGAGTGCACTGACCCTGTTCCCTCTCCCAGACAGTTAAGAGGGAAGAGCATGCATAGCTACACCAAGAGCTGTCTTCTGAGATGAATACATCAGTTCAAGATTTTGGGGACTTCATAGCAAGCCATCTGTTGTGGAAACAAAAACCCTAGCTCTGTCACAGTTCAAGACTTGCTGGGGTCATTGATGTCCAGTTATCAGCATGTTTGCAGTACTGCAGAGATTACCTAATGCAGAATGATGGCCTTAACTTTGCTATCCCCTTTGTCACACCAACTGTGGATCCCCACTGAGGAAGCTTCAAAATTAGCCAAGCGCCACTCAGAGATCTCCAAAAATAGACTACTGTCGTGACAGGTGTAGCAGGATTTTTGCCTCAGGTGACATTTACATCATTAATACTCTTTTTACTTTTTGTTGCAGCTCACATAATGGCAGAAGCTATTCTTAGTAGCGGGGAGCCTAATGTTTAAGAAAACAACCCCCAAAAACCCAGCCCTTTGTGAGCCATTTCCACAACAATAACCTGTAGCAGGGAGGAAATAGAGTAGGCCAAAATATGTAACCCTCTTCACCAAATAAGGACCCTGGTAAAGGCAGCCGCCAAGCACTGCAAGGCTTAGGAAGGACAGGGAGGGCTTTGGAGTGGAAGAGTGAATCAGCATGGCCATCAGGTCACACCCACATGAATAATACCTCTCACTTCCCTAGAATTGTACATTGTGATAAAGACCTAGCTGCCTTTTTTGGTATTCCAGCGTCTGCCTGAGAAGAGTCAGATGTGAAATTAGGTTTCCTTTACCTTAATAGATTAATTTAGTTTAAACTGAAAATGAGGGCACGTGTACTGTCGGGAGTCAAGAGGCCTCAAATGACATATATCTCCCTTTTAATACTTTTTTGTGTGTGTTTTGTGACTCTAAACATCAATTAAAATGTGTTTTCTTAAAAAATTTCTTCTGAATTTTAGAAGTTTACCACTACAAGGAGCCCCACTGATCGTGTGCAAGTGTCTGCAAAACCAAAGGTTGTGTCCACACTGCCACCTGCTCGGTTTCTTGGGATCCTGTGGAGGCACTTCTGTACCACTGGAGAAATATTAACTCCTTCTTTCATTGTCCTTGAAGTTTTCTGTCTTAACAGCTGTGCTTGCCCAGAATATATCAGCTCACCTGCCTTCCTTCTGAGCCTCTGAAGGAGAATCCCTGGCTAATGTTATCCTTCCAGTGTGTTTCATGGCAGGAAATATTCAGAGTCTATGTCTTATCTACTACTGGCTATTACAGCAGAGATCCTGAATGGGAACAGGCAAATGAAGCCAGGCACAAAACTGTACTTGCAGTAGGGAATTGCAAAAACCTCACGCTGAAATGTTATGTTTTCCTTCAGAGGCCCATAACAGGTTTCCCTCTCACAGAGGGAACATTGATGGGAATTTCCATGGTGACTGTGAGGATACCATCTTTATCTGAAAGTAACTTGAGACAAACTTTTCCATGGAAAAGTTTACCATGTGACCTTGTGAAGGCTGCTAAGTGTCTCAGACAGTTCTGACTGAACTTTCTTACACTTTAAAACTCTGTGCTGCTAAAAGAAGCGTTTGCAGTTTCACCACCAGATTAGCTCTGTCCCTTTAGTGTTAGAGATTTAGGACTGGTAGGAGACTGCTATGCCCAGTTAAAAATGAACATGTATTACTGCTCACTTCACTCAGAGGATACCAGCTTTTAGGACAAGATACAATGAGAAAAAGATGGAAGAAAGGTTGTAGAGATATTGGGGTCACCAAGTACAGAGTGAAAGGACCAGGATAAAATCTTCTTCGGGTCCAGATGCCTCATTACTTTCCCATATTAAAGGCAACCAGTTTTAGAACATTTTAAGTCAAAATTGGTGCCAACTTGGATTCACAGACAAGAGTCTGTGGCATGAGGCCTTTCCGGAGTTTCCATGCTTCAAAGGATCTGTGATAGTCTGATGGTACTTTCAAGTATCAGAAGTCATAAGACTTGTTGCCAATTTTTCTGACATCTCCTTTTTCACCTGTAAATCCCTGACACATTCAGCAACACCATGATAGGTTTGGGAGTGAACAGAAGGCTCTTTTCTTAAAATCTTACCAAAAAATCATAAACGTTGTTTATCCGACCCACTCCTTATTTTGGGAGGTGGCACTGGCTAACTCACTGGGCTTATGGCACAGCTCTTTCTGCATTGGTTCTCTGGTTGCAGCCATAAAAACTGCCTTTAAGCCACTCATGTTACAACTGGTGCCACCAGACACCCAGTCCCACCTACTCAGGCAAATGGCAGAGCACAAACTGCAGGTGCATCCCAGGTCGTCTCTCAGGGTCATGTCACATGGTTGCATATTCACATTATTTCTTGAGACAGAGCAAACTCAAACCCAATTTTTAATAGTGTTATTTCATGCTGTTAAAAAATGCACCTTCCCTAACTCTGCCATGTTGTACCAATATACTGCTTCACCCAATCATAACAAAAGATAAAAAGTGCCAGCTCTGGTGCTGCTTGTGGCTTTTGCTGGCCATCTTTGTCTCCCATGGTTTCCTCGCCTGTGGCCAATATGTTTTTGTGGTCACCCACAGGCTCAGCTACTAAGCCCACAGGGACAAGGGCCCTCCACATCTGGAAGCCCTGAGCAGACCAAGCTCTGGGGCCACAGCAGGAGTCCCTGCATGATACCACACTCTTTGCCACCACCTCCTTCTCTCAGCCAGCTGGAAGGAGATGAGAATTTCCAGCTCTCTTGTCCGTCTTCCTTCTTAAAGTGGAATTTCAAGGAACTGTGTCATATCAACAGTCTGGGACAAAGACAAAAAAAACCCCAAAATACCCCCCCATCAGGAACACCCTGGAATTTCCTAGTGATTGCTCATAGCAGATGAAAGCCGCTGAAGAACAGCATCGATGATTACGATGATTAATGTTTCTTTCCATGTGAATACTACCGAAAGAGGACAGATTGTGTGCCTTGAGAGAGCAACATTCCTTTGTCTTGCTCATCTGCCCCTTGCAAAGACCTTTATCTGTTTTTCAGATCCAAAAATGGCTCATAAGAAAATAAGTCCTCCCAGCCTCACAGGTTGTTCATTATTCTAAGCCTGTCCTCTGAAGGCTGGTCAAAATTAAACCAACAATACTTCAGGTCTTTCCCCTCCCATTTATTCCTCTCTCTGCTATGGGGACCCCATTTTAAATATTATTTAGGAAAAGACAGCTGCTTCCTGTTTGTATCATTAATTTATTTTGTTTCCTGAAGGGAAGCTTCAGTGAAAAGAATCTGTGGATAGCTGGAATGTCTTACAAAATATCATTGGCTGCACGGGCCAAGGTTAAATACAATAGCTAGGTTTATTTTTAAATGATTATTATTTTTTTAAATCCATGCCAAAGCAGAGACTAAAATTCTAGCGCACATAACTAAGCTTTTACAGTAAATTGTGCCTTTCCTACATAACTCTCCAGAAGGGAGACAGGCATTCTTAGTTACAACAAAAGCTAAAACACCAATTTCTATCCAACTATTATGAAAACCAAGGCCGGAGAGAGCTGAGGTGCGGCTCTCTTTCTCCAGTTTCTCAAAACCTCATGCTCTGGTGAATTTGATATCCTGAAATAATTTCTGGCCATCGTGATAGCCTTCCACAATAAGATGAGTGTCTTGATGGATGAGGGGTGTGCAGTGTATGTTATTTATGCCAATTTTAATAAGGTTTTTGACACTGTCTCCTATAACATCCTTATAGACAAGCTGAAGAAACACTGACATAAATGAACAGTGAGGTAGCTTGAAATCTAGCTGAAGTGCTGGGATCAAATGGTTGTGCTCAGTGGCATGTAGCCCGTCTGAAGGAGTGTCACTAGTGGTGCACACCAGGGGCTAATACCAAGGCCAGCACTCTTTAATATCCTCATTAATGACCTGGATGATGGGTCTGAGGACACCCCTGACAAGTTACAGAAACAGAGCAGATGGTTATGATACCATTCAGAGGAACTTCAGGAGGCTGGAGGTATGGGTCAACAGGAATTTCACAATATTTAAAGGGGAATGTGATTGTCTTGCACATGGAAAGGAATAACCTCAGACACTAGTATGAACCGGGGAGTGATCAGTCAGCTGGAAAACAGCTCTGCTTGTTGTGCACCTTAATGTCCTGGTGCACAACAAGCTGACCGTGAACCAGTAATGTGTCCTCATGCCAAAGATGTCAAGGGCATTCTGGCCTGCATTAGGAAGTGCACTGCCAGCAGGTCCAGGGAGGTGATCCAACACTGGAGAGCTGGGTCCAGTTCTGGGTGCCCCAGTACAAAACATGGATGTGCTGGAACAAGCCCAGCAAAGCGTCCAAAACTTGACTAAGGGATTGCAACATCTGTCATACGAGGAGGGGCTGAGGGAGCTGTGACTGGTAAACCCAGAGAAGAGAAGACTCAGAGGGCATCCTAGCACAATGTATAAGCATCTGATGGGGGAGGAAAGATGAAGCCAAACTATTCCCAATGATGCCCAGTGGCAGGATAAGAGGCCATGGCCACAAGCTAAAAATAAGGAAATTCCATTTAAACATAAATATAAATATATATATTTTTATTTTTTTTTTAGCTGTAAGAGTGGTTCTACAGTAGCACAGGTTGCTCCACAGAGGTTGTGGAACCCTGTTCTTGAAGATACTTAAACTGGTCAGAGTTTTGGACTTGCTCCAGCTGAGCCTACTTGAGCTGGGGAAATAGGGTATATGTTCTCATGAGATGCCTATAAACACTAGCTACTCAAAGCTTGTGAACACAAGACAATGAGAAGAACACCAGGAGCAAATGGGGTGTGAGAGCTCTTCCAGACTGGCAGTGAGACGCAAGTCATACCAGCGATGCCATCATTGATCATGCGAGGAGCTGTGAGCTTCATCTTGCACCAAGTCAGGTCTGTCACATCATTTTTGCAGGCTGTTAACACCATCCATTTCTAAGCCCTTCACTCAGCCTCATTCAGCATCTCACTGTTTTGGCAGCCTCATCCTTTCCATTCGTTTCAGCTGAGAAGTGCCCACTGGCCTCAGAAGCCTCACTGTTGCCCAGGCTTCCTGCTGGGAGGAATTATTTGGCCCCAGCACTATTGATCTTTTCACAAGACCAAAAATTATGGGAGGTTTTATTTAATGCACATGAAGCAACCTCTTGCCCCCTGCCTTGTTTTTTCTGGTTTCCTTTCTTATGTTTGGATCTCTCCTTCACTGGGAGCTTTCACATGCCAGGTTGCTTTGATGGAAACCACTACTTGAGAAAGAAAACTTGTAGAAGCTACTCCCTCTTCCTATACTCAGTACAGCTTTAAACTGAGCAATGAGCATTTTTTTTCTTGCAGGGATATTTAACACTGCAAATTCAGCCGTGAGAGGTAGGATATGCTAATATATATTCCAAAGAATGGTGCTGAAAACATGTAATAACAAAGTGGACAAGGTTTATATATATATATATATATATATATATGGGAAGCTACACTTTATTCCTTTTACAGCAAGTGACCAAATGACTGACAATTTGCTGCACTCTTCCCTGGATAAATAACTCCATCTTGAAGTGAACACTTAGTATGGCAAAGTTAAAAGCTACTGAAAATAAACCTTTTAACAGAAGTACCAGTTAACTTTTGGTGTAAGCTAAGATTGCTGATTGTGCACTGATAAGTGCAGGATTTTCAGCAGAAACTGATTGCTGCACATGGGCTTGCATAGAAAAAGAAAGGTGGGATGAGCAATGCGCTTGAGAAGGCATGTCCTCCTACACCATAGAAACGTGGCACCCTTCAGCTGCACATGATGAGCAGCATGAATGAATGAATGAGTGCTGCAACCGCACGCAGAATTAATTCCTGTCACATCCCAGGAAATGGTTCTTTCCCCGGGAAAGAAATAATATTACAATGTGCATTAACAAGCTTTCTGTGCAGGCAAGAACGAATGTTTATAATTCTGACTGAATTTGAGATTTGAGGTTCGCCCCCCAGGACTAACTGCAAACCAGTTGCGGTGGTTTCCAGCATTGTCTGCAGCAGGCACTGGGTCACGGCTCACACCCCACTGCTTAACACATACAGCGCTGCTACAGCGTTTCCCAACAGTGCCTGTGTTGGAGGCTGGGCTCCCACTCCACTGCCATGGCTGGCTGAGGCACAGCCCTGGAATTAGAAAAGATTTGAGCTATATTTTTTATCCAGGAGATGGGTGGGAGACTTTTGATGGTACTATTTCCTGCTGGATGGTCAGAATTTAGAAGAAAAATAGAACTTTAACCTCTTCACTCAACTATGGAGAAGACAGTCTCACCATTGGGCAAGGTTTATTCCACTGGGAAGCTCAGGCTATTCCCATCCTGGGTATAACACAAGGTCAACAGCAGCAGTCTCCAGGAATATTAATCTTTCACCCCTCAGACTGTGCCACGGGTAATTAATCACTTGATTGCATAACTTCTTGTAAGACAGGAAAAATAAGCTGCCTTTGCCAGCTTTTTGAACAAGTTATTTCACATACATTTGAACTTTCTTCCAGTACTTACTGGGTTTTGATTGCAATGAATGAATTCCATCCAAAGCCTTTCCCAGCCGTGGAGGAGCCAGACAGCATGGAGGCGCAGGATGTCCCAGTGCAACACTGGGGAGTGGGTCACTGTGCTGTTTTGAGGGGATCCGTTCAGCTTCCCAGTGGGTGGGGAAAGGTAAAGCATCCAAGAGAGCAGCTCAGCCCAGGGCGAATAGCAGAGCACCACATTACCCTACATTTTACATCTGTATGCAATTGAATGCAGAATCTGGCCAAGCTGCTGCTGACCCCAGAGATCTGGAACTCGCTTAAGAGCAAGGAAATCCTGGAGTTTAATCCTAGAAAGCGAAGTTATGTTTCACTGCATTCACCTGGGACACACCACTGTGATAGGTCCAGCTGCAGGAGACCTTCAGGCCCTGGAAATCATGTAAGGCCAAGAGGGGTGTTGAGCCAAGTGCATTGCTGGAGTGGTTGAGTATCAGCTAATCCCATCTCCCCAGCATGCTGTGGGACTCCATCTTCCTTTCTACAGCTTTATTAAATGGCCGTGAAAACCCAAGGTTTTCTTAAAAAATGTATTGTATCATATGGTAACAAAATGGGAAACAATGCTCAGAAGCTACCTTGTGCCTCTTTGCTCACACGGACATCAACCAGCTCACTTCCAACCTTGAGCCTCCAATTTTGGGTGGAGGTGAAGGCATTCCTGGGTGCCTCAATACTGGTGCACCCTTCAGCAGCCCTGAGCATTTCACCACCTCGCTGCTGCCTTACAAAGCATCCTTTAGCTCTTTGGATTCCGGTTAAATATTTGGTGAAGCTTCACGCTCACTGTCTGAGTGGCTCAGAACACTTTCTTCCTAGGTTTACACTTTACACCCTAGGTTAACGGTGATACAAAGGGGGTAAACCATGGAAGGAGTCATGAGTTAAGATCTCTCCTAAGTCCTAAAGTGGGGGGATCTCAGTCACACACTGAGAGGGAAGCTGAAAAAAATACTTTGCGTCCACAAGAACCAGAGGCGGACCAGACTGATGGATGAAAGTACTATTCCTTAACAGGTCCTGTAAAAGCAGTCAGGAGGCTTGGTTTGAAAATGTTCCTGCAAAGATCACTTTATCCTTGCTCTAGGTAGCCCTTAGGTAAAAAATGAGAAAAACATTTCCCTGTATTAAGTGTTTTGAGATCCTTGCAGAGAAGACATTTATGAAGTGAGAGGTTTAGCTATGGCTAAACAGGGTTACTTGATGCTCCAAGTGTTACAGGTAACGTGTGGGGAAATGGCACAGTGAAATGCAATTTTCCAAAGCCACAATGACTGGGGACAAGAGGGAAGTCCCATGAACACACAAGCACACTGCAGAGACTGCTGTAGGGGGTTGTGTTTGCAGCTCGTCTGCTTAACCTAAGGCTTCTTGGTGCTCTCTTCTCCATCCCACTGCCTCTGAACATCTCTGGAAGGAAGGAGGCAGAGAGCAGCTCCTCATTTGATCAGATACCAGAGACCTCCAAGAAACACCCTGCAGCTTTTTACCTGGTTGCTCTGCCTTATGCTTCACAGAGTAAAACCACCTAGTAAGTGAGCTGTGATGAGAATTCAGTCATATTGCTGGCTATGCAGATTAACATGTGCTCCTCACTGTGCAATGTGTGGCCAGAAGCAGGTTACAATCCATCTGACCACAGCTAAAGGTCTATCAAAAACAGGTCATCCACATGAATTTCCTCCAAATCCGGTGTTGCACCAGTGTAATTACAGGACACTGCTGAAATACAGATGAATTAAAACCAAGGCCAGATGCAGCTATTCCTCAGGTACCTTTCACATGAATAAACAAGATAAAGTCTGGGAAGAAAAGCACAGGAAATGATTCTATTTACAGCTCAATCACGCATCTCCCAAAAACAACTAAGCCAGCTGAACAACTTAATATCTTGAACCACTCTACTGCTGCAGGATGCTGCCCCTCCAGATTGGTTGGCAGCAAACTGAAAGTAGCTTAGAAAGCAACCACCCAGGCAGTTCAGACAGCACATCAAAAAAGATAATAGCTTCCAACAGGCAATGATGAGATGCAGGTAAGGAGAGAATGGAGGGGGTGATGCCTTCAGCCAAACGGTGAGTAACACAGTAGGCAACTAGATGATTTTGAGACAGAAGCAAAGGAACCACTAGGAACCAGTTCACCCAAATATCTTATGGCTCATGGACCGTGAAGCATTCCAGTTTACATCTGTGGAAATCCTGCTGCCAGCTCAGTTTCCTGTAAGGAGAATCTGCTTTAACCAAGGTTTATGTACTCACATGACAGGCAATGCAGAGTCAGTTTAGGTCAGAAATTAGGAGGCTCAAAGCAACTACAAAACTTCCCAAGAAATAATATTTTCTGTTCGCTTAATGAGTGCAAGAAAGCCTTACTCATCCTCTTCCTCACTTTCTCCACAACTAATGGAGAAGAAGAAAAGTGGAACAGCACAGTCTGATCAGCTGGGTGATGATCACCTTATCATGACCAGCTACAGAGGCTTTGGGACAATAATCTACCACAGATGGGTGGAAATCAGCTAATTTATGTTAAAAATAATGGAGCATCCAAGCTGAGCAAGCCAAGGATAGTGTTGTCTCGAGCAAAATTCAAATAGAGAGCTGAAGTTTGTGGTCACTGTTTGCTGCTGAATGGCATCCTTACCTTGACTTTTGACCAGTGGTGGACAAAGGTGGCTTTCAGCAAGGTGTCCACCAGCACCAGATCCTTGTGCCTCTTCTCCAAGAGGCTGAATGTCAAAGTCCCATGATCTGGGTTTGAAGGAATTGCTAATGTCAGAATCTATTACTTTTTTCCTAGATGACTGCAAATCAAACATGCCACTGTGATAAAATAAAGGTTAAATCGCCATGGGTTTTGCACACGTGTGCAACAGTGTTCAGATGTGTGAGTGTAGGCAGGAATTGCTGAGGACAGTGTAATAAGGAAAGCTTCAGGTTGCATAATGTCTGTAGTCTGTGAGTTAACATGGGACTGCTGCTGCCTCATGCATAACAAATTTTCTCGAGCAACTTTTTAAAGCATTGGTGGGCAAGAGGAAGATTTTGCTTTCCTTATTTACAGAACACCTTAGCCAATGAGGCAACTGAATCAGAAACAAAAATATCTGTGGAGTCCATTTTGGATGTGAGAAGAGAGAGCTGTGAGTGTAATGCTTGTGGCTAAAGATGATGACAAAATGCTGACTTTACTGATTTTTCTTTCTTCGCTCACCTCTCCCCTCCAAGACGATTGCAAAGAGATGCCAGACTCCTTGCTGAAAATGCTAAGACACATGGAGAATGGGGAGGGGATTAGAATCAGCCGGCATGTCTTCACCAAGGGCAAGTCCTGCCTGACCAAACTAGTGGCCTTCTATGATGGAGTGTCTACATCAGTGGGCAAGGGAAGGGCTACAGGTGACATTTATCTGTACTTCTGTAAAGCCTTTGACATGGTCTCCCACAACATCCTTCTCTCTAAACTGGAGAGAGATGGATTTGACGAATGAACTGTTAGATGGATAAGCAAGTGATTGGATGGTCGCATCTGGAGGGTAGTGGTCAATGTCTCAGAGTCCCAATGGACATCAGTGATAAGTGGAAACAGTGCTATTTAGTATCTTCATTAACAACATAGACAAAGGGATTGAGTTCAACTTCAGCATATTTGCAGGTGACACGAAACTGAGTGGTGTAGTTGCCACAGCTGATGGATGGGATGCCATCCAGAGGGACCTGGACAAGCTTGAGAAGTGGGCCCATAAGGTTTAAGAAGACCAAGTGCAAGGTGCTGCCCCTGGGTCAGTCAGGGTAATCTCCAATACCAATACAGACTGGGGGATGAACAGATCAAGAGCAGTCCTGCCGAGAAAACTTGGGTGTGCTGGTGGATGAGAGGCTGGACATGAGCCAGCAATGTGCACTTGCAGCCCAGAAACCAAGGTGGCTGCATCAAAAGAATTGTGGCCACCAGGTCAAGGAAGGTGATTCTACCCCTCTTCTCCCCTCAATCCACCTGGAATGCTGCACCCAGCTCTGGGGTCTCAAGCACAGGAAAGATATGGACCTGTTGGAGCAAGTCCAAAGGAGGGACACCAAGTTGATTAGAGGGATGTAGCATCTCTGCCATGAGGAAAGGCTGAGAGAATTGGGTTTGTTCAGATTGTAAAAGAGAAGGCTTCTGGTTGACTTAATGGTGGCCTTCCAGTACCTGAAGGAAACCTACGAGAAAGATGGAGAGAGAGTTTTTGCAAGATTATGAAGTCTCAGGGGGAGTGGCTTCAAACTGAAAGAGGGTAGGTTTAGGTTAGATATTAGGAAAGAATTGCATACTGTCAGGGTGGTGAGGCACTGGAACAAGTTGCACAGAGAAGCTGTGGATGCCCCATCCCTGTCACTGTTCAAGGCCAGTTTAGATGGAGCTCTGAGCAACCTGGTCTAGCCTAAGATGTCCCTGTCCACAGCAGGGGATTGGAACTAGATGACCTTTAAGGTCCCTTCCAACATTAACCATCCTGTGATTCTATTATTCTTTAGGTTATTAATGCTTAAATACCCACAAAACATTTTCATTGCTACCTGTTTCCTAGGGAATGGTGAAGAAATATCTCCATATTATTTCTAGCTCAGACAAGATGAAGATGGTTAACCCCTCTGCAGGACAGTGTTGTAGTTGGGTCTGTAGATTGTATTTACCTTCTACACTTATTTGTTTGCTTTGTTTGAGCTTCCAACTGGTACTTCTCCCATTTCCCATTTATGCCATTAATGTGAAGGTTTTGACACAAAAACTGTGAAGACTTAGCTATCTGATAGAACTGGACTGCACAGCGTCATAAAGGTTTTCTTCTCCCATAGATTGCACAGAGTGAAGAAGCACATTTTGTGGCTGGACAGTGAAAACTTCAAGAAAGCTGATGTCCCCATCAAACAGACATACACATCATTTAGAATAGCAAAAGAAATAGTTCCTTTAGCAACACATTCAAGGTGTTACTACACTAGGAAAGGGGTGTTTGGGTTATGATTGTCCCTGCTATCTTTCTTTCTCCAGGCAAAACTTATCGCTAGCAGTGGAATTCATGAAGGTAGAAAAAGATTTCTAGGAAAAAATGCATCTTTCCAGGGATACCCATTAATTATCTTACCACCTATATATTCTAGACCAGACAGCTGAACATCATAAAAAACAAACCCTCAAGGAACTTTGCTCAAAATGAGCCAGTTGCTGTGCAGACGTCAGTGTACTGGGCTGGACGGTTGAGCTGTGAATTTGGCTGCAGAAGTTCAGTAACCAAGAAGAATCAATATTTTGGTTGGGAAATATTCAAGTCTCTGATTTGGTTGGAAACTCTAGATATCCAGCTTTTCTACTAGGTGCCATTAACCCTCTCACTCTCCACACTCCAGTCTGTGCCCATTTGAACTGGAAGCTCAGTCTGCAAGTTGAATGGGGCACAGCTGTGCAACAGCATGGTGGGTTCGCCAGGAACGAGCATCTTCTGCTAGCTTGGCCATGCAGTCACCATTTACGTGTCTCAGAGTCTCTGAGTGACTCCACTGGCTCTAGCAACATGGTATTCTGCAAAAGGAAATATATTTAGCCCACCAACCTGACCTTTACAGAGCAGCTGCTTCCTATCTGCACTCTGACTCCTCACTCACGGGCTCCAGAATGAAAAGAAACCAACACCCGTTTCTTGGCCCAGAGCTTTGGGTGTTCTAAAGACAAAGTTCGTCATAAAATTACTGTGACACCAATCGAGGGAGGCCTAGAATCTAACCATAACCTTGGCACCATGCTCCCACTGTAATATGCCTCACCACTCCAGGGTGCGGTGCCTTTGCTTCCAGCCCTTTGCGAGCCAGGAAAAATGGAGACAAGAAGAGTAAAAATAGGCATTAAACATAGGACAATTGTTGTCATTGCTTGTTAGCAACTTCCCTCCCTGCTTCTGTGGAGATGGCACACAGAAGAGACCTGGGCTGTCCCACAGCCTTTTTTTGGATCACTTTGTAGATGGATATATTTTTTGTAGATTGACACTCACGCTTTTTCAAGGAGAGAGTTTCTGTTTGCCAAAATACTTCTGGAGCCTGTGCAAACCTTCCTGTCAACCCAAGTGCTTGCATACATGCTCTCATTGCTCTTCATACCACCTTGCAGACAACACAGCTCCTGTAGCACCACGGAGAGTTTGGTCTGACAGGCTTTCAAACACGAAACCCTTCATGTGCAGTCTGAGTGCCAACAATTAATCTTTTACGCAAATGACCATAAGTTCTCGTATTCAGTCAGTCATCCTACCAACCTCTGGCTATCAGAGCATAATCAATTCATGTGCAACCACAGAAAAAAGAAGCTCTGAATTCTTTTTGGCAACTACAAAGAGCTGGAGTGGCCATCAAGAGAAGAAATATCCACTAGGTAAGTACTTTTATTTCTTTTAGCACACCATGTGTTAAAAATATTTTCCCACCCAAGGAGACTTCATATAAGGGAAAACAAAGCTAAGTTACAACTTTTTAAAAGTAGGACATAGCATTTTATATTTTCTTCCCTCCCCATTACTGTGCAGAGCCACCCCACCCACATGAAAGTGCTCTCTGACTCACTCTTGTGTCTCACTTGGAGAGAAAGGCTTTCCACCAATGGGGGCACCTGGTCAAGATCATGACATTAAGGGTGGTGTTGCCTCTTTACACTTTTTTTCATTTTAAATAGCTTTATATCTATGACTACAGAGACCTTTGCATACCCATAAGCATTACCAGTGAAAGAAACATGTTGTCACATCCTTGCAGTAAGTAAAGAGATCAGATCTTCTGGAAAATTAGTCTTCTTGGGCCAAGCTGACTCAATGGCTTGAACAATAAGACTTCTCTTCTGTATTGGTTCATTTGCAGTGTTAGACTCCTCAGGCAGCAAGTTACCCTCCGCTATTCTGGGAACACACATTTGACCTCTGTTACAGGAGTTTATTGTCAACATGTGTCCACTGGGAGCCTCAGCAACTTCTCCCATTGTCTATTGTCTTATAAACAGGCTTATAAAAGTGCTGCAGGAAAGTCAATAATGCATCAAAGTGGAAATTGCTGGTAACTCAAAAGCTTAACTTTCAACATCTATTTCTTGCAGTGCTAGGAGAGGTAAGGCAAGGGGCAGGAACATGCAGCTTGCTTTTCTTGGTGTCCCTACGACTTCACACTTAATTGTGCCAAGATGCAGAACTGCTTGCTCAATGCATGGCAAGGAGGAACCCACTGATGCCAAAAGCATTGTGTGTACTGGGGTTACTGGGCCTTCAATGGCTTCGAGGGGGAAAAATGGAAAAAAAAAAAGAGGAAAGCTGTGGAAAAGAAATTACTGGCTGACTCTAAAGTGAAGTGCAATTTCTTCTTTGCAAAAACCTCCAGTGTGTGGCTGAGCTATTGTAGTAAGCACAGAAAAGCTGGTATTTTTACAGTTAACAACAGTGAAGTCACTCAGCTTAATGCATGAATGAAACAAACCCTTGGGAGCACGTTGACCCAAGGGAAGGCAGCATCCTAATGAAATATCCCATGAGATCAGTTAGTCATCTGCAGTTTCATAACGTTCAACCTCCAAACTATAATGTGCAGAGGAAAAATCCCCTCTGATTTTTGAGATGGTCCCACCATTTCTGATTTGCTGCTGTGGCCAGGCAAACAAAGAACAGGCGCAAGCATTTTTGGGAAAAGGAAACAAGTTCTTCCCCATGCAGAACAGCATCCGATATCTGAGCAACAAGACAGCAGACCTGGGCCACCCGACCTGACAGAGGGGGCAGGAAAGGAGAAAATGGGAAAACCAAAGGTTTGCATTGGCCTTGCTGCCAGAGGAATCCTATCCACTCTGGTGGCAGGGAAGGGAACACTGCATCCCTTAACAGCCATTGGTAAGTTCCAGGACCAACCATACAGCAGCTGGTGGGACATGCTGTGCTGTTAACCACTAATGTTCAACCACAGGCAAAGGGAAGCCATCAGTGTGACCAGGGCTACACAAGCATGAGATGAGCAAGACAATTAAAAAAATCACTTAACAAAGAGGAAAACTCAAAAGAGACAGAGAAGACACTGTGGACTCCACTAGCCACCCCTGTCTCGCCACTTCCCACATACCACCAAAGGGAAGATGGTGAGGTCAAGGAAGAGTTTTGAGCCTCTCTTCGTATTTTTAATGCACCTGATGCTCTCTTGCCTTTCATGAAACCTTCCTCTGAGTGCTGGCAACACCGACACATCTCCCAGTGCTGCAGTAAGCCCACTCACTGAGTGCACCCCTGAACCAGGCTCAGCGATGCCACGGTTTGGAAATGCAGGAGTGGGGTGCAGCCCTGGTCAGCCCTCCCACTTGCACTGTATCCTCTCCACTGTCCCTGAGCTATTTACTGCCCATGGTCATGCCTCTTTCACCAGGAAAGCAAAGGCTCCCATCCCAGTCGGGACTATTTTAAAGTTGCTCAAGAGCCTGCAAAGGTTACGTTGCCTTGCTTTCTGAAGGCAAAACAGTTTTAGCTGGAAAAGGAACAAAAACACACAACAACAGCAGCAACAACAACAACAAAAAAAACAACCCATGGTGTTTGTTTACAAGAGAACATTCACTGGTGTCTGGAGGGTTGACTCAGTCCAAAATGGAGTGGCATCAGGCAAGCTCTGCTGATAAACAAATCCACCTCCCATTGTAGGGTGGTCCGAGAGCTGGCTTTCCTCACCTTGCCAGGCAGCCCCAGCCTCCTCCCTCAATGGACCCTTCTCTTACGTGATGCCCTGTGGAAGGATGGCTTTGGGGTACTGATGGGCAAGCAGTTGCCACCCTTCACAGAGTAGCTCCTGCAAGGTAGTTCTCTATGAGGGGGCTTGGCATGGAAATTTGGGGTCCATGTCTGCTTGGGCATCCCTATGGAGGAAACAGGGAAGTCTCACACACACATTCACTTTGTTCTTCAGGGCTATGCCCCTCCTTGCTGCCTTGCATGCCTGATTACATGAAGGAGACTTTACCTTATCTTGCATAGCACGGGGCAGTGCAGAAATTCCCACAAAGCATGTCAGATATCATCCAAGTCCATCTGTAGCCATTTCACCAACCACAACTGTGTAGGCAAGACTGAAAGGTTGTACTTCATCTGCTCCTGGTGCATAACACATCATCACATCATAGAGCCTAATTCAGTGATCAAAAGGACATAGCAAAACCATCAGCATGTATGCTAAGATGGGTACAACATGTGTATAAAGAAGACTAAATAAAAGCATCTCGGGGCTCTTGAGGTCTCAGAAATAGCATCTGTGATTCACTGGCCATCCCAATTCATATTGCACTCAAGTACAACTCACCTAGCAGATGTACAAGTACTTCCACATCCAAAACACCTCCAAAAGATTAATGGTGATGCACTTTTTAAAGTGTCACTTTTAGCTGTGATTAATATCCGAACTTTGGAGTTACTAATGATCTGTTCTTCATCTGTCAAAATACTATACTGCTTCTTGAAAACAGGGTCAATTTCCTTAAGTTAAATGCAGATTTGCCCTAAGCACTGAAAAGAAACACTTTTAAAGGTGCAGAGTTGCAATGTTGCAAAAAAAAAAAAAAAGTTCAAAAAACAAATCAACTTTCTAGAGCAATCAGGATCTTCATACCTTTACTGCATCTAGAAAGAAAGAGAAGCCCATTTGCTCTCTAAGCCTAGGCAATGGAAGTGTACCTTGCGGATATATCTTCCTCTAGAAAAATATTTTCTCCACATCCAGCCTAACAGAAACTGTGTCCGTGTCATGACACAGGTGAGGAGGAGGGCTTCTGGAGGTGAGACATTGCCTGGCTTCAGGACTACCCCGCTCTTCACGAACACCATATCACCCTCCAGTAAATAGTCATCCAGCTTTGGTCCTACAACTGCATTACTCAGCTAATCCCTTTTCAACTCTGATTTCACTTCTCCTTAAAAACGCTTTGCCACTACACATGGAAGTAAAGCAGCCATTTGGACCCTAAAGCTTAAAAACCTCAGGAGTCACAAATCTTCCATTTACGCTTTTCTTATGTGGTCCAGACACATTTTTCAGGCTTGTAGCATCGTCTGAACCCTATTTTCCTTTATTTGGCCTCTGATATTGGCACCGAGGTCTGTTTGCACTATGTAATCAAAAAGTATATTTGTCGCCACAGCACTGCATCTTGCATGGAAAAGGATCTCTCTCATTTCTTCCCCCTGTAATTCTCAGAGTGGCTTGGCACTGTCATGGACAGGTGTTTAAGAAATGCTGATATATGGCAATTTTATGTTATTGCATGAAGCCGAAAGTTGTTTGCAATACTGATATAACAGAGGGCTACTACTGTGTTTCAACTAAACCTTGAATTTATTAGCAGCATGCAGGCTGGGAACATGAATAGCTGGCAAACCTGCATCCTCTAGCATCTGTAGAAAGACATTATGAATTAAAACCCCCTTATTCCATTAAGAAATGATTTCAGAAATCCAGAGCACAAGTGGCGAGCGTTGATTGGCTATTGGCGATGTCAGACACATGTCAATAATATTACTTAATGGATTTTCCTTGTCTTTATTCATAAGTTCCATTTCATGAAGCCATTGCCCCGAAGGGTAATTATGACACTTTTTGGGTGGTTTTGCTCTTTTGGCCTTTGGCCTCATGCCTCAGAAAACCACCCAGGGTATCCAATCTCATAGAAAGTCTTTGTGGCCAGTTGTGCTTTCTGTAGTAAGTACTTTTTTTTTTTTTCCCATCCCTAACTTAAATAAGCCATGTAAACATTTCAAAATATCCTTGGTTTCCATCAGTCCTATGACATCACTGCCCACCCCAAGGAAGAGCTACGCCCCGTACCTCTGGCTGGCTGAGGAAAACACCACTGGTAGGATGCTCATTTTTCTTGGAGTGGAATAACACATACAAGAGCATGTTCTATGTGAAAGGCCATTTTAGAGCAACTGTTTTACTTAACATTGTATATTTACACAGTTCTCGTGTCTTCAAACATATGACGCAGTTGGGAGCCTCAGAGTTGATATTTACCTGTTTTAATACATCTCAGTATATATTTGGGTTTGGATATTTTTTGAAGATGACTGACAAGACTCTTTACCCATGCACTTTCAGTTTGCTTCAAACTTGAAGTTGATTTTTATACCATATTATAACCATATTTATTTAAGTTTCCCACATTCTGTCAAAATCTGTTTACACAAAGAACATTTGTTTTCACTACTGCTTGCGAGGAATGAATATAATAAGTGCCAAGGGATTTTAAGAAGTTGAGAGAATTAGTATTTGGAAACAATACATTCGGCTATTTCTTAGGGGAAGATTCATGGAGCACAGACACATTCTCCACTAAATCTATCAGAATGAAGTAGTTCTCATGGAGACAAAGCATACCCAGTGTCTTCTCAAGTTTCAAACATTTTATAAAATAAAGAGAGTTTCTTGAAAAAAAAAACCAGGATTTTTTTTCTCAGAGAAAAATGCATGAAGTAGGTTAAGATAATTTTGCTTGTTGAAGTCAAAATCTGGAGTCTGGCACTGAAAACTAGTCTCCACTGCTGCCCAACAGCATCTCTTTCCGCTTGCACTGCTTCACCATGATCTCTACTGAAAGAAGAGTTATGACCAAATTATTTGTCAGAGGTTGTTTGTCATAGCTTTAATGTACCACTGTAAATTTCAGCATGTACTAGATGGGTAATTCTGATTTTAAGGCTATCATAAAGAACATTTTACCGCATCAGATGCTTGCAGATAGGGATTTGATTCAACGTTTTTGTATCTCAGAGGCCGATGTTGCTAAATATCAGGGGTAATTCTAAAGCTTTGATTTGCAAATAAGGAAAGGTAAAAAAGAGAGATCTATCTATACCATATTTTGTGGTATTATTAAGAAAATGAACAAAGCAACTGCTTGTAAGGCAATCCTCATCTCATTTGCTATTGAGATGCAGATTGAGTAACAGATCCCCAAAAATCAGCACTAGCATTATCAGTTGCAAATGCTGACACATCATCAAAATTCATGTAATTTGATTTTAGATATTATACTATCCTTTACATTTCAAATATTCCTAGGAGATTTCCTCTTCTATCTGGAAAATAATGAAGTGTGTAATGGGTTATTCCCTTCTTGACTGTGTCCTAACAAGCTAGAAGCATGAGGATATTTCCATTGAAGCATAAAAAAAAAAAGGGGGGGGAAGGAAAAAGAAAAAAGAAGACAAGCCTTTTTTACCAAGCCTTTGATTATAGATTTATTCTGATGCAAATATACAGTTGAACTGATGTATTTAAGCTATGCATGAGTACCAGACAATACCCCATATTCTGTGTTCTATATGAGTGTCTTTATACACATCTATAATATATTGTGATCCATTTGCATGCCTTCTGTAGGAGACATCTCAGTTATTTTGTCTTTTAAAGTCCCTAAGCACCAACCAACCAGAAACTGTATTTGGAGATTTGTTGTTAGAGGCTAAGCTAGAATATATTTATGATTCATTTAGTTTCCCTGCCGCCTTAAACCTGGCCGTCCATCACAAGCTGACAACATTTTCGTGCAGAAAAAGCTTCATGGCAATTATAATTTTCTTTACTGATCAGTAACAAATGGTTCTTTTACTTATCCCGAGCCCCACAGGCCTCTCCTACCCTGCAGAACACTAATTCCTACCACTCCATCCAGTGCAATGTTCTCCCACCAGAAATGCTTTTAGCTTGAACTGCGCTGACTGCAAGCACAACAGCTTGCAGGAGACAGGCAGCGCCTCCCAAAGAAAGCACCTGCAGAAGACTAAATTATTATCTTCTACCCATGGCCTTTCTTGGTCAGAGAAGCAATGTGACTCATTGTCTTTTCCCACAGCAGCCCCCAAATACCCATAATTACTATCAGTGTTAACCCATGGAAAAATAAAAATCGTCCCCCTGGGTAGCCTGCAGGACATAGGTATGACAAGGGAAGTTCACAATGTTGGATGGCAACAAGAGTCCTCAGTTGTCCAGAAAAAGTCATCAGAGAGAGGGCCAAGTCCACAGATCTTCCCGTTTGAAGTATTCTATGATGCTTGACATCACATTAAATATTCAGAGATGATTGCTATTGATGGAGGACTTTTTCTCTCTGTACTCAAGACATGGCCTCTCTCTTAATCGAATTTCCTCAGGCAATAAATTAGTGACAGTGTGTGTCTCATATCTTTCATAGAGAAGAACAAAGAAATTTGAAGGTTTTTCTTCTTGAGCTGCAGGGTAAGATGCCAGGTAAGTCCTGCTCATGCCTTACCCATGGTGTCTTATGAAGCTTGGTGACGAGCTTGCTCCATCATGGCTATGCCCATGCCCTTCTTATCCTGGCATTAGGTCTGCATCTTATTTGCTTTTCTTTTCTGGAAGTCATGTCCTAAGAAGCCTGTGCAGGTATTTATGATATATTTCTACCACATATTCAGCACAAGATCCATAAGGCAGGAAGCCTTTTGAGATTATAGATGGTGCAACTTTTGTGAAGTGTCAACTGAATTGAAACTTGCTGAGTCCCAAAAGTGCTCACCACCTCCCGGAAAACCAGAGGAGAGCCCCATCATTTAAGCCAAGTCACACAACATATTTGTCTCATGACTAGATTGACATGAGCCAAGTTCTTTCCAGGCCGCAAGCTGGTGCAAAGCAAATTTAATTGTTCTATGAACAGTCTCCTGCATTTGTTTAGGGTTTGTCATTTCCACGGGCCTCTCATTAATAAATGAGTATACAGGAATATTCGTGTAACATTAATAGCCAGAGGGCATTTCATGGAAGATTTGAAGTGACTGGTCACAGAAAGATCATATGAAGTTTTTCCACAGGTTAAGCAACGAGCCTGCTGGCTCCATGAGGCAGCTCCAGTTTGCTTTGCTACCCTGTGCTCGAAACCCACAGCCATGCTCAACCACGACAGCCACAGGAATAAAGCTGGGCCGATGCTGTGTGGTTTCCCCATGGTCCTGGCTCAGGGATCATAATCCATGAGGTAATATTAGGAAAGTGCCCAGCAATGGGAAAGGCTCCCACTACCCTCTCCCAGATCCGTGCACTCACCCCTGCCCTCCCTGATAGCCACAGCCCCCTCTCAACTGTTGTTTATTTATCCTAGCTATAGCGTAAAAGCTGTAAAATAAATAGCTCAGGTGGGGGGAAAGCAAAGCACCAAGCTAAAATAGGAAAACTAGTCTCAACGAGGAGAGGAGAGAGGCAGACTCTTGCAGCTAATAATTCTCTGCATGGCCTAGAATAAGCTAAATCAGGACTGTTGGGAGGTGTCCCCAGGGATCTGTGCTGCCTGGCTCTCCAGGCATGAAGAGAGGCAGTAGAAGCAGATGAAGAGCTTGTCTGGCTTGGCAGATCCCATCCATCACTTCATTAAAGGGCAAGACCTCTCACTGCCAGAGATTCTGCATTAAAAAAGGGAAAGTGATTTGGGAAATCTGCTGGTGATGTGTGCTCAAACCCTTCATCACCTGTTCGCAGTGCAGATTTCAGGACCTCTGGCAACCCAGCCCAGGGTAGCCACAGAAGTGGACGTTTCCCTGGACTCTGCATCCCCACCCCTATTTGACGCTTTTCAGTAGCTGCAACTCTGTCTCCCAAGACATCTGTTTCTGCAGGGACCAATCCCTGTTGCAATCCCTTGGGTTACTCAGGTAGTAAGCGGAAAAAAGTGGAAGAGTGCTGTAGTCAGCAAGTGGATGCCAAGGAGAAAGCACGCTGAGACTGGAGCAGGTCATGACACTGGTGTTCCTCGAAATTGAAGGCAGCCACACCTCTTCCCACATGCCTCTGGACCCCAGGGCAGGCAGCGTGCCACTTCCTGTTATTAGAAAACCTCAGGAGGCTCTCGCAAGAGGCGAGCTTATTAGCAAGTCAGGAGAAAAGAAAAGAGCATTGCCCCATGCAGCCCTGGTGGTGGGGCAGTGAGCTGAAGCCACCCAACTCATCTCACTTGTGGGCTCATGCCCAAGCAGCAGGGAGAAAGAGAGAGAGCATGGGCACACAGCACTGAAATCACCATGGATGAGCATGGTGAATACCTATCTTCACAAATTCATCCAAAGTTCCCCAGAATAACAGGAAATACAGCTGTTAATTTTCTGTTTCACTTGCTTTGGGGCAAGCCGACACCCCACCAGGCCAGGAGCCAGGAACCCCACAGAGCCATGGGGCGGGGGACACTCAGACGAGATAATCACGCACTCTTGAGTTGCGAGAGAAGAAAACAACAATGATAATTAAAAAAACAAGCAGCCACCATGGCACACGAAAGCAGGGAGGCCAAGCACCCATGCAGCAGCCACAGGGAGGGATGACTCCAGCCTTGTCCCTGCTAGAGGGGGCCGGGCAGGCAGTGAGCACCTCGACTGCTGCAGTGCTTGCTCGTTGCGCGCTTGCTGTGCTCGCTTGTCCCCATGGCCGTCCATTATCATCATTTATTCATTCCGTGACCTTGAAATCCCTCTCCCTTACCAGAAAAACAACGAATCCCTGTCAGAAAAGTGGGCTCTACAAAAAAGAGGGAAGAAGAGAAAAAACTAAAACTAAAAAAAAAAAAAATAAAATAAAAAAAATCATGCAACCTCCCATGTTGCTTGTATTAGGTCAGATGGGAGAACTTATTTAATTAGTGACTTTTATAGGGCTTTATTTTTCAATGCCCAGTGGAGTAGTTAAGATTGGCAATAAGAAAGAAGTCTGGTCCTGTGCCAGCCCTCTGAAGACAATGGTGCAGGGAGGAAAGAGCTGAGCAATATATTTGAATGTTTTCAATGCCTTGGGTATTTGGTTTTTTTTTTTTAAACTTTATTTTTCAGTGCCATATTCTAAAACCATTTGAAGGGTGTACATGGAGGGGAGGGGAAGGAAATTGTTCAGGGCGGCCCAAGGGGAGGATAACAATGAATAATGGAACAAACCCAGGGAAAATGCTTCTCGCTCTGGTTTCTCTAGGGCTGGGGAATTTTCCCCTGAATGAGATTGGTTCCAGCACAGAAAGAGGATGGCTGGCAGGTGTCCAAGAACCAAATTTTTGGTGTACATGGAGGTGGATAGGTCAGGTGCATAATCATGATGGATAACTGGGAGGTGCGGATATAAGAAAAGTGCTATTTCCCATTCTCTTTGTGCTACTGTCCCTTCTCGCAACCTGTTTCTGCCACTCATCCCCGTCCCAAGAAAAGACTGCAGGCTTTTTCCTCCCATACTTTCCACTGAAGAAATAGGGAAGAAGGGTTCAGATTTACAAATTTTCCACCACCTTACAATGCATTTTGTAACCTGTGAGACCAGGTGCAGATGCTGGGGAGTGGGGCACCTTCCTCAACAGCCCTGGACCATGCAGCAGAGGGCCACTGTCCCAGAATGAAGTGCAGCACATAGAGTATAAACCAAACCAGATGCTGCATTACAGATTTTGTGGCAGTAGGCTTTTGCTCTCTTCAGGCCCAAAAGCTGTGCTACCCGCTCACCGCCCACTGATATGGGAACTTCCAGAGGCTGACAGCAAAGCTCTTCAATGCCAAGTGTTTGAAGGACATTCGTAGGCCACCATCTAAGACAGTAGCCTCACCAGTGTCCAAAAAGCCCCATGCAGCCTAGTTGCTCAGTAGCCAAACTTTGGGAGGGCAATCATCCTGTTTCCTGACAGCACTAAGAATAATGTAACAGCATTCAACAAATTCCTAGCAAGCACAACTAAAAAAAAAAGAAAAAAAAGTGCCTTGTTTAGCTTTGTCCTTTGCAAAGTGAAAAATATGATTGTTTTGCTCCATGGGAGGAACAGCAGAATCAGCTTTAAAATCGACAGCAGATTTGGCCAGATGCCACAGCCCTTTTGGCCTCAGCTTCCTTCCAATACTCATCTCCCTGCCAATTTGGAGTGCTCAGGACACAGCTACACACCTGATGATATGCTGAGTAATGGCCTTGGCTTGCAGCTATCTGGTCCATGCAGCAGGGAAGTGGGAGGGTGGCCATTTATCAGAGGCATTCATCTGAGCAGTCATGGCTTCCACATGGCCACAGCTTCTTGGCGTGAGGGCCAGTGCTGCATCACACCAGAAGAGGTGCAACTTTTGGTACCTAAAGGATGTGTGGTGGTCTTCAGGGTTCAGCAGATAACTGGTTGCAGATAAACAAGCTTACAAATCGGTGGCTCTACCAGCATCACGCAACTTCAAAGTAAAGTAAAATAGACACGGCATTTAAAAGTTCAGTGATTTCATACTGTAGGGATGGTGTTTGGAGGTCATGCTGGTGTTCATCCTTATGCATCTGACCTTGGTATAGGTGCTTGCATCGCTGCAAGCTCCTGATCTCCTATGCTCCTATGCCACTATCAATGGCTTTCTTCCCCTGTCATGTTAGGGATCCTGCTGCAATATTGAGTCTCTTAGGCATCCCCTCCCAAAGCACATGCAGCATGAGGGTCGCTTCAGCCTGAATGCCAGCTGATGTGCCCAGGCTCCCAGCACCCAGCCCACCTCTTGCTGGTGTTCTGCAAACCCTCATCTTCTCGTACCTGCCTCTTGCTCCATCCTCACTGATGCACTGCAGCACTGTTGTGAAGCAGCACCCTCAACGCCATTTTTTCATCCATGGGGAAAGGATTTCTTTAGAAGAGACATGGGAAAGTCAAGAACACTGCACTGCAGCAGCAGGTGAGAGGCGAGAAGGGCCCTTGCCCAAAGACAGAAACTTTAGGAGCATGTCCTGGTATCTATATGGTAATTTGTATCAGAGCGCTGACAAGAGGAGCTTTCAGCACCGCAGCTTGGGTGACAATATTTCTTTCCTCACTGTTCCTGTCTTGACATCAGCAAGAGAGTAGGGGCTCCACAAGGGTATTGTAAGATAGAAAAGACAATTAAAAGAACTTAGAAATGGGAAAGGACATGTCATAAAAGTCATTATTAAGCCTTCCCTTCAGTCCCTCCACATTTTTCATGGGGATAAATGTTCCCTCTGCAAAAAGAAATTTGGAAAATTTCCACCTATTCTACTGGCTGCATCCATGAGAGTATTTCTGCCTCTGGCAATCAATTCTGCTCAAGTCTCACTGTGCCGATGAGACATATGGCTCCAACGTATGGCTCCAGTATCTTTCTTGAGCAAGGGCTGGTGTGAGCAATACAGCAGGAGGTGCTACAAATAGGCAGAAAGTATTGCAAAAATACGGAGTGGGAAGAGTGTGCTGTTGCATCTGAAACCTGTGCTTGCTACATCTAACGCAAACAATCCTCTGCTTCCAAAATTGCACAAAGCCGGCAGCTAAAATAACTGCTTTTTGACCTTTTTATCTTCTCCCATCTCTCTGAGCCTTGCCATTCTCCTTTTGCTGTCCCCAGCCACCTGCCTTTGTCATTAGCAATAATCAACAGCAATAAATAGGAGGCATTTCATTGCTGAGGAAGCAGCCTGAGATATTTTGGGCCAAGCCATCCGGGCTGCAGCTCACAGATCCCCCTGGCCAGTGGGAAAAGACACAGCTAAAGTCACCTTGCTGCCTATTCTGGAGCTACAAGGTCTGCTGAGAGCAATATGCCTGTATGCAGCAGCTGAGAGGGTCTGGGATGTCCCAGCTGGAAGCTGACTGGGTTGGAGAGAAGTTACCCCCCAGCAGTGGCTTCTGGAACAGCAAAGAGAAGGATTAAAAAAACAGGGGCAGCATGGCTGGAAGAAAAACCTAAGTACAGAGCAGCTCTGGTGGGACTAGTGGAAGGAAAGAGAGAAGATTTCCACTGTAGGACAGACAGAGGTCTGTGCAGGTCCCTGTGGGACTTGCAGAAGATGCAACCTCCTGTTGGGCATCAGGGGCTGAAACAACGTGACCAAAAGGAGATCCCAGATTGGTGGGGAGGATGGATCACCAGGGCAGTGGGATGGAGGTGCTCTTTTAGGTGCCTAGCTCTACAGGAGCTATCTGCAGAGGTACTTTTAAGGCGCTGGGTCTCACATGCTTCAGTCACGTTTTAAAAATAGGACAGAAGGCCTCTACATCACTTAGGTATTTTGGAAAATTTTACTCAGCCTCTCTGCAGCTCCTGTCAATCCTTCTCAGTGTGGTGCCGAGATGCATTCATGGCATGTACACAAATAGCACGCTTCCTTGGCCCCTCTCAGGCACGGCTGGAGACACCTCGAAGGACTTGATAGTCTGGCTTGATGATCTTAAAGGTCTTTTCCAACCTTAACGATTCTATGATTCTGTGACTTCCTCAGCTGTCCTTCACACCTCAGCAAGAAGGGTTCGGTGTGTACGATGCCTCTGGCTCTCCTGGCAGCAGCCTCCCCCTGTCCCTGTGGTGTCAAACAAGACACCAAAAAGCCTGAATGCCACAGTATCAGAACAAAGGACATCTCAGCAAGGAGGTGCTTTTACCTCCAGGGCAGAAGTGATGTTTTGGTGCAACCTCCTCCTCATTTCCAGAGACTTTCTCACCATGGTGGGTGCCGACTCAACACAAAGCCTCCGAGGTCTTTGTTGCACTCCAGATGACAGCACATGACATTGTGTGGGTCCCTTTGTCTGCCCTGCAGTCACTGCTGGACAAGAATATCAAGAGACAAGCAGATCAGGGTGAGAACAGTGCCTGGTATGCTACCAATTGAAGGAGTTAGGAGTGAGGAAGTATGTTTCCTATTTGGGCTTTTTCAGATTGGAAAACTCTGTAAAGTTCAGCTCAGACAGTCCTATCAAGATTGTAGGGACTGTGTGTTCCCAGTTTTGGCAGGGTCGTGAATGATGCATGAGTAACAGCGTCCCTTAATTAGTGTAATATGCTGCATCAGGTTAGAAAGCACTCTCTAGTTTTGTTTTTCCTCTGCATGTGTGTGTGTATTTCTCTCTAAAGGAGAAGGAAAAGAACTGAAAATATTGCAGTTGTGTTTTTGTTGGTTGGGGCACCAATGAACCCTGTACCGATTGGGCTGGTTATGAATCACTGGAGAGCCATATCCACACCAAACAGTTCTGCAGCCAACCTGATGTCTGCTTGGCAGCTGTACAGAGCAAAAGTTCCTTAATTATAGGTTTTTTGTTGTCTGAATCTTATTGGAATAAAAACAAAAAAAACAGCTATCTTTGAATTTATAATATTGTGTGCACCTGTGTATGTACACATGCATTACACTAATCCACACACGGTTTGCTTTGACTCTTGGGACGAAGGAGAAAGCTCCATCACTGATTTTATTTTCCTTTGTCTTTCTGACTCCCTTTCTTTCTTCCTCTGGATGTTTTTCTTTGGGGTGTTTGCAACATGCCCATCATATTCCAGCCATCAGGAATGATGTTTTCATTACTGTGGCCACAAAGGACATTGCCTGCCCTCCCACCCTTCCTGCCATGACACATTCCCCCAGAGCTGTTGTACCCAGGAGCTGCTCTGCCAGTCCCCTCTCTGCCCATTCTTCAGGGAGGGACTCTTCACCCACATGCCACCAGCACCTGTCCTCTGCCCCAAGCATCTTTCCCGCTCCCACGCCAAAAGAAGCACTGACACCCACCCTGAAACCCTGGGCTTAGCCCCTTCTCCTCTTCCTCATGCTTTTTCCAGAACGGAATGCCTCGAAATCTCCCTCCTTTTTCTCCTTTCCTCCAGGGCTTGCTGGAGACACCGGAAAGGTGCCACTGGATGATGCCAAACCTCAGCTTTGGTCAGCGGCACCACCACTGCTTTTTCCCACAGGACCCTCTTGGCAAGGGGGAAATCACTGGTGTCAAAGGTCGTGGAGCAGAGCAACACTGGGATCTCGGACCGGTGCGGTAAGAGAAAGCTCTCTCCCACTGGGTAACCCGGCAGCAACTGCTATTTCAGTAAACATATCATTTTGTGCTCAGTAAACACACATTCCAGAGGAATGCTCTCATTGTTTTTTTGCTCTGTAATGCATTAATGAAGAAATAAAGTTTAGGTTGTGTAATGGTGACAGCTTGAAGTCATTTTGCCTAGTGTTATTTCTCAGCAAAGGCTCAGCTCTCCCTGGAACGGGAGAAAGAAAAGACAACCAGATTTCCCTTCAAACTCACCAACATGTGCAAAAAAAATCAAAAACCAGCAGCAATTAACTCCTGTCCACATGCCCCAATAAAACTACATCTCTCCCTCACTTCGAACTTTGTCACGTATGGGGCTGTTTATGGAGGAGACAATACAAAGTGGGTTTATACAAGGCTCTTGTTTTAATTTTTGTTTTATATCCACTGGAACCCTCAAGTAGTGAATTCATTTCCTGATATAGTAAACATTTCTGATGGCCAGGATTCTTTCTCTTTTCCCAAATGAACACAAAGCCCTGGTCTAACTCACCAGCAGTGCAGTCTATACAAACAGACCCATCAGCTAAATTTTCAAAGAATGCATCTTAAGCACACAGCTAGGAAAATAAACAAACAGAAACGCCTTCGTGAGGGCCGGCAGACCCTCCCACAAGCAGGAAGCTTTTCTCCCTCAGATTTGCTTGAGCCCTCCACTGCATGTGGAAAAACTATCAGCTTTTCCCCACACTCCAGCAAATAATCTTATTCTCGTAGTTGCACACCAATGGCTGCTGGCTCACTGCTACATGATCTACTCAGTCTCTCTGATTTGTGACCCTATTTGCACTATGCAAATGTCTTCTGACAGCTCTCTTTTCCTGTCATTAAAACAAACAATGGCCCCTATAACCAAAAAGGAAATCAGTAACAGGCGAAAGCTGTTCTCTCTTTTTCTTTGCCTTTTTTTTTTTTCCTCTCTCTTTTTTTTTTTTTCTGGATCAGGGGCTAACTGTTAGCAATTATCCTAAAATATTCACAAACCTTTTCTTCTCCCAAATTGTTTTACTCATCCTGGTGGACAGCCCAACATGTCTAATACAATTGCACTTCTAGAAAACCTAAAACTTAAAAAAAATCCCAACACCCCCCCCCAAACAAACAAACAAACAAACAAACAAAAAAAACAACAAAAAACAAACCAATGATCAACCAGCTAAAAAACATCTCCTATCCTTTTTTGGATTTATGTATCTCTCTATTCATACACATATAGACAAAAAGAATTGTATTATATTACTGATTTGAAGAGCTTTTAAAATAGATCCTAATCTATGAAGTAATGAGAAATAAGAAGGTATTTATGGCTGGGGGAGAAGTGCACAGGGAGGAAGACATCTTTCCCTTCAGTCATCTCTCTACTCTCCAGAGCATCTACCCTGTCCTACACTATACACCCAACCCAAAGAAGTGCACTGTTGATGGCCAGTGGCAGGTAGGGGACACCTAATTACACCTACACCCCTCCCAGTACACAGATGCTCTGCTTTTTGTTTCAGTGGGAAAAGGGCTGCATTCAGAGACTTCAGCATACTTAGACACTCTTGGGATTTGTTTCTTTGTCTTTTAAATAATACGATATACATAATCCTAAACTGGGTCAGTTTCCCACCCCATCACACAAGCTTTGTGCCTGTTTGGCTCAGCTGAAGTCAATGGTGCTAATGTTGACATAAAATCATGGTGACCAAGTGGGAAATTAGTCCACTTGATTGTCTTTTGCAAAAATTTTCTAAATGGTCTTAATGGTTTTGTTTGTGGTACGTGTTGCTCACTCCTGATTGTACTTCTGCCAAGTTGTACTTTTAACTGTAAACACTGGCCTCTCAGAAAATGTGAAGTAGAGCAAACCAGAAAAGATGTTCAAAATAATGCTACAACCTAATTTAATTTATCCCTTGGTAATTGTGTTTGTAGATAATGAACAACGCAAACAAAACAGAACCCAAGCCTTTCCAGCCATTGCAATTGCTTTCACATGTGGACACATTGGTTGCAGCCAGCATACGGTTAGGACTCTGACTGCATCAGGAGAAGTGTTTGGAAGCTGTAGGGTTTCGAGGTGACACCTGCCTTGGGTCCCTGCTTGTAGATGCCACCTATTGAACATTAGCCCATCTGCTCACCTTGGTGAGCCCACCCAATCTGCTCTCCTGTCGTTATTCCTTTCCTGTAAACCCCATCCTTAATTCTTCAAGTATCAATCGATCCACTACACATGTCGATCTCGGCAGAAATATAGCAGAGTGACTGCTTGCCAAAATCCATTAACCATGCAACTGTAGTCCTGTCTCCTGGCCCTGTTCCAGTAAGCTATTTACATGCTAGCCTGATTTTAATCTCATGGACTGCTCCAAGTAAATCCTATTGAATTTAGGCCTCTGTTTGCAAATGCTACAGGAACTTTACAGATTTGTTTGACATGCCATTATTACGTGAATGGTTTCTCTGGCCATTTCTCAGTCTTTGGGTTGCTTGTAAACAATGCAACCTGACTGCAGTTCAACTATTTGTTAGTTGCCTTTGTTTTTTTAATTTTCACTTGTGCTCTTCTTAGTGAGTTTATGCATGTGTCCCTGTTTACCTCCGTCATGTGGCAGAGCTTCTCCATTTGGAGTTGAAGAGGTTGGAACCCACAAGCAGCTCTCAAAACCAGTTATGCAAACCCCTCACTGCACGGATTTGCACGAGTGTTTGTCTGACGGTTCAAATTTACACAAGTATCTGCAACATGTCCCCATCCTCTGAATATTTCAGCAAGTGTCGTTGTACCTGCCTGATCTCTTGCCAGAGGCAATCACTAGGAGAATCGCTGTCAGTGCCAAAACAAACTCATGGTTTTTATTTGAGGGAGGATTTGTAAATAGTATTTTTCTAGCATTCATCCAGTTCTAAGTGGAACTCCCTGTGTGATGAATGCTGTTTACAGTGCAGCTTTGTTGTGAAACAGGGAAAAAAGGCAATTTCTTGTACTTACTGGCAGCATGCCAATATGGTGGAGGAAGATACATCTCCTCCTGCTGTCACTCCATTTCTTGCCCCATTTCTTGCTCTGCTTTGCGCGAAAAGCCCACACAGATACATAGGATTTTCATGCTCTGATAGTGGCAAATTTTAAGGAAGATGAATGGGGAAGTGGCTCTTCCTGGGCCAGCAATAAAGCTGCAGGGACATGAGGGCCCCAGGAGTGGGCCAGGACCTGGTGCAGTACAGAAGGAAGGCGGGCCAGAGAGTCAGAAGCCCCATCTCTACCACTTTGTGTCTCCAAGTAATTGTGGATTCTCCCACACACCCCAAGAAACCCACACTTCTCAATGATGAAATCACACTTTTCTCCCACTAGGAAAGCTTTTTTCTTTCTGCTTTTTCCCATTTTTACTGTGTTTAGAGTGAAAGGGAATTCTCTTTGCAGATGGAGCGTAGGAATGGGAGCGTTGTGGTGTCTCTGCAAATGCCACATAGCCCTTCTGAAAGCCTGCACCTTCAACCATTCAAGACCTGCCATTTTTGTTTCCATACCATCCCCAGGGAGGAGGAAGAAACATATGGAAGCTACTGGTGCCTTCAGGGTGGTTTGGGAAGTTGGAGGATGCGGAGGATTATACAGGAATGCAAGCTCAACACCACGGAAATTCAAGAGGAACTCTGGCAGTGTGAATGGCATCACCCCAGATTTCTGAGACTTTCAGGAGCTGCTACTTGAAGGTCCTATCTTTGACATAGCCCCAAGGTCTGATCACTCCCCCTCCTCCTTCCATCAACACTCATGTCTTAAATGAGAGCTAGGTGCAAGCATCTGCTGCTCCACAGAGTCCATTGGTTCCCAGGCTGGAAAGTAGCTGCCGGCTTTAGACACACTTTAACCCTCTTTTTCCATTTGAGGTATGTCCTCCCTTCACTTACACTTCTTTATGGGTTTTTTTGTTTGTTTGTTTGTTTGTTGTTGTTTTTTTAATTCCCATATTTAAAGCTGATGACTTTGCTTGCTACATTAGCCATTCACCTGTTTCTGTGATTGAGGAATGGCTTAAACACTCTTTTGACATAGTCCCTTGAAAATGGGTTGCTTGGCTGCGGTCAATGAACATAGCGTGGGAAAAATGCATTAATACTTTCACCGGTAACACTGAGGATGGTTATAAATAAACTCTTCATTACAGTATTTATATATTATTACATCATATAGCCACTTAAAACAGAAAGCAATTGGAGGTGCTGAATAATGTAAGGATAATCGTCTCTACATTAGTTCCACTGTCATTGGCATTATGTATTTCTTGGTGATATTGCCATGTTCACTGCTTCACCCAGTGTTGCGTGACATTGGTGGTGACGTTAGAGTATCAACGGGCCCTCTGCAAATGACATACAGTACTTTGCACGACACATGTAGCTTGGTATTATATAATAAAGGTGCTTCACTGGAGAATTTTGACAGTGCATGATCTTTTTCTGACTATTTCATTCCATTTTTCGAAGATTTTCTTTAAAACAGCCATCTAAACATGCCCATGGTGCAAGGCTCCAGCACCCTCATGCATGGAGAAGGAAGATTTGAGTCACAGTGGCCAACCATGCATCTTAGGAATCACCCAATGTTGTGCTGATGAGGCATGTTGGGTCCCAGGTGTCTCCTGCCCACTCTGATGCCTTCTCCAGCCAGAGACATAGCCAACAGAAATGGTGAGGGCAGAAAACCTGAGATGCTCAGAGCCTGGCAAGAAGAAATTTCAGTGGTGGTACTCAAACTCATGTCATTTGAATCCAGTTGGGCATACAGAGGACTTCCTCCCAGAACAAATCAGATTACTTCAAAGTGTTATTAAATTATTCAGAAACATCATAATTCGAGGGGTTTTGGTGGGTTTTTTGTTGTTGTTTTGTTTTTGTTTTTGTTTTTACTGTTGTTGCTGCTGCTCTTCATACTTTATCGGAGGAGTGGGGTGGCTGGATACATCGTGTGGCTGTGCTTAGACCATGTCTGAGTAAGCTTACTTGCTGACTGCAGATTTCAGTTTCCTCAGTTTTGACATGCTTCCCCTTAAGGAAGTCCAACAAAACAAACCCCCTTTCTCTTTACTTCAGTGCTTCACTGCTGGTTTTCGTGGCAGGGATGCTCATCTCAATTACACTGTGGTCAGCAGTGTTCAGTGCCTCATTGATTGTCACTTGTCAAACGAGCTCCTGTGTGGCATAGAAGACCAAGTTCAGAGGAGGATCTCCTCCACCACGGTGCTTGGAAGGGGCTGCTCCCAAAAGAAGTCATTTCAGATGTTGAGAAATCGCATCTCTGAACCTTGTCCTCACATGACATATGACCAATTTCTGCACAAAGATCTGCAGTCGACTTTTATTACAGCTCTGATTTAGCTGCTTCTTTGATTTATCGCAACAATGCACATTCAATATCTTTCCTCTGATCTGGGGGCCAGAAATATAACTCTACTCATATGTTTGTATTCTCAGGACTTTGGATTTCACAGATTCAGAAACTCATTCATAGATTCACAGGATTTAAGGCCAGAAGGAACCATGAGAACATCTGGTATGACTTCCTATATTTCAAAGCCGTTCAGTTGCATCCAATTAGCCCAGTACCGAGCCCAGTAGCTTTGCTGGATCATCCAGAAAAACATCTAGCTCCGGACATACAAAGATATGGAAATGTGAACACATCAGAAATTGGAGACTTATACCTTACTTGATTTTGAAGGTGATATTAATTAAAAAATGTGCCTCATTTCTAATCCACTTTTTCACATTTAGTCATCAGTTTTACACTTTTCTCCACTTCATAACTGAGCAGCATTGCCTGGTATGCTACATTCTTCAAACTTTGGAGCTTGGGGTTTTTTTTTAACCCTGGCAACTGGAAAAAAAAGCTGATATATCAGAAGTATTTGTGAGTCAACTTTACTGCAGTTTCAGTTATTTGAAAACTTTTTGCACTATTGATTGCATTATTATTTGTTCTTAAATAATACAGAGAAAATGCACTTGGGATACTTAAAAAAATATTTTTCAAAATACTTCCATTTAGAAAAATGAACAGAAATTGAACTTCTTGATGCAAAAACAGACTGATGTTTCTTGCTGAAACAAGGGCTGTGACCAACCTTGCCAAAGGACTTTTGAACATCTCACCTATCTCCCTGCACAGATGTGTTGTATGTTATTAATCTCTCCCCATTCCTTTTTGATATAGAGATGGAGATAGATCTGTGTTTCACACTATCAAGACATATTTTCCAGCTTTGAAATCATTTGTGCAGTCTCACTCTACACCCTTTCTATTTTTCAGTAGCTATACCTTTTGCTGGGACTCCTGATCCTGAAGATCATGGCTGTATTTTGTCCTTCTGGCAATTTGTCAAGGACATACATTTCTCACCATTGCAAATCTACACCAGAAGCTCCTAAGTTTTACTTAGTATTATCCTTCCTTACTCTTTTTGAGTGGGCAGAAATTTTAATGATACACAAATGGCCTTCTAAAAGAGGTCATTTCAATTTCATTTTCAGAACTCTATGACTTTCTGCCCTCCATTCAAATGTCTTCGGTTTTCATTAATTTTAGTGTACTCAGTAAATAGCAGTGGAAGAGCTGGGAAGAATCAGATACTTATCTCACATGGATTTCTCCATCTTTTGTAGTACATGAAATTTTAAAAAGCTGCTGTTTGGGCTAAGGAATGCAATAACTGAACACGGACAGGGAGAAATGCCAGTGATGTCAATGGCAGGAATGTGGGGACCACCTAGCCACAGTGTTGCTAATACTTGTAGTTTTTACCTCTGGGCCTGAAGAGCTGCGTCATCTGTCTCGCTGGAAGTCATGCTCTGAACTTGTTTTGGAGAGCTGGTGGGTGATTGTAAAGACTTACAGCTAAGGAATGTGGCTTTGTCTCATACAGTGCTGTTTGAAAGCATCCAGGCTGGGGTTCTTGGTCTCCCAGGAGCCACAGAGTGTGGAAGAGGAAGAAAATCATTAATATTGATAGTGCCAGCCTTGGAGGAGCACCCCAGGGTTCCATCTGTGAGCACAACCCCAGCATGCAAAGCGTGGAGCAGACAAGAACACTGTCCCTTTGCTCAAGGACAACCATGAGCCAGACGTACCTGAACGCTGCAGGTGTGGCCAGTTACTCCCTGTTCGTAGGCAATTCTGGAGATGAGCTATCGCTGGACCCTTCTGCAGGGTCATTTCAGCAACTGATGGTATCCAAAAGGCTCTAAAAATTGAGTCTTTGCCTGAGAAAACATGCTGGTAGGAAGAGAGCCCTTGGTCAGAGGCAGACTGCCTGCTTGTAAAGAAGTAGAAGAATGTAAATTCTGTGGCAAAACCTGTCATTTCTGGAAAATTCTGACTTCCTTCTTTCTGGGCTTTTTGTACTGATCCATCATTTACGAAATAGTTATGCATCCCATGCGACTGATATATGATCCCCACATGGCTTGTACCAGTTTTACTGGCAAGGAGCTGTGGTACAAAAGAAAATTAGTGGAGCTGAAGGACTGAGCCACAGGGGAATTCTCTGGTAAAGGAAGGAGTTACTCTGCTTTCCTCTGGCCACACTTACACTCTTCCAGTCTCGCAACAGCCATGGTAGATAATAGCCAAGCTGAGCAGAGCTGCGACCTGCTCCTGTGGATCTCCAAATGTCAAAAGCATTTTGGTGTGGGTGGGCAGGCTCAGTCTCTTCTTCATAAAAAAACCCCAAAACCCACAAAAAACAAAACAACTACAAAAAAACTACTGCTGTGAGGGAGCCAAAGGTGATTTTGCTCTTCTTCTTGGCCCTCTTGCTGCTTCTGTGGGAATCCAGCAGTATTGTTTCCAGAAGGCTCAGTCTCTGTCACCCAAGTATTTGGCATGTTTGGGGACACCCTTACTACTTCCCTTTCCTCCCCTGCAGAAGAGTCCAACTCAGCTTTGACCGCAAAGCCCAGGAGGCCTTGGAGTTTGTCTGAAACAAAGGAAAAAGATTGCGAAAGGCAGTGGTGTCAAATAATGCTTCCATTTAGTAGGAATTTTGCTCCCCTTGCATTCCCAGGCAGCACCTGCTGTGTGAGGCTCTTGGCCAGCTCCTCTGAGCCTCTGTGGTAAAACAAACAAAAACAGCAGGGAAAAAAATTCCTCTTTATAACGCCTGTTATCCTCAGGCTACCTTCCAACACTGCCTCGCCTCCCCATGTCGACTGTACTCTCCAGGGAAACAGGCTACTACGGGGCCAGAAAGCCTTGTGCAAATGGGCAGTTGAGCAACGGAGGAAGAGACCCTGTCTTATTGAAAACAAGACTGTTTTCCTCCTCTTCCTTCATCTCTAAATGCAGAAGGGTCTTTATTGATGTTCCTGCCAAAAAAAAAAAAAAAAAAAAAAAAGAAAAAAATTGTCATGTTGTTACTTCCATAGCAAAAGCAATCAGAAATTATCCTGCATTAGTGGAAAATAGGGTTGGTTATCCACTGTTGCTTCTCACATCTTAGCATTTCAGGGTAGTTCTGCAGCTGTTTTCTGTTTTGGAGCATGGTGGAACTGGCTGTGCTGGAGGTTATTCATGTTTATCTGGTGTTTGGACCAAATGGCCCACCTGCCTTTTACCTGCTCAGCCTACAGCTCTGCCACACCATCAGTGTTGCTGGTGGGGACTTGTGCAACCTTCAGGAACCAGAATAACCTCTTACAGAGGTTTAACAACACCTTTCTCTCCTCACACTCCCCCTGCTATCCCTGCCTGCTCTGCACTTTCTCAACTGAGGAAGGAAAAAGACTTTTAGGACCTTGGTTTTGATCCTACCTTTAGGCAACATCTTCCAGATAGCTTTCACTAGGCTAAATAGCCCTGTGTCTGATATGGACAGAGATTCAGAGGCTGTGATCCCCTGGCCTGACCTTCTTAGCACAGGCTATCAAATAACCACTGGCATCCAAAGCAGATGCAATGTGCCCATAACCCATGCTTTCTTCACCCACGCTGCCTTGATTTCACCTCAGACAGAGCTCCAAGTTAAGTGTTCTCGGTAAACTTTGGGTCTACTCTTTAGATAGTCTCCCTTCCTTCTCTCTTAATGCATACCTGATTGAGGGCAAAGAGAAAGCAAAGACGCAGAAAGATGAAGGTATGCACTGAGAAAATCCAGACTTTGTCAAACTGATAGGAGAACTGCACTAGACCTTCCACTCTCCTCATCAGAGCTTTCCCAAGGTGTGGGCCAACACCCATGCACAGCCCACCAGGGATCACGTTCAGGACAGACAGCTCGGCTCCTTGTTAGGTTGGAAGCAGCGTTTTATCTCAGTGTGCCTGACAAGATGTCTCTGCACCCTTCAAAAGAAAAATGCTCTCCAAATGGCTCCCATTCCTTCTCTAGACTCCTATTCTGTGTTTGATGTCCTGTGTGTATGTCCTTTTTTTCAAAGGCGCTACTAAAACCACCACAGAAGAGACTGAAATGCCACCTGGAGACTCTCCATAGCCTAAGAGTGAGGTTTTGCTTTACTGCCTGAAAGACTCTGCCTCAGGAGAGAGCTTCTGTTTCTGAACTTAGTACTGGCACTTACTGTGTGAGACACCACTCTTTTATTGCCCAAATCTAGAAGTGCTAATGACAGAGCCTCTCTGATGCAGTTATTCTCCACCAAGTTATTAGACAGTTCTTCTGACCAAGTGCAGGTGTTCACTTTAGGATGATACAAAACACTCTACAAACTTCTCTGTGTTGACTAGACCACCCATGAATATAACAGGAGTTTGGCTGCCCAGCTCATTTGTGAGCTGGAGGCTGCTGTACTGAAGCAGGATGAGTAGAGCGTGCCTGATGTCAGGTCCCTCACTTCTGGGCTTGAATCGTAGTGAAAATTTCTTCAAAGCCAGCACCAAACTGCAATCCTAAATTTTATACTTGGTAAGAACATCAGGAAGCGATGGTGAATGCCTGTGTAAATCCAGAATCGAACATTTGCCTGAAGCCATTGTCTATCAATGCCTTGACATTATTCCTGTGATATTTTGCTGGTACTACTTGCTCACATCTTGAAAGTCTCCTGCCTTGTAGCACAACCCTAGTAATTTTGGTGCACGTTGCATTGTTGACTTAGGAGTTTTAAACATCACTTCAATTTCTGTAGCAAAAATCTTAACACTAGCATTAACACTGAAATTACCACAAGTGCCACTGCCGCAGAAAGTCCCAAGCTACCTGCCGTAGTCCACTGCCCATGCTCACAGAGGCAAACATCCTGTCCTTAGCACATGTCCTCCAGCACAGGGATCTTCACTAAACAGCCATCCTTGTTTGTGATTCCTTCTTCTTACCCCCCTTGCTCCCTCTATACCCCTAAAACCAGGCACAGCACATTGGCTTTCCTCAGTGACTTTGCGATTTCAAGCTAGAGTCGCATTTAAGCAGCCAGAATGGTGCAAGGAGCCCGTATAATTACTGCTGGGATTGTGCTGCATAGGGCCCGTGTAACAAACTCGCCTCAAATAACCCAGCTTGAATGTCAGAGTCCGTGCTGTATTGTGTTTCACATTCTGGCTGTGGGAGCACTTCCCCAGCAGGAATCAGGGTAACAAATCCCTTACTCTCACAGGAGGGCCCCATAAAATGAATGATTCTGGATCTCACGCTCTTGAGGAGGTCTCAGTTACTCCAGCAGTTGCTGCTCATAAGGGGAGCGACCATAGGGGACAGAGGGAGGGAAGGGTGGTTTGGCAAGCTTTGGTGTATCATCACCCCAGTGTTAGAGTGGGAAGGAGCATCAGGGCTCTCCTCTCCCCTCCAATCTATACTTTTGCATAGATGTTAAATTAAAAAGAAGTCAAAAAACAGAGAGTAGATAAACCCTGAGGCTGAGATTGAATCAAATGTATCTGCTTGAAATCCGGCATGCCTGCTGGTGGCAAGAGGCTCCTATTTCCTCTCAGTTTAGACTTCCCTGTGAGCAGCACCCATGTCAGTATATTTATGGGGTAGCATAAAATGAGGCGTTTGCTCTCTGTGCACCAGGGCCAAAACCCTCCGGTCCCTCCTAGAGTAGCTTATGGCATCCCCTCCGCCAAGTCCTGTGGCTCAGCAGCCAACACAGCTGCCTCTCCATCCATGTCCGAAACCTGAACTCCCCCACTTCTCCTTGGGAGACAGAGATTGTTCCCTGAACTATCTCCAGTCTCTTGTTATCTTGCTTTCCTTGTCAGCCAGTGAACTGTGAAGCGACAGCGGAGAGAAAAATGAACTCTAACCTCATTTTCCCCCCCTACAATTAGCCAGAACTGTGCCTTTTATTTTTTTTCCTCCCCACTTTTTAAATGATTAATAAGACAACTTGGTCCTTAGCTTCTGCAGTGAGGCGAGTGTGCTGACAAAGCACTGCGATGTCTCTTCCAGGTCACCCGGCAGCAAGCCACGTCTTTATGAAAACATAAAATTTGGAGGGACTATTTGAGGAATTTGTAGACTGAGACACAGGAATTTTGCCCTTCAGACCCTGGCAACTGCATTCTGCAGTGGTCTCTGAGGCCCAGCGACTGCCATGGAAAGGAGTAGCTGCTTAACAGCAACCTGCAAGCTCTGAAAAACAGATTTTTTTCCCCCTTCTTTTATTATGTTGCTTTGAAATATTCAGCCATTGCCCTTTGCCTGTTTCATGCGGTGACAGCCTCAGGGCATGCTGCAAGCTGGATCCAGTGGCAAAACACAGATCTGTAAACACCCTCAATGGCAACACACAAGGGGATCCTCACTCCTGCTCGCCCTTCACTTGAGCATTGCTCTTTCATGTGTGCTCATCTGTCTCCTGGGTTTCCAAAGCTCCTACTGCAGTGGGGAGTAGGGAATTTAGGCCAGGTGGAGTCTATTCGCTTAAATCGTCCGTGTCTTTGTTATGCCACCTGTTGCATTTGGAGACAGAAAAAGCCCCTGTGCACTCCCAGGCATTGACAAGGCTGGAAGAACTCGCACCACAGGGATGCTCCTGCAGGGTGGGCAGGCAGGGAAAAGGACCTTCACCAGCACAGGCATAAAAGGGCAAAGCACTGGAGAACAGTACTGGGGTGAACAATTCTGGATTGGCTTCTGGCTGATGGATTAACATCTCGTTTGGCTTACAGAAGGTAGTGCCTGCACTTCAGTCCTGTTAATTGGAGAGCATCACTTAAGGAGCTGCTTTTCACAGTACTCCCAGTAGACTCCTCTGTATCACTGGGGCTTGAGAAAGCCAATGACAGGCCAATCCATGCAATACTTTTAAGACATTTTAAAAGCAAACAAGTGTACCAGTGGAGTTGATCAAGCTGCAGGCTGCTGCCGAAAGGGTAGCAGGGTTAGAGCTTTTTTCAAAGCAGCCTTGGCACATTAGAGAAACAACTTGCTCCTAGCTACAGCTGTGGAGTGGCCTGTAGTGTAAACGATGTGATTCTTGCCATCTCATGGTATCCTTGTGTTCCAGTTGTGGGGTAGTTAGCCAGAAGAGGAGGGCATGCTGCTGGCTGAGGGACAGCAGTGGCACTGCCGGGGGGACTGTGAGAAGAGTAGAAGCCAGTGACTGAGCATGGAGTCTCCTCCAGAGCCATGAATGCAATGTCAAATCCTTCATTACACCTCTTGATACCATCCATATGGTTAAATGGATTTCAAAGCTGCAGCACTTGCCTGAAAGAAGCATATTCTGAAATCAAGGCTCTCGTGGTTTCACCCAAAGACAATCTGCCCCATAGGCTTTTGGTGGCCTTGGTTTCATCTGTTCCATCCCTGACAAGGTCTGCATTAGCCCCTGCAGCCTCTCTTAACCTTTCTGCCCTTGACTCTGACCAGCTTCAAAGTGGAGCATTTCCCTGCTCTTTCCAGGAGGCCTCCCCGGCTCTTTCAATCTTTCTCGGAAGAGCTGTTATCTGTCCAGATGTTTGCGAGGGGGAGGACTCCAAGAGGAGCCTTCTTCATTACCTCCAACAAACATCCCCTATTTCTGGCAGATCCTTCCCACTCCTCCCACTGTGCAGCTGGGACAGGGAGAAGATGTCAAAATTTATGGGGCTGGTAGATATCGCCTTCGGTGTGGCCATGGAAAAGGAACAAAACAACAGTTGTTGCCCCTGGACAAGCTCTCTGATCTGCCAGAGATGTCCTGCTAGTTCATGTATGACATTTAATAATTAAAAACTCCCATACAATTGTTTAGCAAATGCTAGTTTTTAGTCGTCATTATGAACTTTTTTACCTCCCAGGAGCAAGTCCAGTTGGGCTCCCATCATGCTACGCAATCTTCAAGCAGTCAGGGAGGCTGAATTCCTTTCTCTAGGAGTTGACAGTCCAAATAAACAAGGCAGACAAAGGAGAGGAGGGGAAACAGAAGCTCAGAGGAGGTGAAGTGAGTTGTCCGAGGTCACACAGCAGGTCAGTGCCAAAGCTGGGAGCAGAACCCATACTGCCAGCTCTTGCTCTCATGTCCTATCTCCCAGGGGAAGACTGGGCCAAAATAATTTATGAGGCAAAGAACTTCTATCACATTCCTCCCGGCACCATGAAGTTCTTCAGCTTGTGCAAATAAAGCACAGCCAGATAAAGAAGCAACTGGGCACCAGTTATATTTTGGTTTGCTAGGTCTCTGTTTCTTCATATGTTTCTTCATGTTATAAAAATTCTTTACCAGCTAAAGTGATCATCTGAATAGAAGTATCAGAGTCAAGGAAGAACATTGCTTTGGAGTGTTGATCTGCAGATCTGGATAGTGAAAATCAAGGTTGGATGGTACCTGTGGGAAGAAAGATGCTGACTTCCAGCCTGTAATCCAGCGTGGCTTGGAGATGAGATCCTCTCCTGCCGCACAGTGGCACTGACACTGTGGTGGAAGTGCCAACAAACAATCTGGGCAGCTGCAGGGAGAGAGAAGGGAGAAAGAGCAGTGAGCTGAGATGAGGTAAGGAAACAGCCATGCTCCATCATGATTTTTCTATGAAGGAAGATAAAGAAGCTGATGAGGCTCCAATGAGGCATCTTCTGTGAGTGCAACCATGCAATGGACCATCTTGATCTGGTTTCAGAGCATGATGGAGGTGATGTGGCTGCTGCTTGTGGAGAGATGGTAATCTTGAGACTCACCGTATCTCCCCTGAGAAGTAGGAAAAACCAGCAAGGAAGCTAAGCAGCACCCTTAAGGACTCACCTCTTTTTTGTCTGAGACAGAGCTGTGGAATCTGGTGCTCTCTCAATCCCACTGGAGGCATCACTGCTTTCAGGTTCCATAATTGATCTTTCATCTCTTTCTCAGGAAACAGAGGGTCCTGCTGTATATAGAGTCCATCCAGGTGCATGTACTTCACCATCAAAATGGTATCTGCCAGCTCTCTCTTTACTCCTTTAGGTGACAACTCTGGCTGGTTTGTTCTTATGCTCTTATGGTAGGGACGGAGGGAGGGAGGGCTGGAGTCTGGACTAGGACATCTGACATGCATAGGAGAGGCTGTCAAGCTCAGATTCAAGCCCTGAAGTTCCTGTCTTCCCTGTGCTATGAAGCAATAATCTTGAAATTAAACTGCCCTTTTACCCCAGCAGTGTCATCCTATAGTGAACACAATTCTGAGAAGCACTGTGGCATCACAAGCTTGGGAAGCTGGAGAAGTGACTATTCTTGTTTTTGTAGTTGATTAAATGATCTTTCATTAACAGACGTTAAACGTAAGAATGTTCACCGCCACTTCCCTCTTCCTCCTCGGTTAATTTTCTTGCAGTGTAAGGAGGGCCTTATTTCAAAGGCAGGGTTAGGTAGGTGGAAGCTGCTCAAGCCATCCTGGCTGGCTGAAATGTCACTGGCTGAAATGTCACTGGCTGAAATGTCACTGGCTGACTTTTTTAATTGTATGCAAAAGGGTCATTATCTCCTGCATAATGTTTTGTTGCTCACATGCTTGAATGATGTAAGGACATGTGTCACCCATGTACTGGATGATTCTGATGCCCTCATAACTCCCTCGGCTATTCCAGGCTGAGGCAATTTTCAGGGCTAGACGAGGACCACAGCAGCATCTGCAGGAGGATATGGTAGTGGATCAGCACTGGAATAGGAAAGACAGCCCAAGAGACATACTGGATGTCTTTGCATGGAAGAGCAGATAAAAGAGCAAGAAGTAAAAACAAAACAAAACACAAAAAAAAGGAATCATAAAGCCATTTAAGTAGCACGGCAGCTTAAAAATTCACTCCCAGAAAGTCTCAGTGTTGTCCCTGAGGTCAAGTTATTGAGTGCCGTATCTTATTGAGGGGCTATCACAAGTGTCCAACATCACCTCACCTCTGGCAAAGCTCTTCACAAAACCTCTGCGTGCTGCCAAATACAGGCAGTGAAAACTGGCAGGATCTGCTCTTTCTGTCCTACATCAGGCTTTGCAATGGTGTCATCAGTGTGGACACCCAATGAAAAATGCTGTACCTTATCAGCTGCTGGGCTGACATCTGCTCGAATCTTGCCCAAATGTTTTTTTGGCCTGTAAATGATAAGAGTTAACCAGAATCAGAAAGACCGGTTTCATCAGGGTCAGAAAATAGTGCAAGACAGAATTCCTCGAGGTATTTTGTTGCCTCTACCTCCAGGCAAAACCCAAAGACAGCAGAGAAACGTGAAAGTTGAAAAAAACATTGACTGAACTTTTCAAACTTGGAAGGGTCAAGTATAGTTTGGTTCAAGTCTCAGGTGCAGGTTAAGTATGGGTCTTGATCTACTGGAGGAGGTTCATCCCTTGTTCAAACATAATATCATGGCCACTGGGCAGGAGAGACAGTAAGGAAATGGACTCAGTTTAAAACTTATTGATCATCTGATTGCAACAGGAAATATATGTGGTTTAGCAAATCTGTCACTCTCAGCAGTTTCAGTTCTGTAAAGAGCTGAGACATGAGTGGTTGAGCAGGGACATGAGTTACCTGCCCACAACCCTGTGACCAGGTAAAGCCCCCATGACTCCAGCTGTGCTCTGCATGGGCAGCCATGGGGCACACAGCCCTGCAAGGCCATGAGGCCAGCACAGCTTCAACCTCTCCCATGCAAGAAAGGCAGGAGTCTAAGCCCTAAGGTCTAAGGCTGCTGTGAGATTAGAGGTGTACTAGAAGGACTCCATAGTGACCCACCTGCCATGCCAACAAATCCTCAACTCAATCTTCTGTGCTGCCAACAGTTTTTTGTGCGACTTTGTGCAAGTTAGTCAGGTCTCATTATTTTAAGAAGTCATCAGGACACCATGGAGATAAAAAAGCAGAAAACTGAGGCTCTGTGATGCTGTGGAGATGAGGGAAAGATATCACATAAGTACAAATACACATTCACCTGTCTCAAGACAAGGTTAAGGACTCTGCTTATTCACGAACTTCTGAATTCAAATAAATGTCCCGTAACAGGAAAGCAAATGACACTTACAGGTAACCTGAGCTGCTGTTCAACTGGGTCTCTTGCAGAACACAAGCAGGTCTTCGGTGTTGGTTTCCCTCCATTCTTCACTCTCCCTCCCACTTGAAAGAGTTTGAATTGGCAAGAAAGAGTAAACAATGACACAGATAGTGTTTAACCATTAATAAGGGTGGACAATGGTTAGGGAAGTAGCTAAGGACCCTCGTTATAGCTAATCAGCTGTCTTCTTGTCTCTGTCTTATTGAGTTTGGGTTTTTTTTCTTTTTGCAAGCTGGCCCTGGTTAAAGTCTTTTCAGGAGTTAATGAGCTAGAGGAGAGTCATCTTCCCCACAGGCATGTTTCAAGCCTATGGTTTTTGAAGGTTTTCTTGGCCATTATGTGCACGAGCATGGCTGTGGTCAGGGTTGTAAATGCTGGCTCTCTGCTAAAGGGCTGCACAGCTTGGTACAACCGTGCCTCTTCTCTCAGCAGGGTCTCAAGGAAGAGCCTGCCTTAGATCTAGGCCAAAACAACCGGTGTTTGGGCAAAGGCACTGTCTGATCCTACACAACACCAGCTTCAGCTGTCAACAGAAAGATATCTCAGGGCTACTGTAAGGTACATCCAGCTGCCACAGCTGAACTCAGTTGAGGGCTGTTGGGGACACAGGCATGTTGTAGCCTTACCTCCAATCCTTTACCTTCACCTGGATCAGTCCCTCTGGGGAATAGGACTCAGAATACCCACAGCAGAGCAATGGCTGATCCTTTGGCTGCCTGGCCATGGCCGCACAGGCAGGAGGACAGCCAGCAAAACTGCTCACAGCAAAACCATCCCTGGGACTTCCCTCATTTCTCAAAGAAACTTGTTCAGAAGTATTCCAGGGTTTATACAGTAACACTCAGCACCAAAACCTGGACTTATTCTTCAGCCACCTGTTTAGGAACCTCAGCCTGTTAGTAAAAGAAAAATAAATAAGGTACTCTGAGGTGTTTTTGAATTGCATGAGAGTTGATAGTTGCTACATAACAACAAGAGAAGAGAGATTTTTGAATGAATTGATTTTTTTAAAAAAAAAAGGAAATTAAAAAAAAGTGCCACAATAGCTAACATTTGTCAAAGAGAAGGGATAGGGGGAGAGAGGCTGGCAACTCTTTTTGGGTTGGCACTAGAAATTAGCATTTTGGGGAGGGGTCAAATTTGTGGAGAGAGAAGTGACTTTAACCAGCTGGAGTCTACTGCCTCTCTGCCTCTTGAGTAACAAGCATGCAGCTTTGAAGACTGATAAAAACAAGTTTTCACTGAAGTCAGCACTCCCAAGCTCATGCAAAGATAAAAGAGGGAACTTCAGGCCAGTTTTTGCTTCTTCTACCAGCAAGGCCACCAGCTGAATCCTGACCTCAGCATGTTTTTGGTAGGTATAGTTTAAAAGCAGGAAGGACAAGCCTAGGAATATGAATGCACCAAGAGTCACCTGAATCCTTAGATATGAACTGAAGCTCATAATCAGCCATTTCAGAAATTCCAGCAGAGTTCAGAGCTCTGACATGGTCCATATAGTTTAGAAACTTAAACAAACATCTTGATTTCTGAATTGCATAGAAGACTGGAAGCAGCCTCACTTCCTGCTCAGATACCCATGTGAGACTTGTATTATTGCCAGGTAGAGAAAAAAAACTACCCTGATTTAACCTATAAGCAGTGTGCAACGTGGGAAAGGAAGGAGTCATTCAAAGGACACGTATCTGGGAGGTGAGGCAGTTTTGATGAGGTCCCCTGTATTGATTCTGATCTGCCACGAGGGATGTTTCAGGTACTGGCCAAAACGTTTTGCAATGAGAATTGATTTCCAAATTTTTGAAAATTTTGTTCCCAGCTTTTCTGTGAGCCACAAATCTACTCTTACGCTTGTCAGTGTTGCTGCACATGGTTGTTTCCCAGTGAAGTGACGGAACTTGTGAAGTTGTGCATAAAACGCAGAGAGTCTGATAGGAATAATCCCAAATTGGTCTCAGAAAGAAGAAGAGTAAGCAAGCCATACTACACTGATGGACTGGTAGTCTTGTTTTCTCAGAGCCTCACACAAAACACTTAAGATACCTGCAAAACTAGGAGAGAACACTCAGAGGATTTATTAATACAGAAAACAGTTTCAAGGTGTACTCCCTCACTACCACCCCAAAATATGATTGTATTTTAAAAACATCACTAGGGAGACAGTCTTTATGCCTTGTGTAAAATCTAGCATTTCCGAAGTGCATCTGAAAACATGTCTTTTTTTTTGTCTCACACAGGTCTCAGCCTGCTAATCAGCTGGATATTAAGATGAGAAGAGCTGTAGCTCTGATCCAGTTTGTGCATGCATTGCTACAAACCACAGCGTGAGGGCAAAGAGTCTTGATGCATGGTGAATAGCCAATAGACTAAGTGGGAAAGTGTTTCCCAATCATGTGGAAATTTCCAGAATATCAGAACTGGGTTTTTTTCTCTTTTCTGAATGGGGGCAGAGCCAGAACTTCGAAAATTTTATCAAAATTTTAGTTACTATGAATATATACAGAGAAGATCAGTGGCAACAAAACTTTTCAGTATTTGCCTTTCTCAACTTTTTTTACTCCATGTTCACTATATTCATAATACTGTTACTGAATCTAAAATATTTCTGTGCAGGATTCCCTGCTGAAACTACTGACAAGAGACAAGAGGTTATTTGCATCTGCTGATATTGAAACAATTTTTTTTTCCACAGATACTTTTGCTTTGGAGGAAGTGGTATTTTCAAGTTAAAAAACTGAAACTCTTTCTAAGGAAAACTCCTGACCACACTGAAGAATGAGATCAAACAAGAGCCCTGTATCTTGCACACTGAATTAGTCTGCTAAAGTTTGCTTCAACATACTCTCCTGGGCAGGAGTAGCTCAAATTGGCTGTAGAGGAGCCACTCACTGCATCTTATCACCATCCCTGTGACTTATCTCAGGGAACTGGGACCCATTTATCTGCCAGAGCAGAGAGGTTTTGTGCTGCAGAGGGGAAGGCACATGCAAAACAGAAGGCATATGCCAGCACCTTCAGATGTGGCTCTGTGTGCACCTAGCAGGGCTGTGCCACAGCTTTGCCATGCATTGGATCTGCCCCTCAGCAGACCTTCTGGCTTCCTGGCAAGTCTTTGCAGGTGCCTCCCTCTCTACACCAGTGTGCCCAGGGAGACTTCCACTTGCTCCCTCCATTGGCTGTCCTTTGAAACATGGAGAAGGAGCTGGGGAATGTGCTGAAATATGTCTTTCCCAAACCACAATGTTTGCTGCTGCTGTTTGGTCCTATCTGATTAAACACAAACAGCAAGACCTGCTCCACTTGCTTCCTCCCTCTGACAGGGGAATGAGCTCAGCACACCCTGGAGTCTCAGCCAAATCCCGCAGGGTAATATAATTGCATTCCTGCTCCATCTGCCTCAGTTACCCCACTTGGACATGTTATATCTCTGTGCTTCCTGTTGTGGCATCCTCGGCATTCCCCACCACACTCCCCACCCCGTTGCTCCTCCCTAGACTTCACTGTACAGGACTCACTGCTGGTGCACATGCAAGCTGTCAGAGGCAGTGGGATACATTCCTGGGGTAGACAGGTAAAAGCTTGTTCAGATCTATTAAACTCAGGACTTCTCAATCATGGTGTATCTGGGGACACAAGCATGTTTGATTCTTGCCTTGACACCATATTGAGAGAAGGAGACCATGGGGGAGTCTAGATTTAGTGTTGATTTTAGGGGATTGATGTGATCTACCAAGTAGGCAATTCCCTCCTCATGAAGTTTGCTACTGGAAGTTTAGTGAGTTTTAGAAAGAGCACAAAACTCATGAGTGCTGAAAGCTACCATAAAAACACCTCCTAATGAGCAAATTAACAGCACATTCCCAGACCTCATCAGCCAGGGTTCTGCATGAGACCCTAAATGATGGGAAAATCTATTTTAAGAATGTTTAGGGAACTTCTCAGGATGTGATAATTTTTTAATTTATTTTTTGGTGCACTGAATGTAATATTTGTGCACTGCTGCAAGTACAGCCTCTGTTCAGTACCCAGATGCAGACACACAGTGCACTGAAAGATGGTGAGTAGGGGTCTCTGGGGAAGTGTAAGAGATTAAACTCCCTGTGGAAGCATCCGCTTTCAGCCAATATCAGTGTTTTGCTTCATAGGTGAAAATATATTAAATACAAAAGGCTTGATTTTCCATGTCTAACTGATCTGTATTCTTGTCCATTTAAATATGTGGGTGAACGAGTGAGCAATTCATGAGTGGTTGGACTAAGAGGCAGGAAATTATGCAAATAAGGACACTGGACAGAGTAAAAAGAATACCATCAATTATATCATAGATATAATTGTGATATCATTGCCTGTCTTGCTGAAAATGTCACATAGATAAAATATATTATTACTTACCTGCAAACTGTCAAATGTTATTTTCCATTAGAATTTTCAAATGTCTTCAGATCTGTCTGCAAAATTTTATCAGTTGTTGGCTTTTTTCTTGTGTGGTTGCATCTGGTCCTGGGGCTGCATCCTGCAGGCAGGGCTGAGTTTGTGGATGAGTAGCTTGTCTCCTTATCCCCTCTCATCCCCACAGAGGACTCTGGCCCTGTTTTTGTGCTGCACAGATGCTGGGAGGTGTAGTGACAATGCCTTAGCCTGGAAACCAGCGGGACTATGCTGTGTTGCAGCCACAGTGATACTTCTTGGACTGTCTTCCATCATGAAAAATCTAGAAAATGGATATAAAAAGGGGAGAAACAGTCGCATGAAGTGGATAGAGAAGGTATGGCTTAAACAAAGAAGGTTCAGCCCTAGATACCATGGACATCTCTGAAGGTAGAAGGGGATAGACGCATGAAAATCACCATAAATACTGGGCAGAAAGAAGGGAGACTCCATTGTTTGGCTTCTCTTCCCGCTCATCCTGCTCTCGTTTGTACAGTCCCCATAATGACACACCTATCTTGGCCTGCTGGACTTTAGACTCAGGGGGTGTGTGTGTTTTGGGCACTGGCTTCAGAGCCCAAAATTAGAAAGAGGATGAAAAGAAACCATTCTTCCAACACAGCTTAGCTGGAATGAAAGCATTTCTGCTACCCTGCCTGACCCTCTGGATGGAGGAAGCACCCATCAGGTTGCAGCCCCCCTGCCCAAGCACACAACCAGTCTCTCCTCACCAAGGATAGCAATTAATTATCACTTATATGGCAGTGCAGAGACCCAATCCCACCACACATGCTGGAAGAAGCAGATCCCAGCCCTGCTCCTGGCCATGCGGAGCAGCTGGGAGACCTGAAAAGAAAAAGCAAGCAAGCTAGAGGTAGGCAGAATAACCTGTTCCCAAAACCACTGTGAGATGCTCAGCCTAAGGAATGTGCAAGCTTTAACAGTCCCAGAGCTGTAAAGCACTGGAGAGGAATGCCTTACCTAGGCTATGAGTTCTCCAGGTCCGTGGTGCTGCCCCAGCACAGCCCTGCCACAGATGAGAGCTGACTACAGGGAACTCCACAATGGGTGAGGGGAATATTTGGGAGGCTAGGGGACCTGGGAGAAACTTCTGACTAGCTGTCAGGCATTAAGAGTGGCAGAAATAATTGCTCAGAACTTCATTCATACCTTGAAAGTGTTATGGTGTTTGAGCCGATCATCAGCCAGCAAGAAGCTGTGCCAAAAGCTGAGACAGAAGAGGGGATATTTGTGTAAAGAAAGAGTGAAAGACATGAGTCTGTCTGTCCCATCTACCACTTCCAAATGACCTGGTTCACAGGCACCTGCAGTATTCACCAAAACCTCCTGGGAATCGGTCACCCTAGACAGCTCCAGCATTTCTGTTCCCAGCCCTAGGCATGCCAACTCCATCTTCACTGGGGCAACTTCTCAGCACATGCTCCATATCCAGTGCTGACCACCCTAGGATGGGGGTGGTAGTTTGGATTTACCAAACCCAATGCTACGTGTCTCTTGCATGTGCTCGTCTCTGGGGCTTCACATGCCATTTGTTGCTCCAGAATGTGCCAATTCTGGCAGTTCCTTGCTAATAACATACCCTTGGTCTCTGAACTTAAGCAGATACTTCATTTGGGAATGGGGAAGGCTTTTGGTTACTGAAGTCTGTTGCACCAAATGGAGAGGCTCATTTTCTTTAGTCAGCACTTGAATAATCCCAGGCAAGTGGAGCCCAGGCTTGGCAGCAAGACCTCAGAGGCAGGATCTCAGTAAAAGAAAATGTGAAGGTGTCCTCCAGCCCCATTGCACAGAGCAGAAATAATGGGATGAGTCTTTCATGAGCCCTTGAGTGAGCATCCTCACTGTCACCTTTGAACCTGGTCAGTTTGGCAGCTGAGGAAATAACTGCAAGGCTGTGGTTATTACAAATCTTGCAAGATAAGTGTAATGGCCCAATTAGCCTTACCATAGGAGTCTTTGAAAATATCAGGCAGTGCAGACATGATGCCAGCTTTACTTTAAACTGAAGTGTATACTGAATATCTGTGACATGAACAGAAGCATCAGGATACCAGGAAGGCAATGTCAAGCCCTCACAGATTAGGGAATTAGAGAAATGAGATGTATGTTGCATATCCCTTGTTTCAATTTACCAAGTGCAACACATGAGACATTCGATGTGCAGAGGTCATCAGCCTTTGGGACTGGACCTGTGGCCAGAGAGAACCATACTGAAGATGCATAAAGAGCTAGAAAATAGCTAATCAGGAAAATTGAAATTTATATGGTTTGTGCTAGGTATCACAATGAATGGTTGCACTTCGCTGATAATCTCTTGGTGCCTTATTTCCTCCACTAAGAAATTAGGATGATGGTTTGCTCTTATCTCACAGGTGTATTCATTAAAGTCTGAGTAATATTTGTAAAGGATGCAGACACTAGGATGAGACCCTCACAGAAACCCCCAGAAACGAAAGCCTAAGTTAGGACAATATTTTCTAAGTGGGAGACATCCATCTTGTGACAATGTTTAGTTACTGTGATTTTTATCTCTGCCATGCCCGTCAAGCCACTAAATCATTGCATTTGATGGATGCTGGGGCAGCATGGCCACAATTGCTCATTGTCAGGCTGATAAAAAGGTCACAGCTTTGGATCAAAATCCAAAATAGTCCCTGCCACGTCTCTCAGAACAATAAATTTACCAATTTAGCTTTGGTGTTGGGTAGTACTGGTGCCACCTTTATCTGTTTCTCCTGAGAAAATCCCCATCCCCAGCATCACCATCCCCATAGCAGCATAGTAATGCTGCGACATGCTGTTAACCCTCACAGCATAAAGCAAATGTGGGGGAATGTGAGGGAGGGCATGAGTTTGTGGGATGACTCAAAGGCTCTGCAACACCTCCCTTGCCAGACTAGAGACGGATTCATGGAAGTGGCTGAGCTTTGTGAGAGGTGATGATGCGGGTGAATCAGACCCTGGATGCTCACTGGAGCCTGCCACGGCTGTGGCTCAGTGGCAAGGACACTGTTATTGAAATGACAGAAAAAAAGGGATCACCATACTGTGGCTCATGCTTATTCCTTTAAAAATTAGTATACAGTTTCAAGCATTATAATAATGCTAGTTAGTTCAAGAAATGCTAGATAGTTCAAGAAAGATGCAAGAAGTATGCACAGATAAACCATCTCTGATCCTAGCTCTTTATACCAAAATGTAATTTTTTAAAATTCTCTCCCAACTTTGGTTAATATGTGCTACCATGAGGTTGTTGACACCACTGTTTCGTACACAGCCCCTCCATTTCCTTTTGAGTTCAGGTGGAGCCCAAGGTGATCACTGAACCAAACCACATGACACATCCAGACTGGAGATGGACAGAGAGGGATGAGAATGAAGCCAGAGAAGGAGTGGATAAGATGGGGGACATGTGAGACTGGGGCCTATGAGAAGGTATGAGCATGGCAGAGATGGAGGAAGCACTGTGGACTTTATTCTCTGGCTGAAGGAACATCAACATTGAAATCTATGCTTGGATCTGGATTTGTTGACACAAAATCCACTGCCCAAACGTGGGGGGTTGGAAGCAGTTTACCTGTTACATTCCCAGTGCTATCTCAGGAACATAACTCCACGGGCTGGAGCAGTTGTAGTATATCTGCCTGTCTCTTATCTAATGTGTAACCTCCTGGATTGAAGACATAATGTACTGTCTATCCTTTCTGTGATAAAAATAAAGCATATAAAACACACATACACACACAGACACACAGAGTCCCTGGCCAAAAATTCCCTTAGGAGAACATACTGTGACTAGATAAGAAGGTACTAGCTGGCACGTAGTTACCTCTTCACTTCCTAACTGGGACACTCAGGGAAGGGTGGAGTTGGTGCTGATGAGGGGCCATAGTATAAGGGGGACAAAGAGATGTCATGGGATGGATAGAGAGGAAAAAAAAGGACAGCAGAGAACATAGTGAGATAAAAAAGGGCCATAAAGAACGGCTCAAGGAAAAAGAAGTCAAAAGCAGACTGGACATTTTCCAGGCTTTCACAACCTCTCTGGCCAGCTGTAAAATCTGAGCATTTTTGGTCCATGGGTAGAAAACCCTGCTAGTGCTGTCTTGAGGGACCAAACAGGGGGTCTTTGGGGCTCAGAGCATCAAATTCTGTATGAGATAAAACCAGGCCCTGGAAAACTCCTAGGTTGGCACATGTGTTATGCATACACCGTGTGTAGTTGGTGCTCTACACAGTGCACCCCCTGAAGCTCAGCCTTCCTAGTGGGAGCAATCTGGTCTCTTCTGGGAGCTGATTTTTCCATGTCTCCTTTGCTATTGATTCCCTTCAGTGGTCCTGGGCAAATTTGTAGGTGATGTCTTCTGCTGAATGGCAGGTGTGACTTGCATCATCTCCTGGGCATATGAGTAGGCTCTGCTGCCAGATCCTGAGAGCTGTGTCCAACACATCAGAGGCTGGTGGGATTTGGGAAACACTGAAGGAAAGAGAGCTGTGAAGGAAAGGTGGAAGTGAAAGAGAAGGAAAACTAGGATGTTTATGAAATAACTTTGCTGGAGCTCCCAAGCCCAGTCCTGCCAAGGATGGATTTTACAGGTGTACACACAGTTCAGCTGGCTGGAGGATGGCAGCAGCCCAAAAGATCACCAACTGTGGGCATGGCTATTTGGAAACATTTTCACAACTAACTGGCTTAGACAATGGGGTAAAACATGCATTTCCCAGAAGAGGGCATCTCATTTTAACTTTGATTGATGGGCTCGAGTCCTGAGTTAGAATGAAAAGATAATATCTGTGGAAAGCCCACATGCTTCAGAAGAACTTAAATCGTCTTTTTCATCTGATGTCTCTGTGGTATTTTTAAGAAAAAGTTAACTCAAATTTTAAGAACTGTGCTAGGATGAAATAGGAAAACATTTGGTTCTGAAAATGTCAATATTACATATTTGGATATTTTCTGCATGTGTTTTTTTAAACAAACAAAACAAAACATTGAAATTTATACTAGCTTTGCTAAAAATGTCAGTTCCATCAAAATGACATTTTGCAATGAGAAATTTATGCTTCTCCCACTTTTTGCTGACTGCTTGCACTTTCTTTAGAAAAAGTGTCTGTCTGGGTTATACTGGGAACAAACACTTTGTGTGCATCCAGGGGGGTTTGCACATGCAAAAACCCCTTTGGTTGTTGGTGCCTGCATGGGAATGTACATATCAGGTAAATGCAGCTCCTGCTCATGGAGCCTTCACCTGCAACTTGCTTGGATTGAGTGAAGGAGCTTGCAGCCATCTCATGAAATAAATTTAAGAATTCTCTGCCTCAGACATGTGGATCAGCCTTCTTGGGCAGGAGATGCAGCCCTTTACACCTGTGCTGCCAGATTCAGCACTGGTGCCAGCCAGGTCCTGCTGCTGCCCTGCAATAAAGCCACTTGGCCTGTGGCCCCTTGGCAGGGCCAAATCTGCACTCACTCTGGGCATTCCAGCAGGAGACTGTGAGAAAGGACGACTCGGGAGCCATCATAAACACAGGTTGCACTGTGAACACCAGTCAGTCTTCAGACCATTTGAGTCAGTGAGGCTTCCCCTGGGAGCTCTTAGTCCTGGCTAACTTGAGGCAGGACCAATTAGAGCAGGGAGTAAATACACTTAGCATGCTCAGGAAAATACATCTAAAGCTGTTTATACACATTCCTTTGGACCAGTCAGCAACAAAAATGTCCTTACAGCTGTTTCCTCCTTTCCTTCTTCCCTCTCTCTCTGTGCCGCTTCAAAAATAAAACTCGCTGGCCTCACCTAACCCTTGCTGGGTTTACTCCTACTCACTCCCAAGTCCATCAGGTCTTATGCGCCACCAGCCCCTCAACTGGTAAGCTCCCCGCAGACTTCCAACTGTGGCATTTTTCTGGCTCCCCTCAACGGTTTTGTAATGTAATAGGAGCCAAGAGGAAAGAGGCTTGCATGTTTCCTTATAACTGAGGAACAGATACCGTGTACCAAGTCACCTTCATCACCTCCGGCCACCTTCGTCATCAGGTTGGGGCTTTGCGTACAAAGTGCACTTACTCGGTACTAATGACCCACTGACAGCCATTGCCAAAGCAGTGGGGGACCCCTGTCTAACAAGGATGAGTTGATGGTGCCATGGCCACAGGGACATTTTTCAGGGAACAGGGAACCAGGATCTCATGTCCTAGACCACTGCCCTACCCACAGGGTCATTCTTCTCCCTCACTGATATCACGCTTGATTCAATCCGTGTGTTTCATGATCGGTCATGTTAACTACGTGGCACTTTTCCTGTTTTCTGGGTGGGGGACTGAGACTTTTGTAAGGGAACTCCAGCTGAATGACGTGGTTATGCAACATAAATAGGGTTTGATCGTAAAGCAAAATCTTCCCATTAAGTTTCACAGTGAACCAAGACTTTATTTTATCAGAAAAGTGAGGTACTTTGGACTTAATATCAGAAGGATTTTCTCTTCAAAGCCAAGATAAAACCTGAATATGACTAAATTCTCTAGGAAAAATAAAAAAAAAATTAAATCTGGACAAGATCAGTTGAAATTATTTACTTTATATTTTATATTACGTGTTGCACCACATTTTAAAATATTATTCCAGGATTTTAAAAATAGCACTTTTCATCCTAAAAATGTCTCAAGACATTTGGAGGTCTGACAGAACTGCATTCTCCAAAGGAAACCCCATTCTTCCTGTGTTTGCCCTACCAGCTATTTGGCGATTTCATATGTAATACAGCTAAGGAGTGAAGCACCAACTGCCCCAGCCAACCACCCACAAATCAAAACTAATTATTGTATTCTCTTCCCAGTGACAGAGACATGGACACGTGAGACTAGAAGATGTCCACATAGGAAGAAACAAATTGTAATTAGATCAAGGTCTTTGCCAAGAGAATTTAAGCCGCACAATTACACCTGTCTTCCAAACAAAAAACATTCCCTCTGAAACAATGCTTGAAGGCCATCTAGATGTTTAGACAGCCAGCAGATTCCATCAAGAAAAAAGACCATTTTTATATGTGTCAAGTCAACCAGCAATGCAGCACAATGATGTGTCCTAAAGAGCTGGTAAGAGTTAACCAACACTGCCCAGAAAAGCAGATGGACACGTGGGGCACAGCAAGACTTGCAGCCATCCCACAGAAGCACCTTTGTGATAGGAAAACTATTCAGTCGGTATTGAACATAAGCAAAGGAAAAAGAGCGGTCTTGCTGGAAAGGTGAGATTCAGTGAAATCCTTTTGTGCCTTTCCTTGAAAATTTTCAATTATTTTTCTTTTATTGGAAATCTGAAAAGCATTAAAGTGAAAGATCTTTAACATGAAAATGGATCTTTCATTTTCCAATGGAACCTGTAAATTTCCATGGAATAAGTCAATGAAAACAAACATTTTGTCACTTACATCAACATTTTCCAGGAAGGAGGGAGAGAAGGGGAAACATTATTTTTGACAAGGTCTACTGATTGGCAGAGCTCTTTAATAAATAGATCAGGCCAGAGTGCATGACTCCAGTCCACATGGCAGAACTGTTGGTCCTTGAAAGGCTGATAGAGATCTTGTTGGCTGAGTTTCCCCCTGTGGTTGACAGAGCATTAGCTAAAGACAGGATACAGGCGACCAGTCCTGCTGAGAATGATTGCATGCCAAACCAGTGGCTGGCAAGATCTCTAAAGGCTTAATGACAGAATGCAAATGCTCACATAGAGACCTGATCAGCAGAGAATTTCCTAGCTGGGGAACTGCAGGCTAGCCACATACCATAACAGGAGTTTGCTCTCATAGGGTGAGAAAAAAAGAAGAGAAGTTCTGCTCTGCAAGTATTTCCAAGGTGGCTATAACCTTTCTCCAAAGAGACAAATCCAACATTAAACACCAGGAGAATAAATCAGCTGCAGAGACTGGCAAAAGGCTGAGAATCTAAATTACAGCAAGGTCAATAGGAAGCAGGGGGCTGCTCAAAGGGAGCCAGAGTGAGAAATTCAGCACACCTGGTAGGTACAAAGCAACGCCCCTCAGGCAGACTCAGCCCCCAGCCCACCCCTATGCAGTGCCTAGAACTCAGCAGAAGGAACAACACACACAGAGATGGCTGTGGGGAGGTCCTGTCTGAGGGAAATCCGTCTGCAAGAGGGCGGAGGGGAGAAAAGAAAAAATAAAAAGGCAGGTGAATAAATGAGAAGCAGCAGTGTTAAGATTGTGCAGCTCATGTGGCTGCCTGAACAGATGTGAGCTGCTGCCTCTGCTGGCTCAGGGAGTGCTCTCGCTCTGGAGACACATCTCCTTGGCATGGCTGCATGGCTGCATGCATGCCACTGGCATGGTTGCATGGCAGGGCCAGCTCCACCACAGATCTTTTACGAGAGTTCCAGGGCAGTCATGTGCATCCCTGTCATAAGGTGCAACGCTCTTTGACAGCCCTCTGCTTCACAGGCCTTCCTGGGACCTAAAAATTGATGCAGGGAACCCTTAAATCTCCTCTAAATGTCTGTGTGGAGCTGGCAGGACTGAGAATTGGCAGAGGAGGGAGTCCAAGTAGATCTCTGGAGAAGAAAATAGAAGAGTAGCATGCAGCTGATTTTCCTGTTGATTTGGAAAGACTTCCCAACCGAGCATCCTTTGAATGTGTAATGAGTGGGTTGCAGCCCAGAACCATATTTACAAGAAAACGTCCATAAAACCTGTATAGGCTCAGAATGTACGTGCAGAGTTATGGCATGGAAAGCAAGCTGGAAACCAGGGCAAATAGCAGGAAAAACAAGAATAGAAAAGGTTTTGTTGGAGACAAAAGTAGGTCAGGTACTGATGCTGTTTTGGGGGATATATGAGAGAATCATAGAATATGCTGAATTAGAAAGGGACCCACATGGATCATTGAGTCCAGCTCCTGTATGGAGGCACAATTAGCCGGCATTGCAATGCAGAGCTTACCTGGGCTGGGGGACCACCAGAGCTTTGGTAGTCAGGCTCCCCTGGAAGCATCACTGCTGTCTGCACATCAGTGGGGTAAGCTCTGCTCTGCTGGAGTTCAGTCAGACACCCCTGTGGGAATGCTTCCCAGTACAGTAGCATTTTGATTTGCTCTTCAGTTCAGATGGTGCCAGATCAATCCTTTGACCTCTGCCTGGGTTTAGACTTGCGTTTACCACGATGTAAAAAAGAAAAATTTGAACACTGAATACCCAAATACCCCAAAGATTGCAAAGTGTTGTCAACACTTACTAGTATTTCATTAACATTTGAATACTTTACAGTATAAGTCCCTTTTAACAATTCATAATTTTTTTTCCTGCATTATTTTTGTTGGTATTTATCACCATATCTAAAGAGATTGTCCTTTGTAAATTAACGCAGAAGAACATGGGAAGACAAATAGCCTTTGAGGGTGACATGGATGATACAGGAAAAATAAAGAGAACTATAATATATATTCGAAATTAATTAAATCTGGAGTTCTGGACCTTGTACTTGATAGTGGCAAGGAAAGTGCAAGAAACCTTCCAGATGGCAGCTCTTAAGTGACCTATAGGAGAAAGTCTTTTCCAGCACCCCAAGGGAGCAAGCAGTGATGTTGTGTGTCCCTCCCACTGGTCCCAAATATAGATGTTAGTACAGTGAAAAGCTGCTGTTATCCACAAGGGTGTCACCCAGCATAGAAGAATGCTGAGAATGGATCCTTTCTCCCCAACTCTTCAGCCCAGCTTTGAACTAGTTCAAGGTATTGGAACACCAGCATGAGAATAATATGTATATTTAAATATATAGAAACATATAAGGATATCTTTGCATTATTTAAATATGAACATACTTATATATTTACATTACTTTTTTGTTCAGCTGTGGCTCACACTACTGACCTCTGCTTAGCCCATCCCACAGTGAGCAACTGAAACAGTGGCTCAGGTGACTGCTTTGCTCAAGGATTTGGAGGAAAAGGAGAGCTGTGGCCATGCAGAAACTCTCAACATGGGGAAGGGAGAGCAAGGACAGAAGCTGAGCTCAGCATCACCAGGACAAAGCCAGTTGGGGTCATAGTCCAGCCTGAAAAGCTTATAAAGAAACATTTATAAGTTTTACAGAGTGGATTTAAAGCTGGCCATGGATGTAGTGACTAAAGCTGTAATCCTCAGAGGTATTTAGGCATTTGATTCCCCAGTCAAGCCAAACCTTTGAGGATCTGGGCTCCAATGCAAGAACTTTCTACCTAGATGAGCATGAATAATAGTTTGGGTAAAAGTACTAGGCATGTGGCCCTCAGGTCAACTCCTGATGGATGTGGTCCTACTTAATGGCTTAAATGCTCAATAAGGTGGGTCCCAATTCCTCAAGGCCTCTCTGAACTGTGGATTTCCCACACAGTCTCGACGTATGCTTGTCTCTGCCTTTGCCAGCTCTATCATCCCCCTGACCTCCTGTTCCCATGGCAAGGCTGAGGTTTTGCAGCACTAAAGAGGGAGCAGGGAGACTTCCTGGGAAGACAGAAAGATATAGACAAATGCAGAGGTGAGTAAAGACCAGCTCAGTTAAGGGACTCAATCAAAGATCTGCTATAAGGTAGGATGGTAGGTGCATCTTGGAGATGAAGAGTCATTAAAGTACACAGACAATGGAAACATTTCACTTAGAAGTGGTTATCCCCTCTTCTAGTGAAATACACTATTTGTCTAAAGTTGACATATCTCTGTGGACCATTTCAGTTTCAATTAGTTTTATAAGGAAGCTCTTTCTTGGTAAAAAGTAGAGTAAGAGACTGACTGATGCTGGTTAGCTGATGTTTAGGACATTGGCCACACTTCAAATCCCCATTCTGCCTGATTCAGAATGATTTCAAAAACCTCTGCAAGCAGAAAAAAAATGAGGCTGAGAGGTGATGGTTTAAAAAGGCTGCATTGGAATGTTTAAAATATGTCAAAACCTTTCTTTCTTTCTTTCTTTCTTTCTTTTTTTTTTTTTTTGAATGGGAAATTCATCAAACCTGACACTTCCCATGGAGAGTTCTGGCTCCAATGAATCAGTATATTTGGACACCCCTTGATTCCTCCCCCCCCCCCTTCATCACCATTCCAGCCAAATATTCCTGGCTGGTTCTAATTATACAGCCATATATTTTTATACAGACACACACAAACAGTGCATACACACGAAGGCTCAGAAATCACAGATCAGACAGGGAGGAAAGCGTTGATAAGACTTTAGCTGTTCCACAACACACAAAAAAAGTCTGAGAACCCTTTCCCCTCCCTCTCTTCACCTCATCCTCCCAGGAAAAGCCCAGCAGCAGAGGCAGTGGGCTCCGCAGATGGCAGCCACATGCACTGGTTGACTGAGTCCCTGTCTTGACATTTCTACACTTCTCTAGTGCCCTCCTCAGGTTTTGCAGAAGTTCACCTTCCTCTAGACGTGAAGTTCACCTTCCTTTAGATGCAAGACTGCATCTGGCCCTGCTGTCCTGCTGCCAGGCATCCAGCACCCTTGAGGGAAGGTGAGAATTGGTCCTTTCCACACCCAGTGAGAGGCTGGGGAACTGCAGAAGCTCAGGGAAGGCAATGTCCTCAATGATGAAACAACATCAAGAGCTTCAGTACTTCAGGGTGTGCTTACAACCCTGGAGAAAAAGTTTTCTGCCTAAAGTCCTGGCATCCCCAGTGAAAGCCAAGGGCACTCAGCACCCAACAGGCACCCTGCAGCTCTCAGGATCAACCCATAATTCAGGGATGCTCAAACAGGGCTGGTAGAAGGCATTACCTGAGCCCAAAGCTGCTGATAAGGTTTCAGTGGGGCTTCCTACACCACGTGCCCTAAGAGCAACCCTCTTAAGGAAGGGGAGCAGGGCAAAGGGTTTTCTCTGCAAATGATGAAATGGTTAAAGTTGAAAACAAACAGGCCACCCAGCTCTCCGTTTAACCCTCCCGCATCAGAAAGACCCGAGGGCCAGCCAAATCTACCGGTTCTAGGAAATTATTTAAAAAAAAAAAAAAAAGACATACACACATTGGGGGGTGGGAAGACCAATCTATTTTCACAAGAATCTGTCCTTGATTAGAGCAGAAACATGGCAGTGCGGAAAGAACCGATTATTCAGCAGAGTGTTCAGAAGAACAAATAAAAAAGGAAAAAAAAAAAGACATATTTGTTCAGGGTGTGATAGAGAGACTTCCAAAGCGCATGGAGACAATTGGAAATTACGTCTATTGAAGCGGAGGCATTTGCCGCTCAGGGTGAGGAATCAAAGGGCAAATCCCGGGGAGGCAGGAGGGTGGGGTAGCCACCCCCGGGTGGGCAGTGACAGACAGGCTCGAGCGTGTGACCTCTCATAAAATCCTTCCAGGGGGCTTTCACATATTGTGTGGAGCATAAACTGATTTCCACACACAGAGATTCCTAATGAAGATGTCCTTCAGGAGGCAAGGGGAGGAGACGGGGTAATGAAACCAGCCTGTTTGCCAAGCAGACACTTACCCCCATCAAAGATGGCACGGATGTAAAATGGAACATGTGAAGGGATGGGAAAAAATGCTGTTGACCTCAACACCATATAATAAAAAAAGAACTCCATGTGAATTAAATTCAAACTCCCTGAACACCAGAGGATTGAGGGAAGGTCAAGGGTCTGCACTCCCCAGGTTTCTTATTGCAGACCAGACCTGGACAGCTTCACGGAGTGCCTCTGGTTGAAAAGCAGTTATCATCTGCCTCAGACTGACCTGGTCAGAGTTTGAACCAGTCTGAACAGAGATTTATTAACCCTCGCAGTCAGAGATCAATAAATAGCTTCCTTTCGAGCAGGCAAACTGCCTGGAATACAAAAACATGGAATGAGCCTACCACCAATATGCTCCTCCCCCCATCCAATAAAAGGATGCTCTAATTCCCCAACAGACAGCAATTTCTAATTTCTACAGTGATTTGAAGCCTATTCACAGCACATCCAGGGCCCTGGATCCCCCCTATGTAGAGTATGATTTTTAGCTATATGATATGTACACTTCTCTGGGATCATTTGGAAACTATCCATACTTAGAGCCTCATCATCTCCTCTGCTGAGTGTGTGCTGCTCACTCAGTCTTAACGTGCTGGTACACCAGTGAGATTTACGTGCAGAAGAAAAAAGAGTAGATGATATTCTTCAGGGACAAAGGCACCCAGTGTTTCATCTCTCCAAATACCTATTCATTGGAAGAAAGCATGAAGGCTTACTTTAAAAATAATAATAAAAAAACTCAAAACATTTTTCAGGCAAAAGTCAAAACCACAGTGCTGGCATGCTTGTTCTCAGAATGGATAAGTGAAATCCGGGGAAAAGAAAGATGCTCTAACAAACAAGGTGCCACAGGATCTTTTCCATCAGCTCCAGTTAGCAGTTCTGCTTGACTCCGAAAAAGACAAGTCATTAGATTTTTATCTGTATTCATAATGGATTTCAAGATTTCCTAGACATGCCTTTAAACAAAGAGATGAAGCTCCTAGCTCAAGAATTCCCTGAGCTGCAGACCTCTAGAGGCTGGAGTCCCCACTGGAGACTCTATCATCTGCTTCAAAGCTCCCCTGCGCATTTTCTGTCAGCCATGGGCGATTGTTTGGTGTGGGCCTTCACACCAAGACATCCCTAACTTATTTCCCAATCGTTTCCTATGTGTCATTATTCTTACTCATTGAGTCCTGTCTCACATAATTCTGTTTACAAATCCTTCTGGCTGCCTCTAAGCTCCTTAACACATCTCCACCTCCCAAACATGAAATACTCTATTTCAGAAAAGTTTAAGGGTTCACGCAGGTGGAAATTGTCAGGAATAGCTCCCTGTTACTCACTCTTCAGAGGCTACACAGGGGTGTGACAACATAAGAAAACCCTTCCTGGTAAAATCAGATCACAGATATTGACAGTCAGTGTTTTGAGACATATCCAAGCTGGAGCTAGAGCTTGGCACAGAAGACTTTCTCTTCCTTATAAAAGTTTTTGAAACTTCAGTTGATGTTCCTCTCCATATCAGAAAGAAAACTGGAGGGAAAGTTCAGAACTGTTCACAGATCATGATTAAAAAAAAAAAAACCAAAAAAAAAAAGAAAATCAAACCAAAAACTGGTACAGATAAAAATAATTTTGAAATATTTGATTTGGACTTTTCCTCACAGTTTAATCTCCTTTTTCTACTATAAATTAAGTTAAATTTTAAAACGAAATGTTATTTCATTGTAGAAAACCTCCAAACTTCTAATCATTAAAAAAAAAAAAAGAAAAAATGGTTTTAAAAGACTTGCAACAATTTTGTAAGCCAGAAAATCTGTTAAAATGATCCCATTTCCCACAAATAATTGCATTTTGAATATATTTGTCTTTTTTGTCAGAATAAAACAGGTAAAATAAAATTTCCAACCCATTCTAGAAGTAACAGTTTTGAAGGTGAGAGATGCACCAAAATAAACTACTGACTTTGCCCAGCCCCTGAAGCTGCTTGGATCCAAGAATGTCAGTCAAAGAAACTGGTGGATCCAAGAGTGTGGATGGGGCAAGGAGAGAGGGTCTGAACTGAACAAAAATACTTGTGCCAGCAAGTGAGGTTTTCCCCTTCTTTACTCATGTTGGCTGATCGTGCTGCAGAACATGTCCATCAGCAAGGGGATGAGGCACAGAGCCAGGACCTAAAAGTGGCCAGGGGACCTTGAACAAACACCTAACTCTGCAGAGGCTCAATTGACTGCAGGGGAGCCAGGAGATATGGTACTTGACACTGGGCATGATGCACTTTTCTGGTGCATAAATAATGCTGCTTTCTATCAATTTTCACCAGATTTACAGTGGTTTTTCATCTTCATTCAGTTCTCAACTGTATCTGACACTTTGTAAATTCTAAAAATTGATCCATTTGGGGCATAAGGGTTGAGGAAAAGAAAAGGGTCAGCAGATAGCATGCAAGCCAGCTGTTGATGTAGGGGGAGGTTGCCAAATAGCTGCTGAGGGATGGGACAGTGGTGTGGCAGTCATTTCTCCTTCAGCAGAGCTGGCAAACAGAGACAGAACATATCCAGACTTGCACATGAGAGCTTCCAGGATTCATTGTCCCTGACATCTTCTGCCAGAAATAGAGAGACATTCTGGAAACTGCATCTGTGTCAAAAGGCCATTGCTGTACCACCTTGGCTCTGCGGTGTGCCTCTGCTCCTTTCCACTGTCCTCCCCTGTGCCAGAGACCTATACTATCTCCTGGTCATTGCTGAGGAGGTATCCACATGCCTTCTCAACCACAACTAAAATAACTGGGATCAAAGCAATGATTAGGAGAAGAAATTTTCAGGCTTGTTTTACATGAAAGTTCAGGTTTTTCTGTGATTGTAGCAGCTCCTTTCGCCACTAAAAATAATCAGGATTTCAGGGTCTGACATGTTTTGCTTGCATAACTCCTATTTACAGTACTGGGACTAGTAGCTCTATGATAAACACACAAGTTCATCATAGTAAAGACCTTTTGAGTGAGTGATAGAGACCTCAGTCAACTGCCAACCCCACTGGAGGCATGGAAAAGAAAATGTCTAAAAGACCACTCCACCAAATTTTCTGGGGTCATTTTGCATGTTGCCTGATCAGTGGAGACCATAATGAAAAACAGGAAAGACATCAAACCTTGGAGGAACATGCCATATTACATAAGACCAAATGGCCAAGCAGTGCAGTAATTTGGGTCTGACAGTAACTGGTAGCAGGTACGCAAGGAAGAATGCAAAGAACAACAGTATAGAGACCAAGCAGAAATGGGTGTTTGTGTCCCTAGTCCTTTAGATATATCAGCGCACATTAGAGAACCTCCTCCTACCCTGGGGAAAAAAAAAAAAAAAACCACACTAGGGAAATGTGCTCAGTGGCAGTGAAGAAAATGTTATAAATTACTTGGAGCCTGCCTCCCACTAACCATGGGGCAAGGCATTTCATGTAGGCTGTGCCTCAGTTGACACCATGAGATAGAGATGTTGCATCACTGCAGGATGGAGACAATGAAACCATGTCATGACTGAAAAGTCCTGAGGTGTGAGGGATGAGGACCAGATGGGACCATTCCAGATGGGTAGGATGTATGGGTGTCCCTTTTCAGTCACTTTCCTTTTGGTGTCTGGATTTTAGTCCTAGTGTCATGGAAGTATTGCAAAAACATTGTTCATTATACAAATAACTCGTGATTGCCATCCATTGTACATTATTTCCTCTCCCTGACATGCTATTTCTTCTTTTTAAGAAAGATAAAAACAGCTGCCCTCATCCAGGCAAGAGGACACAAAACTTTCAGCATCCAGTCAAACCAGTGAATCATGCTTGGGCTCAAGTTGTTATTAATCTGGGGCTGAAACTGGTCTGGATGAATGATTCAACAAAATGTTGCACAGGGGTAAATTTAGGAAGTTCCTCAAAGCACCTAAGTGTGTAGAGGGAAAAGACATCTATTAAATGGCCCCCCATAAACATTTCACTGAGCTGTAATGTCAAACGTGATTAAGTAACACAAGAGCACAAGAGCCTGACCTCTCCCTATCCAGCTCGCTCTTAGTGGGTAAGAAGAGTTCGGTGTGCTGCAGACAAGAAAGGAGTATTTTTCTTTCTCCCAGCTCAATAAAACCAAGGTTTATACACACAGCATACCAAACTTGAGCATCTTACACTTAAATGTAATACCCAGGGCATATGGAGTGAGCACTGGGCTCTGCCCAAATTGCTTATAAGCTGAGTAAATAAGAGAGGCGAAGGGAGAAGTGTTGCTAAGTGAAGAGCTGAGGTATACACGGGGTTTCAGTGCTTTCAGCAAAGCCCAAGGGAGATTTGGAAGTCCTTCACCCAGTCCCTCACCACCACGATGGGAGCACTGATCACCCTACCAGGCACTGGGTCTGCTGCAGCCGTCTACCTAGTTGGTGCTGCTGGGTATTCAGATCCCTGCTAGCCCTTTCTCTCTGTGGAAAAGCATCATGAGTAAATAAATATAATGGTTTGCTTTTATCATCAGAAGTCAAGCTGTAAACACCTTGCTGATAGATGGGGAGGAATTGTAAGGCCTAAAGAGCCAAACTGTTTTCTAAACTGTGACCAATTTGCGTCACCACTAGACCCTTTTTACGCCAAGAGGAAAAGGGGTACTAGGTTAAATTCATCTGGGTATTAGAGGAATCTCAGCTCTGCTATAGATAAAACCAAGCATCACTTTCCGGTTTTAGGTGGACTATTCTAAGCACTCCTAAACCAGCCTGCCTCAGCATCCCAAAATGCAACCTCTCTGCTGAACATGCCAAGGTTAGCAAGCCAACCTTGTGGTGACTGTGCAGGGGAGGACCTGAGCCAAGACCCCCAGACAATAGTTTCTCTGTCTGAAACTACTCCTGCACTCAAGATCTGAATGTGTGCCTTTGTTGAAGATGTTGTGGACAATCTCAGTATATTTGACTCAATACAGATGAATTAAAAGAAGTCTAAAGGTTGTTATAGATAAGTCAGACATTCTAGTGAGGTCTTCCTGGCTTTAAAGCCTATGAACTTATAGGAAATGGGTATGAAGAAACATAAGATAACACTCTGCTGTCTGTTCCATCTCTCTTGATGGGATATGCTCCAACAAAGACAATATTAATCTGTACTGGATGCTTTCATATGCCTTGTTTCTTGAATTTTCCTTGAGATTCAGTCTGTAGGAACATATATAGCAGCAATTTTCAAAGAGGGCAGAGTTAAGGTTATTTTGACAGTGTAGCAAGAATCATTATATTTCCTACTTTTCAGAAGTTTAAATTTGCATTGATTTTTTCATATCCTGCTGACGATTAATCCTCTATGCATTCTGGAACAATGTGAGACACCATTAGGCAATGTTAACTTTGTGCTGAAGTTTTTGGCATAAGGTGCTGCATGCTCTAATCTATTTGCAAATCAAAAGCCAACGCTTTGCACACTTCAGTGAAAAGCCAGAGGCAGCCTGCCCCACTAGAAAGGTCACCAGATTAGGACTCAAGGGAACTCTTCAAAGTTTTGCCACTGATTTACTGTTCAATCTTGGCCAAGTAATCTCTTTTCTTTGTGCCTCTAGTTTTCCTCCCACTCCTTGAGTTTTCTATTCAGGCTGTGAGTTTAGGGCAGGAGCAGCCCTCTCTTTTTGTGCTGGTCCTGTGCCTCATACAGCAGGCCTCCCTCTCCAGCATAGCTGGAATATGCCTACTAGATGCCACCACAACACAAAGAATTCAGAACCTTAACAGTTTTAAAGAGTTTGGCTTTCCCTCACAGGATCTTCAGTCTCTCTCACTTGCTTCCTTAGCACAAAGCTTTTCAGAAGAGGTACCAGCCACTCACTGAGTGAGTAAATTCCCAGTCAAAGGGTTAAAATAACAAACTCCATTGAATAAAGAGGAGAAAAGTGTTTAAGAGGAACTCAGATCGTATGGTAAACTAGGTACTAGTTAATCAATAGTACCCAAAGGTGAAGGCCATGCGGAGGAGCCAGAAATCATTGCACAAGTTAAGCAAAGTTTAGCAAGCCTGATTAAGCAAAGTGTTAACTATTTTCTGTGAAAAGTTTCACCTTTCCTCTAATCTAGCTCTGGAATATATACCTAACTTGTGTGTGACTGACTCATATACTAAAGGGCTCAGTGGAAGTTTTGAGACCAACCCGTGGACAATGCTCCTCTATTGCCCAGACAGTTCATATACTACATGTTACGTATAATTCTCCTATTCACTGGACTCTCAATCCAAACTCTTCTGGTAAAAGGGCTTGTGGGCAGTTTACTTTCTGTCCAATGACTTCACTGCAAAGGATTTTTCTTCTCTGTTGAGCTTGCCATGTGCAAGCTTTCCTTCCTCTTGTTTCCCTCCTCTTGTTTCCCAGTTTCTGGAAATAATTTGTGGTTTGGAAATGGAAATGCCCTTGTAGGCTTCAAACTGCTTAAAGCCTGCCATACCGGATCAGTTCATTGGATCCATCTAATTTGCTCTCCCCTTGCCAGCCATGACCAGTACCTGGTGCTTCAGAAGACAACACAGCTTCACAGCAGCAACAAGACACCAGCTTTAGACAGAGTCCTTTTTCTGTGAAGAGCTGATAAAGCATCCTTCCCACTTCCACCCTGAACTGCCCAGATTTTCTGAGAGGTTTTCTCAAGGAAACAGCTAAAGGGCCGAGACCCCCCACAAGGATTAAGAGACTTAAGGGGGACAAAGTACACTGACACATATCAAAAGAGGGCTTCCCAAAACATAGCACGACAAACACCGTTCAACCCCTTCCAGGACTGACTTGGCTCGCTTCCCCTCCTCAAAGAAATTGGCAAGCAAATCTTTATTGTAAGAGACAGAACAGAAGCTGGAGGGGAGGTACTGAAATCTGGGGATAATTCACAAAATCCTGGCCTGTGGTGTAGAAGGAAGTTAGTGTTATGTATCTATCATTTGTATTTATTTTGTTACTGCTGCTAGATTTAAGCAGATATAAGCAACCTAATAATGATCACATCTCATTTTCAGCTAATGTCTTTCTTGTCTGCTTTTAAACTAATGGGAAACAGGTGTAACCTAGAACTGACATTTTTTGGCTTGCTCATTCATGTCAAGGTTGTCTTGTGCCTCACAGATATTCTACATACTGTAGCAGGATTATTTTTTCAATTAAAGTACAAGTTAGTATTACAAAGATACCAGATCTGACCTCTTAGAAGTCTGCCATTTTGCCCAAAGAGCACCACCATACTTCTCCAAGCCTGGTGACTCCGTACACTCATGCCTCATCTTTTCCCACGGCCAACAAGTAGTGGCAAAGCCACAGAGTTGGACTTTGCTCTCTGTCTCTGAAGACTTGGCAGAGAACCATCAGGAAGACCACCTGTACTCACCTCAGTCTGAGTTGGGCTTGCATTCATGCCTGTGATGGGTGCACAGAACCAAGGGCGCCACTCTTGGGATGAGGGAAACTTCAACCAGAGGTCATCTGCCAGAGGAAATGGTGGGATGTGTGGTGTTACATTGCCACCTTGTGGAGAGTTCCCAGTGGAGAGTTCCCAGTGGAGAGGAATAAAGAAAGATGGCTGACTAATGGGTTGTGGGCTATCTGTGCAGCCAGAACGTGCACCCACTGTTGTGTGCCCATGGCTGGCCAAGCACTTGTGCCCTTGCTGTGACTGAATGGGCCACTACATGTTGCTGTTTCTCCTCCAAGTGGTGAAGCATGGGAGCTCCATGCAAGGCCTGGAGGTCCTATGCATGGGCAACATCATCCCGTTGCTCCAGTGCTGGCATTTGCAGACTTGGTATTGAAGTTTTTGTATAGATGTCGTCAATGTGAACCAAGAATCTGGTCCTAGCTCAGCCTTCAGCAGGTAGGAGTCTACATTATCACAGTTGCCACTAGCTGTTCCAGTGCTGCTATTCACAAAAGAAGAACATAGCTACACTCTGTGAGTCCAAGCTCCCACAGACTCAAGGAGAGAATGAAGGAAAATGTATTTCCTTTCGTTAAGTGCAGAAAAAGCCTCTTGTGGCAATGCTTTTTATATTAGTGGTATCCCCAGAGAGGTTCAAATACACAAACCCACAACATGCTCCTCCTGTTTGTGTGATGGAGTACTGTGTTGACAGCCTGGAAGAGAATTACTGACAAATGCTACCATGTGGACTCTCACAGTGATGCCATGTATTGATTTCTATCTGGTGATGATGTGCACTTTTGCGATTGCATTGACACTATTATCTCTCTTAAGAATCTGCAGACTGAGTTTTTGGAGTGAAAAGAATTAGCATTGTTTACTATTTACTCAGTACTAGAGGAGGTCTGCAACTTTATGGGCCGTAACAATTACAATGAAAAAAAAAATCACAGGTCCCTGCCCCAAGGCCCTTAGCAAGAGAAATTAAACATGACAGAGAGAGGCAGGCAAACCCTGAGAAGATGGGAAGGTGGGTTCCAAGAGCAACAACATATGTAAAGAGACACATAGGTAACTCCTTATTGCCTGAGCAGCAATTTGAAGAACAGTAATGGCTCTACAGGAGGTAAAATACATCCAGCACTGATTTGAGGGAGCAAGTTGTCCTCCCAGGTTGTCCTCTGCCAACCCATCCTGCACTGAATACTTGGAAGTAAATAAGAAAATCCCTCAGCTTTGGGAATTGTGGCAGATCACACAAGTGGGCTGAAGTTTTCAAGACCTTGAGAGAGGAACAGTCTTTGATTTCAAGGAAATACGATACCTCCTCAAAGAAAGGGTCACATTCTTTGAAACGCAAGATATGGACAACTATGGAGATATTGGCCAACAACAACAGGACATAAATGCCAACATGTCCTGAGGGGAATAAAGGCAGTAAATTTGAGCTCCAGAGGTTTGCCATGGGATTTTTGCTAAACCCCAGCTAGCAGCAAATTCAATGTCTCAGAAACAGACCTCCAGAGTCTGAAATTGCTCTGCTACTCAGGAGAAGCACAGACAGTCACCTTTCTTTGGATGAAGGTCTATCCTAATAAAGGTAATGGCAGTACTAGAGTACATTTGTGGTTTGTTTTTTTTTTTTTTTCTGAGGTGTACAATTTGATATCTCGTGAGATCTTAGTTAAGAAATAAATACTTTGTAGTGTATGGAAATAGTAAGGCATGTACTAGTCTTACCAACATGTGTTTCAATGACAACTTCCAACACATAGTTACTAATGGAGAGGCATTATCGTAAGTGGGACCATTATCAGCAAGATGCTTTAGAACATGGGTTGCTAGTCCAATAAGGTTTAATATTTCCAGTAGTAATCTAGATGACACAAAATCTCGGAGAGTGGGATTTGCAGATAGTGTATAAATTACTGAGGTACTAAAGAAAAAGAAGAGGACAGACTGGATTGTGGAGGGGGATACAAGAATTACCTTCCTAAATTATCACAATTCAATACATGCATTTTACTAGAGTCAAGTGAAACGTATCACACCTGGCAATAAAGGCTGAGATTCAACCCCAGTTTTCTCCTGCCCCTAAAACAGGCATTTAAGGTAAGAACACAGTTGGCCTAGGCTTCCTCTACAGTAAATGAAGAAAAGATGGCACCTCTGAGGGAAATCTGACTGAAGTTTGAAGGGCTGAAGCCAAGGCCCTATATTCAGGATGAAAACCTCTGTCTTGCAAAGCTGTGCATAAAGAACACATAAGAAGCTGTGCATAAAGAAATGAACCACCTCAGCATGAGACCTCAGTGCAGTGGTTCATCACTAATACAATACTCAGGCGCATAAAACAGGGATTACCAAGTAGAAACAGGAAAGTTTTGTCCTTGAGCTGGCCACTTTTAAAATCATTAGAAGAATGATATCTTCAGTCTTGGCATCCTCAATTCAGAAAGGATATGGACATCTTAGTGTTCAGAGTAAAGCCACAAAAATGACCTTGCAAGAGAAAACAAGTCTTGCAGCCCTATGAGTATAAGCCTTTAATCTACTGCGATTAGCAAAACGTGACTTGATATTTTCATATGTAGGTACTTTCTCATGGAAAAGAGTCCTTACAGACCTTTTAAATCTTTCAGCAAGAGACATAAACAGATTCAGAGGGAATTCAGGCTGATGTTAGACAAATGCCACTGTGAAGCAGGATATGATTTCCTCACTGTGCTGGCAGTTTAATACTAGATGTGTAATTAAATCACAAAACATTTGGAGTTTGTCAGACATAAATTGACATTTTAGCACTTTGGCATACATGATTACATGAGAGTACTTAGGTTTAAAAGTATGTGTTTGGACAGTTTTTGCAGAGCAGGTGATGCATGGTAACTCATCAGTTTAAATTAATCTGTTCTTGGATCAATATACTTCATAAAACATTCACTCCATAGCAGCTCCTACAAAAATATTTTGCAACCTAACTACACCCGAGGGGAAAAATACCACAGTCTATTCTTACCTATGGACAAAAGAAAAAGAAGCCTACACTAGGAATAATGGGTTATTAAGAAGAAGAGAAAAACCAAGCAGCACATCTTTATATCAAAGCAGTAAAAGTCATATATGGAGGGTGAGGAGGGACAGCTCCATTACTCCAGGCTCAGTCTTCTCACCACAGAAGCTCCGCACTCTTCTGAAAAACCTAAATTTAATTTTGTGATCCTAGATTGCCTCATAAATACTGAAATAGTGTCAGCCTGAAGAAGCAACTCCGGTGGATGAGATCTCTCCTTTGTTTGAACGGGTGGTCTGGCAAAACCTAAAGGCATTAATTTCAATGGCAGTTGGTGCATCCTTACAATTACTACAGAAAAAAATGCCAGTTTTACATGCTTCCCTCTGTTCTTGGGCTGCTTCATAAGCCCTCCAAGCCTACAAACCCTTCCTATTCTCTTCCTCCCTGGTTGAGCCTCCAGCTTTATTTCGGATAATCTCAACAAAACAGTTCCACATTCACTACACATAAATCTGTGCAAGTCGATCATGCAGGGACAACATAAAATAAATGGAATTGAATACCAAGATGACACAGAGATTGTACTTGAGTGCATTATTCATTTCCATATTTAATTCATTACATTTCTCCTCCTTTTTTTTTTCTTCCCCCCCTTCAATTTATACAGAGCTGCAACACATTTTCCAGCCTGCTGTGCTGGAATGTTGCAGTGTCAAGGGACTTTGCAGTTAAATGTAAGACCTTGTTGTTGTATTGTGCACTGGGCCTTCGGCCTCAGGAAACTGACAGCTCCAAATTAGATAACAACTGGTATATCATCATCTTTGCTAAGTGTTTGCAAAGCCAGGTAGGGGAGCAGGAAGGAGGTTTCTTTAGAGTAGAAAAAAAAAGAAACTTTTCTCCCAAGGGATTAAGAACTTCTCTGACCATCCATCTTTGAAGTCTCCTCCTAAATATTTGGTTTTTTCTGATACCTGTATTTCTTGACCTGTTCTTTTGAGCTGGGAGAAGATATCTGCCTGAGGGCTCTCAGCAGGGTGTGAAGAGCAGAGGAGCTGTGGATCAGAAAGAGGAAAAGATGCCTTTTCAGGGGAGTGAGCAGGAAGAAATCCAGAAGCCAATTTCCTTTTGCACTTCAGCAGTGATCATTCATTATTCTTTAAGGGTTAACCTTGTCTGGAAAGCCCATGGGAGGAAGCATACACTGGTTGGTTGCAGGGACCGGATAGGATGACTTAATACAACATGTTTTCTTTTCTAGTCTCGATTCCCATGATTTTGTAATGAGCCAACCTTGAATCAACTAGTGAAATTTCCCTTCCCTATTCTTTAACTCTTCTCTAAATTCACCCTCGCACTTCTGGAATGACTTGAAGTTTTACATTCTCCCCCAATAAGCAGAGAAAGGTGCTGACTTCTCTCCTTTGCTTAGGAGACAATGCTGTGCTTCTCACATCTCAGCTTCAGCTCTGAGCAGTTTCTACCTCAACCCAGTTGATGTTCCACTTGAGCACTGGTAACTCTTTTCTCTTATTTTTGTTCATCTGTGTATGAAGTAATACAGTTCCATGGTTTCATGTTGATGCATGTAGAAGCGAAAAACAAAATACTTAATCCTAGCCAGATGAAAGGAAGGGAAAAAAACCAAAACAACCAGCCTGAGTTCTTCCACACTCCTGTTTGGTACATTTTTCTTCTGAAGCCAGCTGTTTGACAGATGGTTTTAAAAGTGAAGTTGTGTTCACTCTTAGATAGGCTGAGGGTCCCATTATGTTTGTTCTCTTTTAGTCTGGAAAACTGCAGAAACAACTGGATGGAAGTCACTGTTGTTCAGGTTAGCAACTTCACTGTACAGCAAAAAAACCCACTGCAGCTACATAGGGATATGTCACTATGACTGAGGATAGAACAGTCTAGATCTGAAAGCAAATTAGGATAAGGAGGAGAAGCAAGCCTGAACAGGGCTTTTTCAATTGCCTTTCCTGCTCTTACAATGTTCACAAGCTTGACTTTTGCATGGTAGGAGCTCAGTGAGAACAAAGATTTCTGTGACCTTAAAAAATGATGTTGCTCTCTGAGATCAGTGGGTTGCAGGCTTTTTTCAGTATATCTGATTCTTCTCCCCTCCTCCCCCCACCCCCACCCTGTGCCGAAGAGAGAATTGCTAAATCTCCAAACATTTTTCAAGCCAGCAAATCTAGTTAGATCAGTTACTATACCTTATTTCAATAATTCCAGGGTGTTCTGCTTTGGTCTTGTGACTTAAACTCACCAGGGTCCCAGACACTGTCAGTTTCTGTTCTCTGCCCCTTCCATGACTTCCATACAGTTGGCCAGGCTCCTTCCCCTCTTCATGGCCTCCTCCCATTCCTAAATGTCTTCCTAACAGCTGTATTTTTATGAAAACTCTGAATAACCACCTGTCTTACACCTTCCCTTGACCTCCTCCTCCTAAACAGATCCCCACAATTTTGGTTGAAGGAACAATTCTCCACCTTTCTAGTCTTTTCAGGGCAAGGGCTGTCTGTTATTTCGTGCTTGCATGTCATCTGTGCTACCCAAAAGGCAGTTCTGGGTCAGTAAATGTCAGTGTTGTACTAGCACTCATTATGGAGACAGGCGGGACAGAGAGATGGAGAGGGAAAGTGATAGTGAGTGTTTGTGGGATTAAGAATGGACAAGGGTGGAGAGTAATGGAGACAGTGGAAAACTCTCTCAGCACAGCCTGAACGAGTCTGTTTCCACAGTGTCATACAGAATTGCCATATGGCCAGCCAACAGCAATTGCTACCCTCCAAGGAAAGATGACACCTGGTATGATGGAAGAGTACAGATCTGACACCTCTCTGGCTTTCCCTGCACACAGGATTTTTTAAATTGGAAGATATGTCTTATTTGTTGGCCACTGGAATCAAGATGACACTGAAGTGAGCCACATCACATCCACACATTTTCATTATATTTCCACACATTATATTTCAAAAGTCTCTCATAACTATGGGGAAAGAAACTACAAATCTCTTCAAGATTATTATATGACAGTGAAAATTTATGACACAAGACCTGTTTCCAAATGGTATTTATCACACTTTTAAACTCATCCTCAGTACTAATAAACAAGCTATTTTCCTGCTTGTGTGCTCTTACAGAGCAAACATGGAGCAACCCTGATCAGTGAATCCTGTTTTTCCTTTAATTGACCCACATACAGTTCGCTGGCTGAAAGTCTATTGCAAAGCAGTACAAAAGTTACATGGGATCAGCTGTGCTTAAAAGCTTTGTGAAAGTAGTGTATTTTCCAGGAAGTGCTTGAAAAATGAGATGAAAGTTGTTTAGTGTGCAAAGGATTTGCTCCAAAGCCCACTGAAGCTGGTGGAAGGACTTTGATTGATTCCAATGGTCTTCGGATTAGAACCAAGGAGGGAAGAACTGGTGCCAGGCATAGAGGGCAACATGAAAGAAGTCACAGAAAATAAACTTCAACTTTATACACAGTGGGAGAAGTCCTAGCCATACTGCAAACTGTTAAAAAACCTATTGCTCAAATGGTCCGATGTGGTGAAATGTCCCAGATCCAAAACTTGTCCCTCACACCATGATTCATACAGTGATACTACAAGTCATAGCACATGTTCCTCAACCAGAAGATAAGAAACCATGCCTCATAAGAAGACAAATCATCTCTTGTGCCTATGAGATGGTGTCTCTGCTGAGACAGCCAGTGTACACCAGCTGTTATGTTTTTCGTCTGTTGTACTACACCGACATACTTATTTATTACAGACACTGCCATCAGATGCCAACAGCTGTAGCTCATTGGCCTAGGGTTGTTTCTGGTGAAGTGCTTTTCAGATCAGAATATGTCAGTCCATCAAACCCAAGACTTTTGATGGGGAGAGAGAGTTCAACCAATTCCCTCTAGTTTTAAATTCCATTTTTGTTTTTAAAATTAAACCACTGGTAATAAAAGAATAAAATACAAAGAAGAAGTCAATATTGAAATCAAATATTTTAGCTGATGTTAGAGGAAAAGGATTCAGAACTTGGGTTTTCATTTTGCAAAAATTTTTAAAATTCTGGCTGTTGGCCCAAGTTTTAAACCTAGGTTTGGTTAAAAAAAAAATCCTGAAAATGTTCACAGGATAGGAAAGTCATTTCCTGCCAACTCTATATTGGCTTACAGTTCTGACGCATGCAAGCTGGATTTGAATTAGCAGATTAGGCCCAGATCCAAAAAGGGACCTAGGCACTTAAAGTGGGACTGAGGTATGCGAGGCCCAGACAAAGGTCCTCCTCAGTCCCTGGAAACGACTGAGCTTTCAAAATTAGTAATTCTGCTTTGGAGCATGCCCAAAAGCACCTCAGCTTTGACAGGCAGTTCCATGCCCACCTACACTCTTCGCCTTCAACCATACCTTCCCATGTTCCCCTGGAGCACGCCCACCAATGCCAGGGCCTTTCAAACATGCAATGGCAGCTCCACTTTCTTCCAAAACACAAACAGAGGAAGAGGTGGTACCACCTTATCATACAATAGCTCAGCGCTTGGAGCACACACCCAGGCAGAGCTGGTTTCCCTCAGCCTGTGAGGACTCAGACTCGCACTACAGAGAGTGGCCTGGCCAGAGCCCTCCCTCTTCTTCTCCCTGTACTTCAATCGCGTGCAAAAAATTATCTTCTTGGCCTTGGTTTCTTCTGCCAAGTTTTGTTTAAATACCTGATCTTGCTATTTTCAATGTGTGAATATATAAAGGATTGTTTGAGGAAAACAGACCTAAAAGCCACATGCTTTCTCCTCAAGAGAGTCTTTTGGATTTAAGACATCTCCTAGCCCTTAGCATTGCCTTTGCCTGTCTTGGACATCTCCACAATCAGCATTGGCCCTTCTGTTTCCTATCCTTCCCCACATTTTGTGCATTAGGATGAGGCTCTGTGGGTCTCAACCCCTGTACCCTATGACACACATAGGGTCAGTTCAGCTCTCGATCACTTCTGCTGGCTGGCAGCTCTGGTACAAGGACACAGCCTGCTGTCAGGCCCCCGAGCCATGCAGCCCCACTGTGCTGTTATTCCTGCCTGTGCGTATACAGAGCAGGGAATCAGGCTTCCTTGTTTACATCTTCTGTTTTCTCTTTCACCCCCTCCTTTTTCTCCCCTCCTTCTTAATAAAGAATGTTTTTAAAAACAAGTGCCTGCATTTGAGCTCCTGCAAACCCTAGTTTCCTTGGAGAAATGTTTGGGCTCTTTAACTTAAAGAATTTCCGAAACATATAGGAAAGGAATTTCATAAACTGCTCATTGAAAAACATTCCATACATTCCCCTCTCATCCAGAGACACCCGTGTGTGGTCTCCGACAAGGTCAGGTTTGGGGCTACGTAACGGGGACAAAGATTCCAGCACTCGGAAAACAACAGATACCACAGACCATGGGACGGGGGGTGAAAGGACCTCGTGACTCCCATTGCTGGAGGCTGGGAGACCACCGGAAAGGCAACAGACAGTAAACACTGTGCGTTATCCCAGGAAGGAAAATCCCAGCGCAAACCTCCCACATATCTATTGAGAGAGTGACATCAGGCTCTGCAGTGCTAAGGAATGGAGAAGGGAGGGGGGAAAAAATAAAAAGAAAAAAAAAAGGGCAAAAAAGAGGAAAACAGTATTTCCCACTTATCATTTCATCTAAGAAAGGTGAAGACCTTGAAGGAGGCCCTGTAGAGGCAGATTGGATGCCGACTGCAAATGGTGAGCAGTCAGACTGGGAGATGATTATGGATGGATAGTGGGGTGGGAAGAGTACCCTGGGTTTAGATTGCCTCCTCCCTGTTTTGAAATCAGGGAGGCATGTTTGTAAGCCCTGCCATCCCTCAGGGCACTCTGAAGTTCTAGGAATGAGCGCTCTGCACATCTTCAGTTTACACTGTTTGCAGAAACTCTAACATTATTTCCAAACCAAGTACTCTAAAACATGCCAAAGGCACCATTCCTAATCCACTACCATGGACATGACTCACAGCAGGTCTTAAAACAAAATTACCCAAAGTGAGGAAAAAAAAGCATCAGGGAAATAGTGTCTTGGAGAAAGTCCTTCTCCAGTACCTGATGAAATGTCACAAGATGTGTTTTATTACAAAATTTTCCACTAAAGTCTACATGCTAGAATTGATTTCTGAGTTTAGATCAACTGGAAATACGTCAATTCACAAGAGATCTTTATATAAATAAGCCTGAACTGGAAAGCTTCTTTTTGTGGAAATTGGAAAGCAAGTCCATACCTGGACTCATACTGCCCTGCTTATCTTGTATCACCATTCACATTAGCATGGATTATATACCACCACGGGCACTGTAAAGTGCAATTATTTCAATTTGGTGAGGTATTGCTATTTTTTTCAGAGCTCCCTAATGATGACACCAACTCAATGCAATCAGGATCCAAAGCTTTTCATCTGCTCCTCATGTCACTCCTGTAATTAAGCAAATCCTTCATTCTCAGCAACCACCAGCACATTAGAAAGACTTGAACCTAGGCTGTTCTTGCTTTGATTTAGCTCCATTAATGAGTAGGAGAAAAAAATAAGCTTCGACTGGAGATGTCAGACCTTTAGTCACCTTTACAAAACTATCACATTGCAATAAACTAACCACAAACAACAGCCTGTCTAGATTTCTGTAGCAAACCACAAGGAATGAAAAATGGCTGACAACAAATACACACTCTTAACATTACAGTTGCTTAACCCTTTAAATCTGGGATCCTGCGTCAGGAAAAAGAGAAGAGCAGGGTTTAATTACAAACAACCGACTTCATCTTGTGCATCATCTTGAATAGATGAAACGGCTGGCACAAATAAAGCTCTGCTAACAAAGCACAGCAGATTGCCTTCATTGCTGCCGCTGAAGGTTGTCTATGCTCTCCTGTTTGTTCTCTCCCAGCTCTTTATAAATTCAATCCAGATATTAACAATATCCATTAGCTTCTCCAGAAGATTATCTCAGCTTTAGTGACTGGAATGCAGGGATTAGAAAAAAAGAAAAAATCGGTTTTGTTTTTAATAAAAGTATATGTTGATTTAAACGGATGGCTTTTAACATCTGTTGTGCAAGTCTTTGTGGTAATAACCCTCAGAGATTGTTGGAGAGGGAGATCATTTAGTAGGTAATAAACATCAGTGATTTCATTAATGAAATATTCTAGTATAGACATCGCAAACTGGGAGAGGCAAGGCTTCCACCTGCTTAATGATTTCATTGCTGAGGCTAAAACTGATTGCTGTTGGCAGGGCAGGAGATGCCCTGGTACCCCTTTCCCCAGCTGTGGGCATGGCTATGTCAAGGCACGTGCGGTGGAAGAAGAGTTGCATCAGGGACCTGTCAGGAAGCTTCTGACTGTCACCATATGAGGCACAGATTTTGAAATGCCTTACCAATAAGGGCTTGTCCTTAGTTCCTGTCATTGCTACAACCCAGCTGACAACTCTTTCTTAGAGTACTAGATTCCTGTTAGCTGGAAAACAGTGACACAGATTGAGCAGGGAGTACAGGAAGCTGTTTTGCCAGCTGGTGGGTCACTCAAGTGGCTCCAAAGAACTACAGTTCCTGACAGAAGAGGTGAACACCTTCTGTAGGAATCTTTTTGTCTTCCTCCACAGAGAGAGGTTTTGAATGTAATTTCCAGCCAAAACTAAATTTCTTCTGTAAGTTTTTTATTGTTCTTCTGTGTGAATGTGGAAGGGAGACAGTTCAGAGACCAGTTTTATAAACAACAACAACAAAGCTGAAACTTTCAAAGACAAAATGATCATGGGGTGGAAGAGAGAAGTTCTTTCCTATCTTGCAGACCTTAGAGAGCCAGACATAGACCAAATGATGCGGAAATGTCCCAGCCCATATGAGGGCGCAGGTCACCCAGTCACCCAGAGTATGTTCTGCTGCCTATTCACACCAGTTATCCTTTCCCTGCACACCAGAGATCAGGGCCTGAGGGAGAAGAGTGTGCATTTGGATACCAGCCCATCATGGAGCCTTAGGCACAGACAAAGAGGAGCAGGAAGTTTTCTTCCTCTTCTACCCTTCATCAGCTAGTCAGCAGGGACAAAAGAGTTGGCCAGCACTCTGCTGTCCTGAGATACTTTTCATATATCAAACCATCCAAGGAAGCATTCAATCCCATTTCTGAACACTGCTCCCTCCTCAGCGAGGAGAAAGGGGGCTTTGGGGTGCCTTTCTCCAGCCTTAGCACTGCCACGGAGGTCAGCCCCACATGAGCAGTGCCAGGGCAGGCTCTACACACTGGAGAGAAGCTCAGTCCTCCTCTGGAAAAAGCACATGTAGGGAGTGTGATTTGGACCACAGTGTGCTGAATTAAAAGCATCTGAAAGGTTGTCCTCCCCTGTGGCTTTGCGGTGAGCTCAGGAAATCCTTTTTGAGCTGTGCTGAGGATCCCTTTGAAGATTCCTGGCTTCCTGCAACCTTTTCCTCCCTGTCAGCCAGCTAAGAGGAAACTACTGATGCTGGCTCCCCCCAAGACATCAACTGCTTTCTATTATTTGGGGGCACAGGTTTCCCAATTCTTGGTAACTAGGGCCTAATGCAGGGTTCCCTACAAACCTACTATGGTAAAATCCTACTCAGGTCAGTAGGGAGAAGGCTCACCTGCATGCCTGCCTGCATCCAAGGTCTCTCTGTCTGTGCTCTCTATCCAGAAGGACAAAAGACACTGATCTTTGCTAGGAAAAAAAGAGCATTACTTAAGATTAATGAAAACAAGATAGCATGAGTGAGACCAAGTAAATGCCTTGGGAAGACAGGATAGTTTACACATTTTCAGATGAGCTAACAGGCAAGCCCAAAGCCAGCATTTTCTTGACCTGCAAAATGAGGCAAAAAAACACAATTCCTGTGACTTCTCTGGAATTACTGCTTTAGTTTGGTTTTACCTGTTACTTAGCACAAGTTCAGCACGTGCCATCCCATTTTCTGTCAGTGAAGACAAAGCCAGTTCTTGCGATCAAGGCTACAGTGAGTGAGGGGATAAGAAAGAAAAAGAGAGAAGGATCGTTCATTTTCTTTGTTTAATAGGATCTGACAAACTGTCAGTTGTCCCAGCCATTAAGGAAACTGTTACCCAACATGTTTCATGCACTGGGTCTGCGACCTTTTTGTCACACAGTATTCAGAAAGAACAGACTGTCCCTTGACTCAGAGATGGATGTATTGAGGTTACATCTAAACTCCATGGCAGACTCATGCCATGATGTAGGCTGAGGTCATTGTCACTAGAGACAGAGGACATGATTGAAATAGGACTAGCCCATGTGCACAGGTTTCCTTCCCATGACCACTAGGACATGTGGAGGAAAAGAGAAAGATCATATATGCCCTGACACAAAGTCAGGGAGCTGAGGCATAGTCACAAATCCTCTAGTTGAGACTTATCTGGATACATCATTTACTTGCAGGAGCTTCTCGAGGACCACTCATGATCTTACCTCCCTGTCTGTCCTAGGTAAGTTGTAGACATCCCAGGTGGTCCCACAGAGTGACCGTGGCCCTACTGTGACACTTTCCACTTTCCGTGAACAAGCAGCTTTAGCACATATTAACTAGCAGAAATATTCTTTATTCATCAAAGCCAGATCCGTTTGATGATAGATTCAGTGTTATCCATAAAGCTGCCAAGAATTTTTCACAGGTTTTATTAGGTTTTCTGAACTGGACGAATCACTCCTGAATGTTGTTGGAAATCTTCATTTTTCTGTCTGACAATAGGGAGCTGTCATATTTCAAGACATGGGGAAAAACTGCCACTGCTTTCAACAGCAACTACAAAACTAAATGTTGGTTAAAAAATGTGATTTTGTTTGTTGGTTTGGGAAATTTTTCTTGATTCTTTCTAAGAGACTTAACCATTATTTAGGCATCTAGACCATAAATAAAATATTGGTAAATATAAAAAATATTACATTATTCGCAACTACTTCTGCCAGCAGCTAATTGCAAGGGTAGATTTTGTCATGGATGCCAATGGGAACCAAATGCAATGTTGCCACCCAAGTCCTGGTTGCTCCTGCACTCGGTGGCGTGGGAAGCGATGGTACACAATTCAAAGAGATCTGCCATTTTAATAAGCCATTGAGAAGGGATACTGGAATGCAATGTTTCCTCACCCAAATCCTCAAGCTGCAACCAAGCTGATGATTTTCTTTTTTGATACCTATAGTTTAGCACTTATTGCATCGTTCCTGTTCCCAGAGGAATGACTGACAAAGAGTCACACTCCAAGGAAAGGAGGCTGCAGAGACAATGTCCATTGCCTCAGCTCCCCAGTGTCTTGGCCTTCCTGCTTTTCAGCAAGGAATCCCCATCCATCGCAAACTGCAGAGGGAAGAAGAGGACCAGGACAATGAGGTGAAATAGTGAAAAAGCAGTTAGTCACAAAGAGACATGTACAAAAAAAACCTCCTTCGCTCTTCTTCAGGGACTGGCTAAAGCCCTTTGATCCAATCATGGCTCTAATGAGAAGGATGCCTCAGCTGTCCCTAAGCACACACCACCACTGGTGCTGGTGGACTAAGATACCCAGGGACCCAGGCCACAAAAGAGAGAAGTAACCTCAGCAAACAGCAATTGAGGAGGACATACAGTTTTGCTGCTTCTTTTATCTCTTCTTAACAGCCTAATTGGAGTGTAATGAATTTAGGGTTGGTGCTCGCTGCCAGACTTGCTTCTTTGATGTGTTTTTGGCCTCTGTGCTACAAAAATGCAATGGGAACCAAAACCAAGATATTACACCTCCATAAAGTGTCTCTGGGTTTACCATGAGATTCCAAAGCCTGTGCCAAGTGGCCAAAGCCACTAACAGGCCCATGCTCGCCAAGATGTTTGGGTAATGAATAAGAAGCAGAGAGAGATGCCACTGTGAATCAGAGCAAGGAATGTGCGCTAATGGGAAGAGAGGTGGATCCCAGGCTGTAATGTGGAACAGAAGAGTACTGTGGCCCTGCTTCTCTGTGGCTGCAGCTAACAGAGGCTGCTGGTGGTGTCTGAAAACCTGTGGCAGGCAAGGAGGATTTTAAAAGGTAGGAATAGTACCAGCAGGACAGGGACATGCCAACACAGCACCATGAGTTGCTCATACTGCCAACAACCAGGTCACTCTCAGGCCCAAGAGTCTTTCCCCAATCTATGTTAAGCATTCCTGCCTTAGCTCTTTGCAGACATCTCTTTCCCACATGACTCCACCACTTGACTCTCAGCAGGGCATCCCTAATGGCAAACAGTAGCCACTGCACTGACATGTGAGTCTCCAGCATACAAACAATGCACGCTCAAGAGGCCATCACTCCCCACTGCCTGCCATACCCCCTGCCAGGGCCACCATCCCGCCTGTGGGGGTAGCAGAGTTGGCAGGCTGTGCATACAAGCAGCAAGCAAAACTTGGAAAGGCCTTCTTGGGGGACATCCAACACTACAGAGGAGAGGGAGCCCCCAAGTCAGTGATAACCTGCCCTTGGGTGCACATGAAAACCTGGTGATGCTTACTAATCAAAACACCCAAGGGCCCCACACACTATTTGTTCTTAGAGACAAACAGATAAATTATGAGAGGTTGGTTCTGAAAAGGCTCCATCAAGTGTGAATGTTATCTGTTTCTATTCAAACACCAACAAACCAAGCTCATGATACTTGAACCAGTGCATCTACTCCAAACATCCCAGTCCAAAAGAAAATCTAACTGCTTATCTGTTTCCCTGTCTACAATGATCTTACTCATGATAAAAAATTATGTGCCTCCTTGGAAAAGTCTTAGCCATTGATGGTTCACTTACTTGCAGAATATCCAGGGCTAAATTCCCACCCTACTTAAATCAGTACAACTACATCCATTTTAGGAAAGCTACTCCCAATTGACAGATGCTGGGAACCTGGCCCTGAGTCTCTCTTTGAATAAAACAGCCTTTACCCTGTGACTGTATGTTAGAGACATGGGCTACTGCTAAGATATGCTTCTAGTTAAATGCAGCCCTCTTTCAGCAATGATTCACATTTAGGAGCAGTTAATTGGTGCAGCTGTTTGGGACACAAGCCTTCCCTCTGCAAGAAAAGTGCTTTTTGGAATAGGTGCACTCACACAGCCTTGGTGGTAAGCAGTGATTTACCCAATACCAGGAACTGTGCTCCCAAAGCCTGATGTTAGAGGCAGGGACCCATCAAATGCAAATGGAGAGCTACTTTCCTCCTTGCTCATTACTCAGAGGAGAAAGCAAGGAGCCTATAACTGAGCCTCTCTGAGCCTTAGGCATCCACACCAGCCCTGTGTGGGTAGCATTTAGTAGGCAGTAGTAAATTAGTGCCCCACTGGACTAGCAAGACATGTGACACACCCCTGTGAGCAAGAGGTGCGCCTGAGTTGCAGTGGGCACGGATGCTGTGGGGCTTCCCTGCCCTGCCAGTTTGCTTTGTAACTTTGGAAGCAGCTTTTGTGATCAAAAAGCATCCTCATCCTCTCAGTGAAATACATCTGTGTCAAAGCAAAACAGAAATGGGACACAGTCTGACCATTAACCCTGTGATTCCCCAAAGTTCCACAGGGGACTCAGTGCTCCATTTGCTGCCATTGCTTCGCCAGTGCCACAAGCACATCAGACCATACACGTGCAAGCAGACATACTCAGCTGAAGGGTTGGAACAGCTCCTTCTACTGAACATCTGGACTTACACATATAAACTACTCAACACTCTCTTCCAGAATTACAGAGTCTTTCATATCTTATCTCTCAAAAACCACTTATCAGCCCACGGCTTTCAGACTGCAGTCTCTCCCGTCTGCCAAAGTGGAACCCAGCCATGTAAAAACATGAATAACAGCAGCCCCTCTCTCCTCTCCCACGCTGATGGCTGCAGCTCCTCTGATGGGGGCTTGAACTTTGAGGGCAGCAGGAATAGCTCCATCTACCCCGCTGCTGTGGACTCACAGAGGAAGTTTAGCAGAGTTTAACACGAGGCAATAGATCACTGGAGCATGAATGCCTCCTCGCATCCCAAGCTGAGGAAGGTGACAAGCTGAATGTACACATTTATCCTCTTAATTATGACGACAGACAATAAGGAAATACTTGTAAGCTCACACTGCGGCAAGTCACCTATGCTGCTGTGGCACTCAGAGGCTTTGGGCATGTCCTAAAACCTCCATGTTAAACGTGTGTATAAAAAAGACAGGTTTGTGCCCATAAGTGAACATCTAATAATGGGAACTAGTCTGGATTTTTTGTCAAATAAAGATTTCTTTCTAACTAACTATTCCTTTTGTTTTCAGCTCTTACAAAATGCTCAAGAGAAAGTTTCATCTATGGGTTGATATTTTGAAATTTCTGTCCAGGAGGGGGGAGAATCCTTTTTATTGTCCTCTTCTGCTTTTCCTCTCAGTTTCCTTTTTAAAGAAAAGAAAGGTGCAGAGGAGGATGCGCAGAGAGGGCTTTTGAGCTTGTAAGCCAAGGAAATACTTTGGGTTTCAGATTCATTGGATATCAAAACTTCCACCTCCCCTCCCCCTCCAAACTTTTCAAATCTTTCCATAAAAATTCTGAAATGAAAGAGATTTCTTCATCTGAGCCATAAGAGATGACATCATTAGACTTCAGCATGGTGCTAAAAACATGTGTGCATACTGCAGCATCACATACCGATCTAGACATTGCAGTAATAAGATTCGAAGCGGACTAAGGAAGCTCTCAGCGAGCTGAGGGGACTGGTTCTGTGTCAGGCAGGAGGTGGAAAAGATGAGGCTGGGAGGAGAAAAGCAGTGATGTTACAGCAGAGGAAAGCTTAACATAAAACAGGATCATTGCTAGCTTTGGACTAGCTTAGCTAATGTATTTCTCAGTTGTATAGACCGTACATGGGTCGTACATGTTTTTGTTCAGTCCAAAAGAGGTCTGTCGCAAGAACAACTGCCTTTGCTTTTGTTATGAAACCAAAGTTCAGGCACAAATCTCGGCTGATGGGTCTCATTCCAGCAGCTGATGATACAATCCAGGCAATAAACTTGATCATCAGGTACCGACTGGGAAATGGTGGGAATAAGATCCCTAATAGCAGTGGCAGGAAGGGAGGGTACAGGTGCCTTCCCTTCTCTTCCCTGAGCGTCCCCCAACCCACATGCACTTTGGCCCCCATCAGCCAGTCCTCTCTGGCAAAAAAACATGCTTTAAGATGCTGCTGCCAAACCTCAGAAATGTATATTGCTGTTCTGGCTATGTTCAGGAGGAAGGGGAAGGGAAAGCAGCGTGCAATTTTCAACAGTTTCTCCTAGGAGAGGGGCCCCCTAATTTTCTGAAAGGGGCCATGGAGGAGGGGGGAGAAAAAGCAAGAGGCTCTGTCCCATTTTAATCCCTTTTCCCAAATTAGTTATACATGGGGAATTCATGATGGAGTTCCCTCTTTGGGCTCTGAGCCTCAAAACATTTCATAACATGCAGAGCTCTTCTGAAACCTTTTGATCACATCCCTTCTGAGGCTGCTGTGTTTATGCGCAGAGCTGTGCACTTGGGCAGATGCTAAAGGGAAAGACAGGGAGCAGAGACATTCTGCACTTATGGCACCACAGGTAGGGTTTGCAAGACAACACCGGCAAAGGAAAAAAACCCAACAATAAACCACAAAACAGAGAATAAAGCAACCGTGGAACAAAGACCACTGAGGCTCCTGTGAGAGCTCAGCAACATCAGCTACCAATCTATTCCACACTGCTGTCAGGACAAACCACCTGGAAATTTGTAGCTGGCTCTTTGCCATGTTGAAACCTAGCGCAAGGAATGCCGAGTGCTTTTTATTCAATGGGAAATTACTCAGTCCACACAGAAACAACACAAAATCAGGATATTCACTCAACCTGATGGGCTGCATTGACCAAACATGTTTGACATCCGAGAAGGACCACTAAGCACCAAGCCCAGCGATGATTTCCGTAAGCCCAGGAGAGGCTGGAGAGTTTGGGTTACAGAGCATCTCCCTGCCCTGTGTGTTTTGATTACCGTACTTCATAGCCTTGAAACCTAAAAGATAGAATAAATTGCTTCTGGCCTTAAGTTGTTTAGGGACCTGCAGTGCAGACACAGTTTTTCAGCTGACCAAGAAGGGCTAAAACCTCCCCTCAGATTAATGGGAATAAAGTCTATGAGCCAAGACCCTCGAAGGCGTTAGATCCTCTTTGAAATCAGTGGTGCTTAGACATTTTAGTAAGTGTGTTCAAGGAACTGGACTGAAATACCAACACTCACCCCCCTAAAAAATTATGTTAAGTGTCTGAGAAAGTTTACAAAGGTGACAGGGAGACTGTCCACATTTCTGGAAGCCTAAGAAGGGGTAACAGTGTTTTGCTAAATTTTACTCAGTGCTACTTATTGAACCAAAACTCAACTGGTTTAATTAAAATTCATGGTAAATAGATTTATTTTCTCCAGTGCCAGTGCTCTGTATGGACACATTCAAAGTCATTTACTTCTGTTTGGTTAAACTTCATAACTGACTCTTCTAAATGTTTCCACATGGTGGTTTGAATTTTTTTCTTTTTTTTTTTCCCTTCTTTTTTTTTTTTTAAACTAAATCAATTTTAAACCAATTTTCATTACATTGGTGGTTTTACATGTCCACAAGGCCTGTGGGCCTCTTGGATTTTGAAACCTGGCATGAAATTCAGCCCAAAACGCCAAGTGCTGAAACCCAATGAAAATGAAACCACTGTAATCTATAGGGGAAGCTGCCTGCCACTCACCCCTGCCCACACTGCTGGCCAGGCTGAGAACACCTTCCCCAGGGCACCAGTCCTGCACAGGACTGGGTGCTAGGCATGGCTGACACTTTCCTTTGGACACTGCCACTGCTCCATCCCAAGCAGGTTTGGGATTTGGCAGCAGTGAGCTCAAATCCTGGCTGGTGGAAATTGCTTGAAGTGCAGCCTGTAGGAAGATCAAAATCCTGATCAGGAGCCTCTTTAAAACTGTGGCTTCAAAGCTAACTGGAAACCTGGCCCTGGGTTTCCCTGCAATTCAGCTTGGGTTTGCAAACTTGGCTGGTGTTAGGTTTATTGCACCTAGTTTGGGGCTTTGCTGTGAACATTTTGTGGAGATTCAGGTCTTGAAATTAAATGGGCTCTGTTGTTCAGAGCCTGGACTAGTGTCTCTAACATTCAGGAACTCCATACCAATCTGTTTATCTTCATGAATAAAGTAACTGAGGGTCTGACACTTTAATTTCAAGGGAGAGGTCATTGCTGTGTATTATCAAACCATTAAAATCAATGGATGGTTGGATGTGATGAGGACTACTTACTACTACATACTGGAGGGCTTTAACTTACCAAAGCAACTTTTTAAACTGGTGAGGAGCCGGGTTTCTTATGGTCCTGTTTCCCCACCACTGTGTCCATAGTAAGGAAACCAAAAAGCAAAAAGAAGTCCTGTAGAAGTCCCCAGCACTTGTGATGCTTCAAAGTAAAGGCAGTAGCATTAGAAGAGACACCAGTGGAGATGAAGATTTTCTGCCTCCTGGTAGGTTTGGGGCAACAAAGAAAACCAATAATACTTTTGGTTTTCCGAGACTACTGCTTTTAGTTCCTCTAGAACTAGAAAAGAATGGGTTTATTTACTGTTGAACTATTCTTTCCCCCCCACAAAAAAACCTCAAGAATGGTGACCATTCAAAGCAGAGTGAAGACGGTTCTTGGCAAAGGTTCAGCGTGGCTCTTATTACTGAGGGGAATGTGGTCATGTTGCTAAGATAGTGGCCTGGGAGTCAGTTCTTGGCTATCCCACCACCCCACCGTGTAACCTTGGAAAGTCACGTCTCCCCTCCATGGTTCCACATTCCTTGCCATCCTGCGCCTCTTGGCTATTTAGGCTGCCAGCTTTATGGTCCAACGTCTGTCTCCTACTGTTCTAGCTACCACCATAATTATGAGAATTTGATACACGCTGCGTTCCAGCACCCCTTCCCACAGAGCTTCCTTGGAGCAGCTCTGTCCCCATGAGCAGCAGAGCTGAGGTGGGAGTTTAGGCATGAATTCCATGGGGGTTTCTCACCCTCATCTCACCCTGTCCATGCACTCACGCTGCACCCAGGGACACCGTCATCCCTTTCACCTTTCTCATTCCCATCCAGCAACTCTTGGAGTCATTTACATTTAGTGTGTTCACATGGTTTTCTCCTCATTCATATGTGCCCAGTTGGGATACCATGTTAGATTCTACCATCCCTTCCTGGGACAACCTGCTCCCATCATCCAGCAGAAGCACCTCAACATCCATCCCCAAAGGCACTATGAACCACTGTTTAGCAGTGATAATGCAAAGGTATGCTCTTGACGCACAAAAAATATGAGGTTTTTGCCCTGAGGTGAACCTCTACCCTGGCACACATTTGTCATGATTGATTGTGTAAAGCAACCTGACCTCAGAGGACTGTTAAGCTTTCTGGCAATGCCTTGGACTTTGCAGCCTGACATGCACACACCTTTTTGCAAGTGGTACTGCATTGCATGCAGTCACAGGGTCATTTGTGGCCAAACTGTGTAGCCCAAAGCAAGAGAAAGTCTGGGTGTGACACTAGCACCTCTTTCAACTAGGGCTAAAATTCTGCTCTGCCAGAGGCAGGACTTTTGCAATGAATTAGTGAGACCTTTTTCTTCACTGTTTTGCTCTAAGGATCCCTAACTCCAGGAGCCACCACACCACTAGGAGAGTGGGTTCTCCTTCTGCTCCAAAATATCTTTAGAGTCTGTTCCCCAAGATGCCTTCAGGCACCAGCATGGTCAGTAGTTGCTAACTTATCTCTGGTCAAGGCCTCCCATGCTGGCACTGGGCATGCACATATGAAGGGATCAGTCCCTGCATGAAGAATTTTAGTCTCAACAGAGAAACAACACAAAGGGAAAGAAGTTAAACACTTTTTAGTGAGATCATCCTGCAGGGAGCTGGTAAAGTTGGGATTAAAACTCAGAGAGCACCAGCTAGCTGCCCTGCACACCAGGGCACTTTGCCTTCACTCCTTACATGGCACTTCCATGCATGTACATGGACATATACATGTATATATGTGTGTGTACATGATACATATATATGTGGGTAAAGACTGATTTAACACTTGGACATGCATGGTATGGTGGCAAAGACTAAATGTGCACACACATGCACGTCACGACTGCAAGCGGCATGTCGTGGTTTGCCCTGTGCTATCTGACAAGTGTTCACAGCCCTGCATGGAACATCCCTCCTGATCTCACCCAGCAAGAACTGTGGCCCATTTCAGCTCCTCCAGGTTAAGCCAACACAGCAAGCTGGGATTTCTGAAGGTGCTGGCAGGACAGGCAAATAATCACACATCTATCTCAGCTCCTTCTCAGAGTTTGGTAGTGTATGTTTTATCAACAAATAACATGTCTTTACTACTGCCAACCCTGCTGAACCACTGTAGCTGCAGACAAGCAAGCTGTGTTTGCTTCTCTTTCATTTGTCAGCAACACAATGGCCAGCCAAGTTCTTGTTCCAGCATCTTACTTGTTGGTAACAACAAACACAAGCAAAAAGAGAAAAGCTGATTTTTGGCTGGCTGTGAGGATGCAGAAGGGTAGGTTTTGATAGGTAAATTGAAAAAGCCCTAATATGAAAATCACTGGGGAAAAAGAAGCACCGGTAAGCAAGAATTTAAAAACAAAAAAGGGGGATGGTTCAGGTTTTCAGTTTCCCCTGTTTCTGCTCTCTGGAAGGGTAATGCTCTCCCTTCACCAATATATGGCCAAGTCCAGTTTGACTTGCAACTCCAACAAACATATGGGATTTGCAAGTAGTTATGAAGATGTTCACCCATTTGTTCTCAGACAGTAATAATCTTTCTCTTTCCCACCTCTCTTACTCCTGCCAGTCCCCAAAAGCTGTGAGGACGAAGCTTACACCCACATCACATCCAGGACCACCCTGAGGTTTGTTGACACTTGAGAAGCAGAAGATATTCAGAGAGTAAAGGAAACCAGAATCTTTACCTCTCTGCAGTTACCAGTTTGGATTTCGCTGCTGTCTGACTGTAGGAAAGGAGAAGAAGGTGGGAAAACCATCAGAAATGTAAAATGGAGAGAGGACTGCAGCACAGAAGAGTTGGGCAGCTTCACCCCTACACCCAAACCACCCAGCATGCCACGCCTTCCTCCCTGATCAAGCTGAGAAAAGGCAGTGAGACCTGGGCAAAGCTGGTGAAGCACGGGAAGGAAGGGGAAGTTACCAACAGACTCCTGCATTCCCCTCATCCCATCTTCCTCATCCCACTTCTGAGCCCAAACAGATTCCCACTTAGAATCACAAAACCAGAGTTGGCACCATCTGCCTGTGGTGAGAAGCTGATGTACCTTGGAGCTCTGGACCTAGATGAGTGAAGACAAAGGAGTTCCCAAGCAAAGAACCTTTTCTACCCAGTACCTCTAGACAGGAGGTGTATTCTGGGATAAAATATTAGAAAACAAGATGAGAACGTGCGACAGGTAGAACCTCTCTCCCTCCCCTGGGGTAGCTGTTCTTTGCCAGATGCTTTGCGAGGCACAGAGAGAAAAAAGGACAGTTGTATGGATTGTTACAGACATGAGGGAGAGCACGAACAGCACACCATGGACACAATCATGATGCTTAATGTGTTTATCAAGTATTTTGGGACCAGTGCAAGAATTCCATATGCAGTACAGCACAAGACGGGAAGAGCGGCTCAGATTTAGGTGACAACTGAACTTGGTCAGAAGGAGACCAAAAAGCCTTCCGCAAGTGTTTCAATTCCCAAGGGCTGCATTCAGGGACCATTCCAGGTCTGGATCACAGTCCCACTGTTTACAGCATGTAGAGCTCATGGCAGGGAAAACACAGGGAAGAACTGCAACAGACACTAGTGAGGGAATATCTCTGGAGTATGTCAGGAAGTTGCTGAAAGGTAGGAACAGTTTTGAAACATGAGCACAGAGATAAAAATCTATTCTAAGGTGAGGACGAGCTAAATACGTCAAAGGCCTTTCAGCACAATCTGGACACATGTGAAACCATCTAAACAGTAAACAGCACATTTACTACTAATAGCCTCCTAATTTATTTATGGAGGCCCATCACATCACAAATCTCTGTCATCTCCTTTGCTCAGCAATTGTCTGGCACTGAAGGAGGGTGCAGGAGCCCTGCTCTGCCCTGCCCAGGCTTTGTTACCTGGTTTTGGAGATAAGCACTAAATAGCAGAGCCCTGCAAAACACGATAAGGCCCACGCTTCAAGGTGGTTGACTGAAAATACTCATTTTCCAACTTGAGGATGTTTCATAAGCTGCCTTATTGCCTCAGAGCCCCTTGAGCAAGGGAAGGAAGGGGAAATACAATCACAGAAGCCAACACAATCAACCCCAGGGTTGGGGAATCCCTCCTCACATGTATAGGTGTGCATACATATATATATACCCACGTTAGTCACTGCTATGGCAACTAAGACAACAAAGATATCCTTTTAAAGGCCCTGTGGTAAGGAGGAAAAATATTTTGCTATATATATCATTGCCTATTGACGTCACAAAATAACTTAAAATAAACTAACTTGTAAGTTGGGATCATGCTGGTCCTTTTTTCTCCTCTGTAGATATTGAAATAACGTTCACGTCACAATGAGCATCTGTTACCTTTCATGGAAAAAGTAACTGAAGAGAGCTGAGCTAGAAAGTTTCCTATAAAACCTGCTCACACCTCCTCACTGAAGCAATGTAAAAAAACCCCTCTCCTCAAGCAAGCAACATAAAAACCCCCCTTCTTCCAAAACCTATGGAGCACTGTCTGTGGAGGGTCTCATTAACTCATTCATCAGGCAAAGCCCATGCTGACATCAGAGGGAAATTGCCAATGTTGGTAATCAGTAAAAACTAAGAAGCTGAGGTCAGCTGTGACAATTAATTCAGCTGAACATCTAAACAGCTCACTGAAAAAAGGCAAGCTGACAGAGATGAGTCTGGGCTGAATTGTAAAAATAAAACATTCCATATGAAAGAGATTATAGGAAGTTCATTTCCACAGTCAAGATCTTGTAGATCAGGGCAATACCTATCTCTTGCACATTTATGTAACACAGTGCACAGTAGGACTTTGACATGACTTGTACTTTTGACAGTGTCACCAGTGTAACTATTTTATTAACATCACTAATAAATAATTTGCTGCTATACAACTAAGAAGTAGAGGTAAATGGAGTTAAGAGAGGGAATTTAGGGCCTTAGTTTGCACTAGGCTGTACCAATAAAACCATATGTGTATAGACATAATGGAAGAGCCCCTAGTCACAGTCCAGCATAATCAAGCACAAACAATGCAGTGGAGCATCAGCCCTGCAGACGAACAGGCTGGATATTGGTTATGGTTCACGCATTCAAGGCATGGGGGCATCTTTGGCATGGGACAGCTCTACAGCTCCTTGCCCAGTGCTCAGAATCAACAAATGCATCTCCTATCCTTTGGCTAGCAGGAGGAGGTGAGAAATACACCTCAACTTACTATGTTCCAATCCAAAATCATCTGTTTAGCTCTCCTTAGGAAGATCTAGGAGAGCTCTCTGAAGTCCCTTTTGGCTCAATGTTTTTTTAATCTGGCTTGAAGGATGCTGATCTGCCTGCATGTTCTACCAGGGCCCCACAGAGTGGGTTGAGATGTTCTCAGACCATGAGATATGCCATGATTCTCTCAAAAGCACCATGGATATTTCAAAGCAACAGAATTTATTAGAGGTTTTTTTGAAGGCAAGTGTCTCTTACTCAGTGTGGTGAGTTTGAACAGACACAGCAAATGCAATGAGTCACTTAAGCATTGTGGGCCGTTACACACTATTAAGCCATCTGCAATGCCACGGTGAACCCATTTGCAGTGTGCTATTACACAGCCACTTGATGTGTTGTGGATTTGGGCCTGTTCCTCCTCTCCTCTCCAAGAGTTTGGTCCCCCCCTTTTTTTTTGTAAGCCAAGCTGCAGCATACAAATAAGAGCTAACACAATTCAAGCAGGTTTAAATCAGTCTTATGAAGGAGAATCATCAATTACATGTTTTAGGTTTAGAAAGTTGCCTTCTCCCAACTTCTCCCATGTCACCTGCTCCCAAAATCTCTGGAATTGCTGCAATTCTCATCTCTCTTGCTCATCTGTCAAGTTTCCCTCTAAGCACAAGGAAACAGTGTTCGATTTACCCCTGGACTGCTGAGGAGCACTGACAGCCCACACCCAGCAACATGATACTTCAGGTAGGTGCAACATCCTCATATTACTTAACTCCCAGTTGTTGTGCATTAAGATACACATCTGATTTTTCTCACATCTCCTGTTATCACCCAAATTCTTCTGCAGTCTCTTATGCCATCACCCACTTCAGCTCTCCTCTACAACAATTTCCTGAAGTATTTTGCCTAGAGATTGTCTTCTGTGGTTCAGCCTGCAGGTCTTCACTTGCTGACTGCATAAAAGACATAATGGAAGAGCCCCTACTAATTTTAAATTCTTTACATCACCCAGTCTCCCTACATATTTTGTCTCATGATAGAGGAAAACAGATAAGCATCTTTCTGAAGATCTCAACCCCACCTTTCCTCATCTGCCTATATGAATTTAGGAAGACAACATGCTAATATTTCTACTTACTATAGTCTTCTTCAGCCCTGATTTGTGGAAGCTTTCAGAGAAATCTCTGCCACAGCACCATCGCTCATCCTTTTCCAAGGAAACATTCACAACACTCTCCTTCACAGAAGATTACGTAGACATCCAAAAACCCTTCTTACTGCTTTTCATTCCTTTTATTAATGCCAGGTGCCACCTCTTCCCATCACCCTAATTAGATCCAGATGGGATGTGCCAGGCTTTCAAAAGGGCCCTGCACCTCTCTTTTCAAAGACTAAACTGCCCTTGCAAGGTCTGTTCTTATTTTTTGGATGAGATGTAGATAAGACAGGTTCATCTAGGTGGTTGCTGAACACCAGAATAAGAAAAAAAATGTTGGATGAACAAAGTAGTTGGATCTTTTACCAAGGCTGAAGTACTAAAAATATGGACAGTTTTTATAGTACTCCATACTGTACCTAGAAAGCTATAGGATTGCTGTGGGACGAGTCAGACTGGCAGTCTTATGACTGAGAGCTGCTAGTCCTGAGGTGCTTGATCTACTTGGCAGGGAGAAAAGCTAGTTCTGACACCACAGGCCAGAAATTAGAGGAATGCCTTTATCCACAAAGAAAAAAACATATAAGTAACATGCTCTAAAGCAGAGATTGCATAAAAAAGGCTGGCCACAGAATAATTTACAACTGATCTCAAGCTGAATATGGAAACAGGTTGCTTTGAAGATGTCTGTCAAAGCCCCTGGTCGCAACGCCAATTGTGGTTAAGATCGAAGAGAAAGAGAAACAGAGAGGGAATATGGGGAGGCCTAGACTGAACAGAGTCATTTGTCAAGAGAATTGAAGTAGAAAAATAATGTGGAGTTCGAAGTCGGTGTCCAGAAAAAAAAAATTGTATATATAGCTACAAACACAGCTGAAACAAGCCAGAAGAAAAACTTGGTGGGAAAATGCTACAGCACAACCCCTGCTGTGTGAACAGCAGCTCCCTTACCTTGCTGAGTTCCTGCTTGGTGCAGTGGGGGTACCTTGTTGGTGGAGGGAAGTGCTAGGGGAGAGAGCCAGGCTTGGGTGGGATGGTGACAAGGAGCCAACTATGCACATACATGGTTTGATTTTCTTGATCTTGGGAAAATCCAGAATGGGTGGATTCGTTCTCCTCTTCAGGTAAAACTCCCCAAATCAACCTATTTTGGATCTTTACTCTCTTTGGGGTGAACCTGGTCTTGGCTGTGGATATTTTTGAGCGCTAGCATGCTGTAGCTTTCTCAGTCCACACATGGTACTTCTTATCTTTTTGACTCTAATTCCCAACTTTACAGCCTGGGTCATCTAAAAGCAAATGCCGTTTGTGCTACTTGAAGTTGGCAACACTATTTGCTTAGACACCAGTGTCCAGAAAACAGTGGTTATGCTGGTAAGCGTATTTCTTTTAAAGCTGTGTACAAACTAAACACATAAAAGTACAAAGTGTAGCTGAACCAGGGAAGGGAGTACTCGCTGAAGGACTGAATTCTTGCCATGCCCTTGATGAGAAAATATTAGAGAAATTGAGGAAAACATTGAGACTTGCCTTTAGTAGATAAGAAAGCCCTAAATGGAGGTTGTAGGAGCCCTAAAACCATCACAAACAGCACATTTAGAAAAGCTCCCCTTGCCTAAAGACACAAAGGATGGGAACTGGGTGGGTTCAACCTGTGGACCAAAAGGGGATTAGAGGAACTAACTGGCTTCTCACAAAATACAATAAGATGGAGCCTTCTCCACCTGCATGCTAAAGCATTAAATATGTCAGAGGAGGATTATCCAGAAACCAGCATATGCTGATTCAGTTTTTTTATGCTGGATGTGTCGGCAAGGTCTTGGTAGACTGTGGGGAAAAAAACATAGTGTCTATAAGATTTCAAGGTTGTCACAGATCAGTGACCTCAGTTGAGGTCTGTTATAGTCATTCAGCAATGACCCCATCTCTTCTTTCATCCTAGGGATTCCACTAGTTTCATCCATTTGCTTGCTTTTCTCCCTTTTTTCTGTTTGTTCTGCAAAACACAATACCACTGCCATGTTCCTTCGCTGGAGTTTCACTAAGATTGGACCTTATCAGTGGAGCTTTGCCAGATAAGTCATGCAGTGCATTGCCATGGAGGAAATGTCATGTAACAGGATGCTGAGAATCTGACATAAAGGTGAGTCACTTTAAGCAGGTTGGTTTAGAAGAGATGGGTAAAGCTCTGCAAAACCAAGTCCTCCTGGGTGGGTATCACTTGAGTTGGCCAGCTTCTTAGTGGATATAAATTGTCATAGTTCCATGCAAATCATCTGGAAAATGATACCACGGCTGGCAAGCTTCTAAGGTAACAAGTATACCACAGGGCAGTGCCAACTAATGCTGGCGTGGATCTGCCCGTTAGCTGTACTGGTAGCATCAGCTTATGTGAACATATTTGTGGCTCCGGTAAACCTGGAAAAAATGACATTTCCATGGGTTTCATGAGAAGTGAAACATTTGATGCTTTGGTCTCAAATTTTCTGCTGTCTTCCACAAGAAACAAAGGGCAAGGTTTTAGGAATGGCCTTCTCCTTTTTCCCCCTTATGGGGCAAACGTAGGAAAAAGTGTTATCTATGGAATTTCAGAACTTGTTCTTTAACACAAAACACCAAAACCACCAGAAATAACATTCTCCTGGAAAATGTAAGCTTTAACTTTGCCCTAAGCCAAAATTGCATACTGATTGCTATTCATCATTCTGCTCCCCTCCCGTGTACTCTACATGTCTCCAAAAGTCTTACCATGGCAGTCAAGGTTCAAGGAGTAGCTGGATGAAGCCACTCTTTCCAAAACAGGTATTCCCCACTTCTCTGTTCAAAAACGTCCTTCTCCAGAAGAGACTGGACAGCGGTTCTTTGTTGATATCCAGTCTCCCAGGACCTTCAGCAAACACGTTCAGAAACCTGGATACAGTCTAGGATAACATTTCCTTCCAGACTTGTTATGACAGGTTTTTTCTGAGTTACCAGTGCATGCATGCAACCTGAAGTCCAGAGCACAACTCCATAGCCCTAGTGCTGTTTGTTGAGCCTGCAGCCCACCATATCTATCCAGCTGCAGGACAACTCATTAAAGGATGATGTTCCAGTACTGGAGCTGTGAAAGCCTCTACAGACCTTGGTGAAATCCAGAATGCTATTAGCTGCTTCTCCCTATCCTGGCAGTAGGAAACTTCAAAAGGCAGATGTGCATTATTGATTTCTCCTCCAGCTTCCACCAGCAGGGCTTTTCTTTGTCCCCTTCTCCATCTACTTCAACTTTTATAAAATGGGAACAGGATTATCTGTCTCCCTTAAGACGATCAGATTAATTAGGTCTCTCTTCCCTAATTACTCACCCCTCTGTGAAAGGATTCCTGCAGGTGTGACTATAGCATGAGCATCAAGGAAGGGCCATGCACAGCTTTATAGGTGTGTCCCATAGCATCATTATTTACCCTAGGGAGATATGAAAGTAGTTCTTGCTCAAGGCTTGACTGCAATAAACGGTGTGGGCCCGTGTGCTTTGCATAACAGGACACCACAAAGAGCTGCCAAGGTCCAGCTTACTCAGAGTACATTATCTCAGCACAGCCCTGCACCACTGCACCTCTGTCCTCTGAGCCCTACAACATTCACAGGGCACTGGAGACATTCTGCATTGCACTGGGCTCAGTTGTCCTCTCGGTGTTCAGCACCAGCTGAGGACAGATCTATGCATCACTTTGCTTTCCTCTCCCTGTGTCTATTTCTAAGCCAACCAAAACACTCTTTGTGCTGCAGAGCAAGTCACCTATGACATGGGACCCTTATTTTTGAGCTAGAGGTGAACTGAAGACATGAGTTTGCCAGATCATCTGTGGAACATGCTGTTTGCAGATGGTATATAAACATTTGTTTTCTTATTACTCAAGAAGGGAAAGCAGTTGGGAAAGCAAAAGTTTCTTCATTTTTTTTTGCAAAAATTTAAGTTAATGAATGGAAAAAAATCAACGAACTTCTGAAATTCTTTTAGATAAACAGGATTTTGTCCTCAAAAAAAAAAAAAAAGAGGGACTTGGCAGGGCTGAAAGCTGCTATTTTTCATTAGGACAAGATGATGGTATGGCAGGAATGCAGGACAGAGGGGTGCAGATGTGTGAAAGCATTTAGGAAAAGGCACCTAGGGATTAGAGAAGTGCCTGTTCCCAAAATGAGTTGATCTGAGGTAAAGGAAACCTTTGGGATAGGAAGATAGTAAACCCCTCCCCCCGCCCCTTTTATAGTGGATATAAACAGTTTTACGGTATTTCCACCAAACTGAAGAAGAAAAAAAAATAAAAAGATTTCTGCAACACACACATGTTCCCCATTAATTAGGACTGCTGTTAACAACACGTTGCGCCAGAGCTGCCAAGAACTGTCAGACGAAGGACAGGGAAGCCCACAGCAGAGGCTCTGCTGCCTCCCGGGGGGGCCAGCCACCCGACCAGCAACCCAGTCCCAGCCCTTCAGCCGGGTCAGCCCCCCACCGCGGCGGGGTGGCAGGGGGTACGACAGGCAGCCGGGCTGGGGGCAAGGCGAAGTAACCAACTGCGCAGGCAGCCCCTGCCCGAATTCCTCCCCCACACGCTCCCCTTCAGCTACAGACATTTTCCACAGAAATTCTGGCAGTGTTCACTTTTGGTTGAGACTTTCGGACTATTTCTGCCTTTTTTAAAACATTCTTAGGGGAGGCGCCTGCTACTTTTATTCACGTAAAGGATCCTTATTTTTATGTATTAAGGGATGCGAACAGAGGAAGTGAGGCAGAGGAGGGGAGAGCTGCTTTATGCTTTCATTCAACTACACAACAACACAAATCTACATCCAAGCTGCCTTTCCTCCTTAGCAGGCTACAAATACACACTTTGCTGTAGACTTTGCTGTAGCAGAGACCACCCCTAGGATCCCGGTTTTCTCCAGCCATCTCTGGGACAGAATGCTGACTCCTGACTTCTAAGCTCCTCTCACCTTCTTGCCTCCTGGCAGCTGCTTCGAGGGCTGAGAGCAGCTTTGTCCTTCCCCTGTCTGATCTTCTCAACTCTCTCCTGAACTACTCTTTTCCTTCAGGGTTCCTGAGTGCTGGTCTGGGTTCACCACTGCATGTGACTGAGGTTGCGCACTGGTGTGCGCACAGGACTGACTCACATTAGGATTAAAGCAGGGTCTCGAAAAATCTTTTACTCTTTAAACAAATGTAGGAAATAATGTTGGAACAATGCAGCAAAGTTCATTGCAGGATCTTGAAGGAGGGGGAGATGATTATATTTTAAAATAAAAATCATTTCCCCACACTTGTATACTCACAGGCAGCACGTCCAAGCAGCCAGGCCATCAGCAGGCATCAAGACACATATCTTCAAGTCGCTACTCTAGGATCCCCTTGTGAGGACATGAAGGATGAGGACATCAGCTATCCACCAGCATGTCTCCTAGACTCCTCAGAGTTTGTTGATGATCTGCTTGTTCTGGATCTTCCTTTTTGTACTCTTTAGGAGCAGACAGGAATTAGTCTCTCCACCCTGTCCCACCACTGAGTCATCCAAATGTACTCACTGTCTTTAGTCTCTCAGTCTGGTCATCCTGACAAGTTGCACTAGATATGCTGAGATCTTGATGACCTGCTAATTGAGGAGGGTTTTTGTAGCCCTTCTCCTGTTGCCTCCACACCTGCTTCGGCCTCACTCAGACCAAAGAGCACCTCTGCTACAGGTATCCACAGTAGGAACAGTCAAAGAAGGGAAAGCTAAAGACTGCCATCTTTTCAAATAACTACCTCACAGATGCCCATGATGGTGGCATTTCTGTACACGCTCCAGCCCTCAGACTGCTGGGATGCAGGATTGTGCAGCTGTGTACCTGTATTTCACAAACTGGGCCAAACAAAACATCTAAATCATAACACTCATTCATGGTAAAAAGTTTGGGATACTGGGACACTTTGCTACTCTCATTCTTCCTTTCAAATTCCTAAAATGCTGCTGTTGGAACTGCAGCCCTGCAGTTTTGTGAGGCTTTATAGCTACAATGGTGCACACGGTTTTATGCCAAAAAAAGCATTGGTCCATTAACTACATACATTCAACATCATTTCTACAAATATCATGTGAGGAAATCCTTGTAGCTGCTGTCCAAAGCACTGGTGACTTGTTCTTGAATGGAAAGTCCTTTCAGACATGCAGGAAAACATTCTGGTCTAAAGTTTCAAGAGCAGGTAGCGATTTGAGTGGGTTCCCTCTTACACATTCAAGGTAAGGACATCCAAAGGGCATTATTTTCAGATTACGCTGAGTGCCTTTCTGTTAGCAGCTTTCCTCCTACACATCTTGAACTAAGAGTGGAAAAAGCCACCAGAAGCACAAGGACTTCTGAAGTACTAGAGCAGACTGGACATTTTTCTAGGGTGTAAGTTAATAGGAACCATTTAACAGTGTGAATATAGAACCACTGGATCTTGTGCACTTTGGGGAGCTCCTCGGATCACCTGTTCAGATCCATGTGTAATAAGGAGAATGTTCAGACTGAACTCCAAAAGGGCACCACAGTGCTGTTTTGAAGAACATATACTAAGGCTTTTGGTTAAAATACTTCAGTTTGGGATAGCTTATATTTTTGAAAATATAAAGAACTGCTGTAGAAATCTAATTATTTTCCTCTTATATACACCTAATCCATTTATTAAAAAAACTTTTTCTTTTTTCTTTTTTTTTGGGGGGGGGGGAAGAAAGCAACCTATGCAAAAACTTTCAAATATCTCTCCAAATATCCTTTCTAATGACATTTGAAAATCTAATTTCCCATTTGGGACACATTGCAAGAATCAACAATAGTAACAGTTTGATGTCTGTCTTGTTTCAACCCAGAGGGGTTGGGGGGGAGGGAGGTTTGGCAGAAAGTACTATTGTCATGTGGGAGTCTCAGAAATGAGTTGTCTCCTGGCTAATATTCTTCCACTGGAATAGTAAATCAAATAGGCTAGTAGCCACGGCAACAGCCCAGAATTCTTAACTATCTCTATGGTTATTTCACATCATTTTGGGGCTACCCCAGTTCATACCACTATCACTCAAGACATTATTTCATAGTGTTTTCATTAATTGAGTGCAATTTGATATATGAATAACACCCACATTCGTTTTAACAGAGGTCATGTTATCTGCACTTCTGCCTGAAAATGTAGACAAGTCAAGCTAAAACAATGTCACAGTTTTAAAATAGATACACAGAGACAGACTATAGTTCATAGGTGCAAAACAACTGTGTGATTTCTCTCCTTTTTCTCAGCTACAGTACATACCCTTCAAAGGAAGATTTGGGGAAAAATCCCCCCATTTGTGGCTACAGCATTCCTAACCCTACACCTCTCTTGCACCCTGCAAGAAAGGCTGCACTGGGCAATGGCATGACTTGTGAACAGTCAGTGAGAATACTACTTGACAAAATAAGGAGCACCAAAATGGGGCTGTGGCTCCTCTGTCAGCCTAACTACCCCCCTTAAGAAAATTAAGTATCAAAATTTGATTTGAAGAAGTCACAAAACACCACCAGCCCTGAACAAACACTTAGTTTAGGAACCGTTCCTGGTCAGACAATGCAAAGAAAGGACAGAGGTAAGTGCGCCCATAGCTGATGGAGTAACTGGACCATAAACAGAGAAAAGACCACGAGCAAAATGACAAAAAGGGCCCAATTTTCCAGGACAGCATATTGCAATGGCTGAGCGTTGAAGTGCTGGAGGGATAGCACTGTCTTGTATATACTATTGATGAGATAACAAATCCAAAAGGCTTCTACATGGCATGTCTTGAAGATGTTTCCAGTCAGAGTTTTCTTTCCAGTCTAATGGCACTGATGCCCGAGAAAGCTACAACACTCCTGAGTTGGTGTGTTGTGCCAGTGCTGCACAGCTGATCAAACAACAGGAGATTCCTGGTTTATCTGCTATGCTCATTTGTATTGCCATTGATTACTTTTTAAAAATGTAGACCAGGTTTCCCGAAGCAAACCTTTGGAGGACCATGTGTCAGATTACATAATTTGACTAATATCTGGGCCTTCTCTGACCAAGAAAGCAAAAAAACCCACCCAACGAACCAAAAAAACCCAACAAAAAACAACAGCAAGTTCAAAAGAGTTCAAAAGACCCATTTTTCAGAGAATTGAATAATGATGTATTCTGAAAAGACAAATCCTTTAAAGTGTTTCTGGTTTCAGAAATATTTTTAAAAACCCAGTGTTCTTGGTGCTTTTCAGAGTTATCTGAATTCCTTCAAAAGCCCACTCAAAGTTAAAGAAGAAAACCAATGTTATTCTAATGGAACAAAGCATTACTTTTTTATTTTATTACAAGATTTGAAATACAGTTGCAAAAGAAGAGCTAGAAAAACAGAAAGATTCAAGTTTATCTCGTTAATTTTTTGCTTTTTTGTCACCTGGGATTTTTTCTGTGGTGTTCCTCCTCCACAGAGGTGCTTCAAAGCAGCTCTCAAACCACCCCATTGTTTCTCTTCTACTGTAATGAACCACATTTTATTCTGCAGCCTTGCTTTAGCAGCTTAAGAAATATGCAGGGCAGTGATTTTTCTACCTAAGCCCATCATTTCATTTAGGAAGTCACAGAAATTGCAGCTAGCAGCTCACATTATAAACATCCTAACTGTATGCTCTAGAGATCATTTCTGTGTACAAACAATTTCAGTCCAGTTTCAGCTACTGCAATTTCCCTGATAACAACTTGCTATGTTTACATCCATCTGAAACATTAAAACTCACTGGAGAACAGTGTGGGTTCTTGATTATTTATCTGTTTGATCAACCTGAACAATCTACTCAGGATATTTTCAAAAGTCTGACTTCTAGGCAGCTAGAACACTGGGGGGTTTGGTGTTACTTGTCCTTTTTTCCTCAGCTGCCTAATCTCCCTTCCTGCTCCTTTAGTGAAGATGTTAATTCAGAGCAGAGCTGGCAGCGGTCCCCCTGCCACCCCAGGGGGTTCCTCCTAGCAGTATGCAGGCAGTCATTAGTCTCTGACTATAGTCTGTCAGGCAGTCCAAGCCACTGGTCCCTCGTTCAAGCCAAACAGGGATGTCACATCATGCCAAGTCATGCCATAAAATAGCAATCGAAATAGCTTACGTTTGAAATCCCTAAAGGGCAGCTACCCCATCAGGCTGGTGGATTTGAAAAGAGACACTAAAGTGTAAGGAATGGCACTGGGGGCTCTGGCTTGCACAGGAGTGAAAAGGTTTAACAACAAACAACAGAAGAACAAAAGAGTCTGAGCCAGGTTCAGCCTAAGCCATTTTACGCCCCCAACTGATCTGCCTAATTGAGGATCTTTTCTACGTAGGAGGTTAATATACCACCTTAGTTATCAGGGGGTGAGACAGCTACAGACAAGGGGCATCGGATCCTATGGCAGGATGAGCCACTTTCTAAGAACACACCTCTGTTTTCAGTGACTATAGGAATCCTTGGGCATTTTGTGACATGCAGCATGAATGGGTGCCAATTAGAGTACTTTAGGCATTCTAATATTTTGGAAAAATAGCTTGCATTTAGCATGAGGACATGGTCGTAACCTTCAATGTGCTACTGTTATGAGCAGAGTCGCATGGAAAGACATATCCTTTACAAAAGGAACACATGACATTAAGAGGAAAAACAGCAAAAAAAAATTCTCCAATAAAATAACATTTTTTTCCCTCAAAATGAATTTTTCCAAAGTCTATAGGGTTTCAAAAGCTAACTGGGTACTTTTGAAAACGGATTTTCTGGTAGCAAACCGTTTCTGTAAAAATGTGGACATAGCTCTCCCAGGGATCAGGATGATTCAGTGCTGTTGGAAATATTTAGTAGTTATCTGTAGTGAGATGGCAATATTTTGGTTATTTAGACTTCTGACGAGTATGGATCATTACAAATAGTTCATTATGGAGCATATAAAATGAGGTGGTAACTGGATAACTTGACAACAAATTATTTTCACTATACATAAGTGCATGACAGTCTATATTGGAAAATGACAAATTACATCATTCATGTGCCCTGAATTCACTGACTCTCTCAAGGGGGAGCAAAAATCTACGTTAAATAATGGGCAACTAAACAGAGACACATGTTCAATGTGCACCACAGATCAGAAAGGCAATGAGACACTGGAAATCCTGCAACAATAGCTTTTCTCAAGCAGGAGCTGCCAGTTGAAACTGAGAAATTCAGAAATTTCTTTTTCCCCGATGAATCCTCTAAAGGATCCATCTCTTTCCACTCCACTGAGGCACGAAGTTGGTAGCACCACACGGTGCTGGAGGAAGTGTTGCTTTGATTTTCGTGCTACCATGCATGGCAGTTCAACCCCATTCCACACACCCTGTGCTGTGACTCCAGCCATTCATCTGAGGCTGCTCTGCAAACTAACAGGTGAGAAAGCAGGTGTCTGATCACCTCTGATGAAACCATCCCTATCACTTGTGCATGCTACCTGCATTTGTGAGGAAAGGATGTAGAGCTGACCCTTGGAGAAAGGTTTTTTGCTGCCTGTGGAGGCAGTACTGCAGGATGACGCTGGAGGCAGATGCCATCCAGATTGTTGGGGAAGCAATGGGAGAAGTAGTTCCTCCAAAAACAACCCAAGCTAACGGAACACCTCCCGATTTTTTATCTCTATGCCTTCTTGCCGGGTGCACCTCTGGGTTATCCGTCCAGATGGAGGGTGGGCTCCAGAAGGGAGAGGCATGGGCAAAGGCGGCTGGCTGGGCAGTGGGTGGACAGGGTCAAGCCGGCCCTGAGATGCATGCGTGGCTCTGGCCCGGCATTTCGTCTGAGCAGGAGGGGGGCTGGCGGCAGCAGGCAAGCCAAGTCAGAGCATAGCCAAGCGAGAATGTTCTGGCAGCCCTTCCTGGCAGCCTAAGCAAAGTTATTTATCACTTTGTGCATTTTCCTTCTCATCTGTGTACAGCCGGCTCCAATGGCTCAGCTTGCATTTTGCCTTCCAGAGCCAAGCCAGTCCCTTGGCTCTGCTCGGTCTTGGCTGTCCATTCACGCCTTCTGTCTCCTCCAGCTCTGCCTGGAGCAGTGCAGGATCACAAAATAGGAGTAGGTGTCTATAGCCAGGGAAGAGACCGAAGCATCAACAACCTACATCAATGGCAAAGAGCACATCTCTCCCCTGGATGGGCTAACGCCGAGCTGCTGTTTACTGTGGCTGCAGAGTTGAGCACAGTTGTTTCTGCTGCTCCCAGGCAGCCTCTGCTGGGGAGCTCCAGTGCCTGCCGGCAGCTATGAGGCATTTTCTTTCATTTATTTTAGGGATTGTGCCTTTGCAATGATTTTTTCCAAACTGGTGGATGTAACAACAGCGAATTTACAGCAAATTTTTCCAGTTCTATGGACTCTTTTCCATACTGCTGGTGTATTTTGCCAAAATGTCTAATAAGGGTGCCTAAATTGGGCTTGAAAATAATACCAGCTGCATTCAGATATTTATAAGGCTCACATTTGCTCTTGCTGAGGGCACACCACACTCTTCTAAGCACTGAACATTGGAAAAGCAGATCAATACTTACTCTACTACACTTTGCATCATCAAATGTCTGGGCAATAGGTTTCAGGCAAATATCTAGGTTTCAGGACTTTGCCTAAAGAGAGAACCCCTGAATTTAGCTATCATTCCTCTCCTCCTCCCTGAGCTGCCCATGCAGTTTTCTCTGGGGCTGCTAGATTTGGTGGCAAAGTAAACAGCAAGGCTGCATTTGACCTTGCCAAGTTTCAGGCAGAGTACTTAAAGATTTACATTTCCCTACTGGATGTCACATTCTAGAAGCTGCCTTGCCAGCTATACAAGGCCAGATCTTGACTACCTTCTAGCCAGATTGGTTCCAACAGGGCAAAACCTCCTATCGTTCTGATCAGACAGTTCGGGTTTTTTTTAATAATTCTGATCAGACAATGGAAGGCTACAGAACAAAACAAAGTGAGGCTGAAGGAGGCACCTGGTCTGCGGTGGCTTCCCAGAAGCATGTATGACAACAAAGTGCGTTGAATAGCAGCTTCCCACCATGAGCCCCTAATTTTCACATCCTGAGAACTTTCCAAAACTGGACTGCAATTTCTCAGATTTTGTCTCTGCCTGAAGGTAGAAGAGGAAGTTGAGTAAAATCCCTTCAGACCTTCTGAAATGAGGAGAGAATGAAAAATTGCATTTTCTTATTGTAATAAAAATTCTAACCATTTTTTTCTCTGTAAAAGGCCACATCAAACTGCTTGGAATTTGAAACTTGGTGTGGGTATAGCTCTCATTACAGGCCAGATTCAAAGCAAGCTGAGGTCAATAACTGTGCCTCCTTTGATTTTGCCTGACGCTGAAGAAGACCCTACAGCTAGGTAAACAAATCATAGAGAAAATCGTTTGGAACAGTTGTGCCTATTTTCTACTTGGGAGTTGCCTGGGAACAAGCTCAGTTTGTTTGCAATGTGTCTATGGTTTAGATGTATTCACCAAAGCCCAGCTTTGCTCCATCCTCCTCAATTTTTATTTTAGAACCTTGCTCCATGAATAATCTCCTCAAAGAAAATATCCACCAGCAGATGAAAGGACATCTTTAGGTAAAGAATTTGTAACTAAATCATTTCTACACCTTTTTTTTTTTTTTATAGCTGGGTCACAAGCAGATGATTTGTCAGTATTATGCATCACTTGTACATACCTCAGTGTATCTGAGGTCCTGAAAGCTGTTAACATTTCAGTGTGCTGCCAGGTAGAGAGCTCCCACACGGAGAGTTGAAGGCTAGCACTGCTGACTTCCCCCCCCCAGCAAAGCCCTTGGTGGACCAAGGGCTGACTTGCACATCTCCCTGCAGCTTAAACTTCTAGACCATCCTTTCTCTTGGCATTGGAGCTCAAAGGTCTTTCTTTGTTAAATTCTACTTCAGTTGTTTTAATTCTGTTTTCTTGCTGGAAGAGGATTTGGTAAAACAAACAAAACATCTTACCAATGTGAATATTCACAATTAATGACAAAACACTAAAACAGGAAGGTCATTCCTTGGGGAGGGAGACTGATATTATTTTGAATGAAGGGAAGAGTGCAAAGATCTTGCAATATTTGCTGTAAATGGGTTGTTATGGTGAACATTCCTGTCAGCAAGTTCATTAGCTCAGAGATCTGCTAGTGAAGAGAGACCAAAAAAATATGTTTAAAACTTCAAGAGCAGATTAGTGGACAATATTTTGCAATCTTTGTTTAGCTCTGCTTCTCACTGAGAATTAGTAACTTTACTCCAGGCCAGATTCAAATAGTCTTACTCATGCAGAGCATCACCATGTTTTATGAGTAACCCCAGTGATATTTAGGGCTATATTTTGGAATAAGATTGGAATCAGAGAAAGACAGTGGGAGGCATGGGCTGAATCACCTTGATTAATAAGTGTAAGATTGTTAGTCTTATGTGTGTCTATATAAATAAACATAACGGGAATAAGGAGGATGTCTGGATTGACAGGCATGTGAGCGAATTTATAAACATCTTTTTGCAACATACAGCAGATTCCTCTTTTAACAGAAGAGAACAACACCCAAAAGTTACTTAATATCAGGAAAAGAGGAATTCACACCTTCAGAAACAATAGAAGATCAGGCCATTTTGCGGGTTATACTCTCAACAGTTCTGGCTGTTGCCTGTGATATTACATAAGATCTATGCTGCTCTTCATAGAAGTGATGGATGAAGTTTTCAGAGCTGCTCAAATGTCTTGAAAGCATGTGGTCCATTTTCCAGAATAATAGGGTCCTTGGGATTCTAAATCCCATTGAATTTCAGCACTTCCGGGAATGGTCTCATTACCTTCTAAATCAGTATGCATCTTCCAGTTTGTTATGCTTCCCATTTCATTTTATCTCTGGGCTTCAGCCAACACCATACATCAATAACAAGATCATCAAAAGGCAGGATTAAAAAAGAAAGCACAGTTGTGCCTGCCTGCTCTGTCAAAATGTCTCCAAGACTCATTGCAGACTCCTGACGTTACCAGTGAGCAAGGAAGGAACCAATCCAAAGCTCGCTGATGTAAAGGAAAGTCCACTCATTTCTATGGATTTCAGTGGGGCTTGGATCAGGCCCTGGAAGAATGAGGATGACATAAAAATAACATGACATCTGCCAGATTCACCAATATGCTCTGATGTTTTGCCCGGCTCAATGATGCAAAGCAGATGGAGAGTACTGACAATCCTGGCCCTCTTCAATCACTTACTCCATCTCTCGGATTAGTTTTCATCAGGCGTTTTATTCACGACATAAATACATTTATCTCATTAGTGCTTCTGCTACAGTATTTCAGAAGAAAAATCACCACTTTTTAGCTTTATCAGAGAAAAATTTTCTGTATTTTATCATTTGGGGACTACCAATTTTCAACAAGGTTTCTAAGAAGCCTATGATTGAGCCTCTGAGTTTTGCTGTACTTATGCAGGACTTGTAACTAGTTGAGTTTAGCTGCCTTTTTCTTCCATACTACTTTGGCCCAAGCAGAATGCACAATTGTGCCATTTGATGGTTGCACCCTCAAATAAGGCATTAGGACAATTATTCTGCAAAATACAAAGCTTACCTTTAAGTTCAAGCACATGCTTACATCACATCAAAACTATCACAAATAAATATGTGTATAGTTTGCTGAATCAGTGCCAGAAGATGCATTTAAAAGAAACTAGCCCACTTTGAAAATTACCCCACTCTGTCCCTGCCCTCTCCTGGCTATTGCTACACAAAAAGGAGATAAGATCCATTGGGAAATACTTACACATGAGAAGTTTTTGCACTGTGTCTCAGAAAAAAAAGAAAAGGCTTTGTCTATGGGTGACTACGTCTAACATTATATGCCAGGAACAAACAAGAAAGATGTAACACAGACTGGGCCTTTAGTATGCATGGTTACAATAAATATAGGTATTAATAGACATTAAAAGTTGCTGAATGACTGAGAAGTTGAGTAAATTGGATGATGTCCCTCAAAATGAAATAATCTATATTTGGCTGGTAATTCATTTCTTCCGAGATGCTTTTTGCTTGACTCTGCATATATTCGTCATTGCAGAAATAACTTGGGGAGATTGCAGTCTGGCTCCAGCCTCAATCCAGCTAACCCGGGAGTGAGCACTAGTGCTGAAACGTAAGATCCGAGTTTCCATATTCCCAACCAGACACATCTCTACGAAAGTGTCCCACATTATTTGGATAACAGCTACACTGCTCAGACCTTGCCCCCTGGCATAAGGACTTAACTGCATTCACACCACACAGGGGCCAAATTGGCCCTGAACACTTTTACACCCACATTTCACAGGCATTTCCAGAGCATGTCCTGCTTCTCAGAGCTGAGTGTGGCTTGGGGTGTCTCCACCCTGGAGCAACAATCTCCGGCCAGCTATAGCACATCCATGGGTTTTGGCCTGCAGTGGCATGTGTATGACCATGCTTGAACACACAGAGGGATAACAGGCAACATATTGTGTGCATGAGATCATGCACAACACTCATGCACAAGCCTGGGTTACTTAAAGATATCTTTACTTTACAATGATCCATCATACTTTAGAGGTGAAAACCAGCCTATGTGCAGAAGGATGAGTAAGGCACTCAGACAAACATGCCACACACACTTTGGCCAAATGACTTACAGTGAAACTCTAGTCCTGTAGCAAAGATCCTGCTAACTTACAAAGGAAAAAAATTAACCCTGTGTACCCAAATTTTCCCACTGAAAAGAAAGGACTGCTTGTCATATCTCACTTGTCATCTTTCTGGACTGTCAATTATTCAAGTCAGGAACTGTCTCTCTATGAGCACAGCCCTAGCACAGCCAAGTCCTAGCCATGGGTGAAGTGTTACACATCACAACTCTTCTTCCTTTAGACTGAACTGCAATTTTGCCATGTCTAATTTTGTCTTACTGCTCCTAATATTATAACACTTGGCCATACTTCCTCTCCCCTCCATTCTGTTTATTTGTAGAAAGGAAGAAATGCCACAGAAAAATGGTTTTGTGCTGTTACATAGAGGTTAAGCCAGAATCAAGATATTACTGGAACAAATAGTTAGACAGAGCTGAGATGTTTATTTTCCTGTTGGGGCATAGTGATGATGAGATCATGTCCTATCACAGTCCATTTTAATTCCACTGCACCAGTACCACACCTAGATCCAATCAGTCAGTAGCAGTCCAGTTCCCCAGTCTTTTGGGCAGATTTCAAAGTCCTAATTTTGATATTTCATACCAGATCCACTGTGGGTGAAAAAAATCATTGAAATACAATGGAGCTGCCCTAAATAGACCACCAGAGAGTCACTTTACTACATGAACAGCAGCCCATTGGCAAGGGACCAGGATGCAGTACCTCTGTATAAGCTAATAGCATGGTTATGACTCTAGGAACTCACCAATTCTAGGGGCATCCAGCCGGGAAAATTATTTCCCATCTGATCTCCTAGAGAAATCTCTATTTTGGCTTCTGTCCACCATAACTGGTCCCACTCCTGGGCAGTGTGAAGAAACAAGAAAAGCTTCAGGAAAACACTTCCGTGTGACTACTACACTGCAATCTCTGTTCAATTTGAAAGCAAGTCCTTGGCCCCAGATGCCTCATTGACTCCTGCTTCACCCCCAGGCCCAGCCATATGTATCTATCTTGTTTATTTTTGGAGGCAGAATATATTTTACATGTTTGGAATGACCTTGGGTGAAGCAGTCTTTCTCCAAGGTTTCCCCACCCAGACAGGACTATAAAACAATTGCCCTGTCTTCCATGACAACTGCACCCAACAGCAAGTAAAGCACAATCAAGAGATTATTCAAAAGGTCTCGTGAACAGTCACTGGAGTAGATTTCACAGGCAGCGATCTCATGACTGTAAAACATGTTTGATGGAGCATTTTACACTGCTTTAAATTTAGAATTCTTTGGGGAGCATCTGAGGATTTCTCAAGAAACAAACACTACGCTCGTCCTCCATGCACATGCACGTACGTACAAAAAGCTCCTTCATGGCATGGGGACGGGCATCCTGAGGCTCTGACCTCAGCTCACTCGGCTTTTATCAATCACACTATATAATCAGTGCAGACTGAACGGCATTTGGAAAGTGGATTGGGCTGGCTTTTTTCTTTCTCTTTTTTTTTTTTTCTCCTCCCCTCCATCTAGGGTATTCAAGGAAGAGAGCCTGTAGCCCAGATATGGCTTGGGAAGCATTTAATGAGAGATCTTAGCTCACTAAGATGAGGTGCTGCAGTGGTACCTTAATAGGAGGTTTGGAGATTTCCCTCCCCTAGGGTAGATTCTCTGAATGTTTTGAGGTTGTCTCTTTGGAAATGAAAATGAAAAGGTAGCTTTGCTGCTTCACAGATTCTTTGTGTCCTTTCCTCTCAGTAATCAAGTGAGGGCTAAAACCACCACGCAGGACAAAACCCTAAAGGGAAAGTTCAAGATATAATAGCACTAACTCGCAAGAGTATCAGCACATCAGGGTAGTGCCTTGGAAGACATAGCCTCTAAAATCCTGCTGCTGAGAGGAGCAAGCCCCACCACTTCCACTTTCACCTCTGGCTCCATGGAGTTACCAAACCCAAACCTCCGCACTCCTTACTGGAGAAACTAGCAGCCAAATGTCCCTTCTCTATCCACATGACATTTTCACAGGAAAACCAAAATAAATTGGTTGAAGACAAGAGACGTTTGAGACTAATTTTCACAGCTCACCCTCACTTCATTCTTCCGCTGCACATCCATCCACAGCCACTTTGAAGCCTTCTTAAACCTCATCACTCAACTTCCTCAACTTTCCACACTCACAGCTCGGTACAACATTTCCCACACACTCTCCTTGCACTCTGAAAACACACTTTGTTTGAAGTTCAATGCCCAAGCCTTGTCAATGGCAAGGAGACTAATCACATATCATCATTCAATGCTTCATTAGCAGCTTTCCCAAACCAGGGATCCCCTTCACTGTGAGCAAAGTGCTCAGAGTTTTGATCTGGTGACAGCTGCCTCAAATTATGTATTGCTGCATTAAAACTTACTGCAAGTTAATTTCTGTACTTAACTCAACTCACCACATGTTAACACACAAACTAACAACCAATACTTAAAATGTGCCCTCTCCATAAAACCACCACTATTACTGTCAATGTGGGCAGCTGGAGTGTTGCTTGCTGCAGAGCAACACAGAACTCTAGCAATCCCACTTAGATCTTGTAGTTTATTATACAGTTAGAGATATGTGACTACTGCAGACAAAACAAAATCATAGCCAAAACTTCACTTAAAATCTCAAAAAATATAAATCTTTATTATGCGTCAAAGAAGTTCGACTAATTCCATTGATTTTAAACACATTCTTTGTTACTTCCTCTCAGCTGGACACAGATACACAGAGGGAAAATCCCTTCTGATACACTCACAGCTCACAGCCTGACCCAAGTTGTTCTTACATGAATTCCAATTTCTGTTCTGCATCAAAAACATGTATTATCCATGAGCCATTGGCAGGACAGAATCCAAGACTTCGAGCAATAAAAACCACAGCGTTTGGGGGGTTTTTTGCTGTTGGAGTTAAAGGGCTTAAAACTGGGGTAAATCCTTACAGTTTCCTCTAGGTGCTAGAAATGAAAACCTTAACCACTAGTGATACTTTTGGCTAGCAGGGAACCTGATGTATTTAATGAATAGATTCAGTCACTATATTACATCAGTCACTCTTATTAGCAAATGGACTTCACAACTCAGGTCACCAGGAATAGTCCAAGATCATGAACATGTATAAAACTGAGCCCTTAAACCACACACAGTCCCTGTGAGGTCACACTACTGTCTTCATTTTATAGGCAGGGAAAGACAAGTACACATCTGCAATTACAATTTCAGATATACTTCTCTGGACCAAGGTGAAAATTTTGCCCTTTCAAATGAGCTTGTTGTCACAAATCCCCAACAGAATGGCCTTTTTGTTTGGTGTTTCTGATTTCTTTCCAGCTTTGCATATTCTGTGGCTTCACAAAAGTACCACCTTCACCCCTAGCACAGCACCCATTTTGGCAGCAGCTCTGCCTGCACCAGGTCATCAAGATCCCTGCTGCCAGCAGGGAGCTGATGAGCAGTCATCCAGCTTGAGAACCTGCTCAGAGTTGGGGGCACTCAAGCCCATTTCTTGGGTAGGTCTTTTCCCTCTCCTTCTCTTCCAATGGGACCTCTGTGCTTCAGCTGTATGGACCAGATAGTCCTTCAATTCTCCTACTCTTAACAGTGCCCATCTAGATGACAAACTCTTCTACTCTCTGCTTTTGTACAGCAGTGGATGAAATGGAACTTTAATGTCAGCTGGAGCCCCTTGGCACTATTATATAAAAACAACGATAATAACAAGAGAGGTTTGCAAATTAGCAACCCTTGCTACAAACAGTGATACACCCAATTTAGCACAAATCTTTGCAGGCTCTTGCCTGCTTAGTGGCTATTTTAATCACTGGTGACTAATGCCTGTGAGGGCTATTCCAGGGTTTGACGTGCCTTAAACACAAGAAAACAGGGAAATCTTGTAGAGAGAGGAGAGGAAGAGGGCAAGAGAAGGAATTGGCCAAAGCCAGAAGGTTCATCGCCAAAAAGCGTTCAGCTCGTACCATCCATTTTGCTGCCATTGTTACTGCATTTGCTGGGGTCACTGACCGATTCCTCCTCTGAATAACAGCATCATTTCTCTTCTTTTGATGGGAATCTAGGAAAAACAGTCATGCTCTGAAACACAAACAAAGGCTACCTGTCCCTTCCTTGGTTATGGAAATGGGGGTCAGCCTTTTTATTTTCAAAGGGGGCAGAGTTGGAATGCTCCTTGGCACACCACCAGAAAGGAAATATCTGCTTAAATATTTGACAGGAAGAGAAAAAAGAGAGGAGAGGAAATAATGCAAAGGGGGGTGGGGAGAGGGAACTTTTGTTTCATGCAGAGGAAAAAGGCTGCATGGCAAACGAAGCTGCAACTCACCTCTGCACTGGCCAGCCCTGAGCTTCACCTTCATGAGGTGAGCACCTTTCTGTTAGACCACTACACTTATTTTTCTGCATCTGACCTTTCTAAGGACTAAAAAAGTTTTCCTAGTTGAGTAAAGCTGAACAAAGAGCCACTAAGCACCACAACCCTCAACTAGACATGTGTTTACCTAAGCCACACTGATCTTTTTTCCTGACATAGGTTAAGGCTTACAAGTACTTGAACCTACCTGACAACATCCAGATCACATTAAGCAACGCTCTGTAAAAAATACCCAACAGCTTTCTGTTCTGGAAAAAAAAATTAATTTAAAAAAAATAAAATAAAATTTCAGGGGACAAAAAAGGCATTCTTTGGAGCTAAAGGGTAAGACAGTGTTTGGTAACACAAGTGACCAAAGCAGATTTCGCTAACAGCATCCAAGCAACATTATTTATCTGAAAGCCATCAAAATCATAGAATGATTTGGATTACAAAGGACCTTAAAGATCATCTAGTTCCAAACCCTATACCATGGACAGGGACATCTTCCACTAAAACAGGTTGCTGAAACCCCCATTCAGCCTGTCCTTCAACACTTACAGGGATGACACATCCACAACCTCTCTTGGCAACCTGTCCCAGTTTCTCATTGCCCTCATAGTAAAGAATTTCTTCCTAATATCTGATTTAAATCTACTCCTTTTCAGTTAAAAACCTTTACCCCTCATAATGCTCCCTGATAAAAAGTTTCTCCCCATTTTCTTGTAGTACTTCCTTTAAGTATTTGGAAGATTGCTAGAAGGTCTCCCCAGAGGCTTATCTTCCCTTCTCCAGACTAAATAACCCCAACTCTCTCAGCCTATCCTCAGAGGAAAGGTGTTCCAACCCTCTGATCATCTTCATTGCCTCCTCTGGACTTGCTCCAACAGGCCCATATCTTTCTTATGCTAGGGGCCCCAAAGCTGGACACAATTCTTCAGATGGGGTGTCATGAGACTGGAGTAGAGAGGAGGTTAACCTCCCTCAACCTACTGGCCACGCTTCTTTTAATGTAGCCCAGAATGCAGTCGGGTTTCTTGGCTGAATGCACACATTGCTGGTCATGTCCAGTTTTTCATCCACCAACCCCCCCAACTCCTTCTCTGCAGAGCTGCTCACAATCCACTCATCACTCAGCCTGCATGCATCTTTGGGACTGCCCTGACCCAGATGCAGGGTCTTTCACTTGGCCTTGTTGAACTTCATGAGGTTCACATAGGCCCACCTCTCTGGTTTGCCAAGGTCCCTCTGGATGGCATCCCTTCCCTCTAAGGTATAAGTAGATGACAGCTTGGTGCCATAAAAGATGACAAGAATGGGAGACCAGGTCTTCTGCTTTCTCTGGTGTACTCTGCCTGACCAACCAGCACCATGAAATCCCTTTACTCATCTCATGCCTGAGTAGAAAGCCACCCCTGAGTACTCATGACTATTTCCATCAGCACCTGCTAATTTCATGGCAGCCAAGGAACTCCATGAACTCTCCAGAGCTGGGGGGTAGAGATACAAAAAAGTAAAAAGCCTAGCAGACAAATACTGCAAACAGTAGGACAAGAGTTAAAAAATTGCAGCATTCCATTTCTGTTCTTTGAGGGCTAATGTGCAGCTTAACTTTTAAACAGAAGATGGGGGGGGGGGTGGTCCAAATCCTTCAGCTGGCTTCTCTCTCTACTGCAACACTGCAAACACACATATATTTTGTGCCCCCCCAAAATTCACTGAGGTCACTGTAGGTTTGGTTTTACGGTGTTAGAGGCTCCAAACAGGACTGATCATAAACAGCTGCTTCTGTTTTCAACTAAGAGGGGAATCTTTTTGGTTTATTGCTCTTGTGGCCACTGAGTACTAACACTGGAAAGCTAGTAATCCAAGTTGCTTTGGACCTATTTCTCAAAATATGTTGGGTTTTTTTTTCAGTACATGTTTGTTTACCAATGTGGCTCCAGATTGCTGGCTAAGATTTGTAGACCCCTGGTGTAGCTACAGGAAATATTTCTAGAGTGTTCCTTTTCTGAGAAGTCTGCAGCTTAAATAACCAATCTCTTTTCATGAGGCTTCTGCACCAGCTAGTTGCACTAAAGTGGTTTCTCTCTCCTTCCCTCCTCTCCACCTTTCTGTCCTCTTAAGCCATAATTTGGTGATAGTGAAGCTATCACCTCTGCAGATGCTGGTAGCAAGGAGACTGTTGTGTGGTGCATAGTGCAAGTCCCACTTTCATTCTTGCAGTTGAGCATTTTTGAGCTGTTCTTGCGTTCTTGAGCTGTTTCACTTGGATCTTCTGTTTGTTACTCCCTGTATATTTTTTCTTCAAACAGTAGATATGCCTGTACTTGTACCTCACAGATCAGACAGTAACCTCTTAATTGACAAGAGGAAGAACTGGAAGTTCTGGTGGTGGCCAAAGTTGGCAAAGTTCACACATTTGCTGATAAGCTCTCCAGGAAAACGTACCCTACAGCTTGTTCTGGCCTGCAACTTGCTAAGTACTTCTGAGTACAGAGTCTTCTGCGGTCACTCCATCCTTGGCCAGATTTTCAGGAAAACTCAGTGCACTGGGATGCAACATTTGTGATTTCATTAAAGGATCCTTTGGAAACCTGGCCTGTATTTGGTTGCAAAGAGGGATTATCTTGGAAATCTGGTCTTAACAATTATGAAGAACTCTGGAAAAATTACTTTTGCTTGTTTTGACACAAAGTGTAACTTTTGCAGGTGCTGCAGGCTCCAATGTAACTGTTTCAATGAGGCCTGTGCTCTGCAAGGTGATGACAAAAACTCAAAATATCTTTCTTTTTTTTTTTTTGTCATCCAGAGATGCAGGGGTTCCATGCACAAAACTGTATCAAAACCAAAAGGGTTCCAGTCCTAACTCAGCTGAACTTTCAAAGCTGCTTGGAAACCTAATTCACATTAAACTTTATGGGAACTGGACATCCAAATTCCCTAGGTGGCTTTGCAAAACACAGCTGTAACTAATTGCTATGCAGAAAGGTTTGGGGAAAAGATTTTGATCTAGAAAAGGAGGGAGATATTTCAATGCCAAAAAAGCTTTTGCAATAGATTCTCGCATGGTATCCACATTGCTGATTCTGGGCTATCTCGTCAATGAAGTAAATGGAGCCATTTTATAATAGCTAATCCTCTCTCTGTAACTCTTCCTGCACCTGCAGATGTTATAAACTAAGTGGGAGAAAGAATTTCTTTTGCTGAGTTTCTAGTAATCCCTGCCACTGCAAACTACGGGGCTGAAAGGTTGAATAAATCAAAACGACTGATGAACAATTCACGCCCAACTCATTCCTATTGAAGAAATTGTCACATTCCATCAGTGAGGCTGGTAAAATCTGTGACCATCTCAACCCTTATCAAGCCTTAATTTCTTCTTCCTGTTTTGGCAATAATTTAACGTTAAAGGTCACAGAGTGAAATGCTCAGAGTCAGGAAGCTGAGGAGTTCTGATTTGATAACAACATTATTTAGCCCCACAAAGCCCCACTTGGTATTTTCTGCTCCTTTGTTCCTTTTCAAGACCATGATCCATCTTCCACTGAAGACAATGGGAGCATTTCTACTGAATTTAATGAGACTTGGATCAGGCCTAAATGTCAGTATTACTCTATTAATATTTATGCTGTTGGAAGTATGTCAGAAAATACACAGGATGTGCAGAGTGGCTGAGTGATGAGAATCATAAATTTTCCTGACAGTCACTTCTTCACAAATCCTTAACATTTCTAATCTTACCATAGCAGTAATAAAATAGCAGGATTCTAACCTTCTCCTCTTACTGTACAAACCTTTCTCCACTGTAATTTGTATGAGTTGGCTCCAGAGTTGTAAAATCATCTGCATTGAAACTCCCTATCTAGCTCATGTCTCGTCTGTCTTTCTCTCTCACACACATATATAAGAAATTGAAACTGTTATTTTAGAAGTTGCACATTAAGTGGTCAAAATTAAAAGGTTCTCAAAACCGACAAGCTGTATGATTTACTGTGTTTAAGATCCTTAGCTTAGCAGTCTTCACAGCCTTCAAAGTGGAGGAACTAAAGAACCAAACCTGTTACTGCAAGGCTCCCACAAACATGACAAGTGGCGACTGCCCTGAGAAGGTTTCTCCAGGCTGTTCTCTTTGGTGTTTCCTCTCAACATGAGGAAAGGGCCAAGCAGTGTGGCAACAAGCAGAGCCTGCTGGCTTGCCACGGGAATGCCTGTCACCTCAGGGTGTGTGGTAACCACAGTGGTCAGACCCTCTTTGTGCAGCTGCTCCAACCTCCCTGTTGCTGTAGAAGTGATGGGCAGAATAGTCCCAGTGGCCAGAAATTTTTGTTTCCCTTGAATAAGTCTCCAGACGGTCGGATTCCTCCCTGCCTCACCGCCCCTTCCCAGTGAGCAGTGCTTGCCTGAGTGGGTGGAGGAATGCGGGCAAGCTCGCAGCATAATAGTCAACTGACCACCAGAGCTGTAGAGTAAGGTCACTGGGGAGAAACAGTCATTGAAGAATGTGGTTAAGCTATGCCCAAGCTATGCGGGAGGAGGCTTTGTCTCCTTTGGCATGCTGAGCCTGACCAGGGCCACAGACAGGATGGCAAGGGTCTGGGAGGCACTGAGAAACAGGCAGCAGCTGCTGTAAAGAGATGACCTGAAAGGGGTGACTGCCAGATATGTTCGCAGGACATCACCTTCTAACTCTGCTTAGTTACCTACAAGTTGGTCTAGACTGAAATGTAGTATGACAGAACATGAAAATTACATACAAATTAGGTAGGTAGAACATAAAAAGGTTAATATAAGGGAATTCTGTGGTACTGTTAAAGATACGCTGCTTCCAGTATCCAGATTAACTCATTGCAGACTAAGAAATACACTCCAAGTTAAGAGGCTAAATCACAGCATGGTTTAGGTGGAAAAGGACCTTTTGAGGTCATCTTGTCCAATTCGCCCTGCTCAAGCAGAATCACCCAGAGCAGGTGCCCCAGGACAATACAGTGAACTTCAAGAGAGACCTGTTCAAAGTGCCCAGCTTCTTTTGTATCTGAGTGGTGAACTGTTCCTAGGCAGAGTTTCCTCTGTTCCTGTGAAGCCAGAAGTCCAACTTCTCAGCTTGAGCCTATCAGTCCAAAACCCCAAATCTGAAGGATCCATTATTCATTGAGGGACATTTTTGTCAGTGCAAACATGACAGTCCTGGCCATTTCTCATGTTGCTAAACAGCAGTGTCTGCAAAAAGAGAATCTAAGCATTGAGGTTGGGATATTCATCAAAGCATAAAAGATTTCAGATACCGAAAGTCCTGAGATGCCAGGCATCTCGCATCAGTATGATCCCTTTGAAATTCCCGCAGAACCAGCTTTTGCAAGATAACTTTTAATTTCTGAAAATATAACAGAGCAATCAGTTCCACAGTGCCTTCGGATGGGTGTTTTATCACTCTTGTGATGGGTGAAAGGGCAGGAAGCAGAGGGACAGGATGGAATTTTGAGCATGACCCAAGTCCTGCGCCAGGACACAGGGGAGAGGGGAGGGACACTTTCTGAAAAAAGAGAAGCTTTGCCATGGGGGAAGTGGACTGCCTTGCCTCCATATCCTGTGGATCCAAAGTTCCCCCTGAGCGTGACATGTCTTACGAAAATATGCATGCAGACTTCTCCAAACTGCTTCCCGCTCCACTCTGGCAGAAGGGCCAGTTCTTGACAGCCTGAGATTTTAGCAAAAAACAGCCCTGCCACTCAGACCGTGTTAGTGCAATGGAAATGAGGGAAGAATCATGCCTAATATTACATTTTGGCTGGAGATTTCCTGTGGAAAACTTTGACAGGAAGAAAATTAAGTGTTTGATGAGATGAGATGTGTCACCAAAAGTATCAGCTCTCCTGACTGCTTGAAACTGAAGATTCAAATAATGGCAAAAAACCCCACTATGGTTCATATCATCAGGGCATGAGGTTTTTTCGTCTTTCCTCTGCAGAGCCAGCATTTCCTTCAGAAGTATCCCAGACCTGTCCTCCTCACTGTATATCTCTTAAAAGATACTGGTGCTTCACAGAAGCAGTTTTTGGTCTTTTTCATCTTTTTTTATTTCCCACAGAAAATTGTAGTTTTATTTATCTCACTTTGGAGCATCTTACAATGGCTTGACTCAGAAAGCATTAAAAGCCTTTTAGCAGCCTTGGATAAAACTAATTCAAATTTTGACAAGTGCTTATGTGACTGGGGTTAGTATTTCAGGTCCTACAACAGTTTATTGCTTATGAAAATTATCATTCTCCTTGAAGTGTTCCATTTAACTAAAACTGATTTTTTCAGCAAAAATAGTTTGGAATTGTCCACTATAGCACTGAAGGACAGGCAAATAAGTAATTTATTTCTTAGTTGCTTTGGAGCCCTCTCTCTCTAACCATTTACTATTTTCATTCAATGAACCCCCATGAAGTCCTTATCAAGCCTGAAATTACAGCAAAACTTTAAATTTGATGAATTTTTGTGCAGTTTTCAAACTTACGTTGAGATAAATTCAACATTTACAATCATTCTGGGACACCAGTAGTTCTTTCAGGCACTTTTTTTGTTAGAAAACATAACATGCTAGGAATTTAAACAAAGGTGATGTATCAGCAAATGACTCTCAGACAGTCTGATCTCATCTCTCAGCCACGCAACATTTGGGAACAGGAATGAAGTTTGCTGCCCTTTAGCAACAGACTAACAAAGCAGACAATAGTTAAAATACCCATACAATTTAGAACACAAATGCATCTTCTCAAACCTGCCACCTCCCTTCCTTTCCCACCCCACAGAAGATAGAAATGGACTATTCGTCATCTTATAAAAGTTCTCTGGAGCAAGAGGAGGGACGTAGGCAATCATTTTTGGTTTAGACATGGAGGCAAATAGCACCTCATTTTTCAAGCATTAACTCAATGAGAGCATCACTAGCATCATCATAAGCTCAGTTACAATCTGGACAAGATTTTGAGGAGTTCTTACAAGGGCATCTAGAACCGCATGGCCCCAAGGACCCTTGATTAGGGGGAGAAAGCAAACTCAAAGCTCTCAAGCCAGGTTGCAAACCTGGAGTGTGAGTTGGTGACCCAGTTTCCCTCCTCAGTCTGCATCTGGTGTTTTAAACCCTTCAGACCAGGGATTGTCTCTTATTGTGTATGAGATGGAAAGCACCCAAGAACAAAGGGATCCTGATCTCTGGGCATCTCAGATCTGTTGTAATACCAGTCAAAAAAAAATTGTTTTCTTGCTTTTTCCGAGATTCTGCTTCCATTCAGGACATGAACTGGCATGAGTAGAGGTTTAGGGAAATAAACAAGAGAAAAAGCAGAAGATCTAATGAGAGTTGGTATCCTTGGTATGCTTACTGAGCCCAGGAAGCATTTCCCATGGCTGAGTTTTTTCCTAACATCTTCTCCCTGTGTAATTTTTTGTGTCTGAGTAAGTTCTGAGATTTACACCCATTAGTGGGACATGCCTCCTCGCCAGCTCTAAATTTTACTATATCTGTAGAAACCGGATTATTTTTGAAATCTCTACTCCCTTCATAAATTAGATTGAAATCGGCTTAAGAGTCCTAAGGAAGGAAATGGAGGGACAAGCAGGGGCACAAGTTCATATACAATATACATTTGCATAAAGTTTATTTCCTTAGAAAATTGGCTAGAAAAAACATGCAAAATACTTTCTCAGGTCTTGAGTGCTGGAATTAGATCTGCCCTAGTTTGCCTACATCTACCAGTCAAGGCAAACAGGGTTATGAACATGCCCATTAATGCACACTGCACTAAGTTGTGCCTGGTTATCTCCTTCAGAAAGGGGATCAGACCACAGAAAGCTGAGTTAGATGTAGAAAATAAAGAGTGGTCTTACTGAGCCAGACTGAAAGTTCATCTAACTGGGTATCTTGTCTTTAGCAGTGGATAAAACAGACATATAAGGAGGAATAAAATTCAGCAGACATATTTAATACTTTCCCTCAGTGTTCTCTTCATTTCCAACAATTTTTACTCAGCAACTTCTTAAGAATGACATCACTACACATTTAGCAATCTCTACAGATTTCTCTTCAATGAACTTATGTTAATTTGTAGTTCAGAGAAGTTTGCTGGGATATGAAGTTTTGCTGTGTTTCCTGAAGACATGGGCCAGTTTTGAAATACAGTTTTTCAGCTTGCTCACTTCTGAAGCCTTGGCAAAGAGGCAGCGGCTACCATGCAACATCCCAAAACATTCCTCCTCTCCTGCAACACACCAGGGGAGAGCACAGTGCAAAGCAGCTTTAATAACCCTAAAGCTGGACTGGGCTAGAAAACATTAAACCCACACAGCCTTTCGGATACCAGAAAATTTATTAAGATAAGAAGAGGTGCTGTCCTTTTGCACTTAAACTCTCTCCCCAGATTAGACAAACTACAGCAGTTAAAGGATTCTCATCCCACTGTAGGCTGCACCTACAAAGGGTTTTCCTGGCACAACCAAGCTTGTCAAGACTGTGACTCCCCGCGGTACTTGAACTCACGTAACCAAGCGCATAAACCTCTGGAGTGGAGACCTGGCTGTGATTCAGCCCAAAGCAGACATAAGCTCTGAGCACCTACGTTTGCTTTGTGCTTGTTTTCCACAAGCCTCTCCCCAGACAGGGCTCTGACCCAATTCTCACTGAAGTCCACAAAGGCAGCCGACCGGCTTTAGGAGCTGGATGGCACCCAGCGCCTGGATGAGTGAAATGCTATCCCACAGCTCCAGGCCTCCTGCCCCTGCAGCTCAAAGCCACCACGACTTCTGCATTCCCCCCCCAGCTTAGCGGGATGACCAGTGCCAGCCCTGGCACAAACAAAGCTGCTCAAATCCAATGTCACCATCCATGCAGGGCATGATTGCCACTATCCTCTGGCACCCTGACCTCTCCCTGCCAGTCAGCCACAAGAGCATGCCACATCTTGTGCCCACATTTTCTTTCCTAAGAAAGCCCCGAAGGGCTTCTTTGGCACATTTCACACTGCTAGTGAACAGCTCCCTTTGGCTTCCATGTTTACATCCTTGTGGTTGTTAATTTGAGAGAAGCCTTTTATTTTAGACACACACACACCCTAACTCCCTCTGCAGGGGGGGGAAAATGTGACCTTTAAGATTGTTTATACCAATCAACAAGAAGCCCTCACGCTGCCGAATTCCAAGAAACACGAGACCGTCTTGGAGTTTGGAAGAGGGAGGGGAGCATGGGCGAGGAGAAGGAGCAATCAAGGTCAGGAGTTCACAGACAGGATAAAGCAAAAGGCAAGACAGGCAGGCGGAGTGGCAGGGCATGCCCTCTCCATTCAGAGGCAAGGCGAGCGCTGGCAGCTCCATCAACGATGTGTGGCAGACCAGCATCGCAGGGCATGGAGCCGATGTCCCAAGGCGATGGGAGGAATAAGCTGGTTGTGGTGGACTTGCAAAATGAGGGTGGCCATTTCATCCTCAGAAATCCCTCACGGGTCTTCTCCCAGCCTTGCAGCATTTCACTGACGACCAAGAAAGATCCGGGATGAGGAGAAATTATTGCAGTCCAGTTTTGCACTCTGGTGCCCGCTGTGATGAATAAAGTGTTTTTGACAAGACAAGGAGAAGGATGAAAATATTTTCCCACTGCTGAACACAAAAGTAAATAAATAAGTAAACAGACAAGCATTCAAATCCAGGAATTTCCTTTCATTGCCAGCATCAGCTTTCAAGGGAGTAGCACCACAAATTTTTTCCTAGCATTGTACTGAGTCAAATGAGCAAAGGTTGTGGTTTCAGGGATCCAAACTTCAAGTGTCCTAAGAGGCAGAGGAAGCACTGGCAGCTCAGGACTGGCATGAAACCCACGGGTGTCTTGTGCACAAAATGTCAGTACCAACAGATAGGAGGACTTGCTTCAACTTCAAAGGCAGTAACACCACCATCTTAGTAGGTTCAAGACTGAGTCATTGAGGAGAAGAAGAAAAAGGGCAAAGCATCAATAAAAACCACGGGAGAATAAATGTGGTGGGATAAACTGAGATGCTGTGATACAGCACACCACTTTTGGGCATCTGGCCCAGTTCAAGGCAGGGGTTTTCGGGACAGAGGTACATTTCTCCCTCTGAGTCCTCTCCCTAAACAACACATCACAGTGGATGTCAAACTCAGCCCCAAGGTATTTGGCACAGAGTCAGCATTTTGACAATTTCAGTTACTTTTTTGTGGTCAAAGCTCTCTATAATTCTATACAGTTACAATTATAGGGGTGCGTCTTGTTCTCATTTACATGTATCTTCTCCATTGGGTTACACAATATAACCAGAAGTGGTATTTGGCCTATGCATAGCTTTTATTTTTTATGTTGTCTGCTCAGATGTATTATTTGTGACACATTAGATACATTTGTTTCTTAACTAATAAGCCTCAGAAAATATTTTTAATGAAAGACTGTGATTTTTAAACAATCATGTTGCTGCTTCTCTATTAGCACTCAAGGATTAAATAAAACTGTGAGTAGTTGTTAGCTAACAATTGGTTACTGAAACACATGAGGTTTTTGTCTTCCCACTACTGAGGCTAAAGAAACGATGCTCCTACAATCACACTGATATCGCCCATCTGAGTCCTCATTTCAAGGCACATGCTGAATTTGAAACCACCACATAGATTTCTCACCCATACCTTCAGCAGCATTGAACATGCTGTGAAGGAGAATGGCAGATGGATGTCACAGCTGGCCATGCAGACATCAAAAGTAATTCTCTTTTTAAAGGCAGTTAGTTGTTCTTGGGCTTTTTTTCTTTTTTTTTTTTTCTTTCCTTTCTGTTTTTTTAAGCAGTGCTACCACAGTTTTTCTGTCGGGTAACATGGGACTTTGACAGCATCTGGAATTTGTGTGCTAGGACAATCACCCTGTGCAAGCCCTGCACAGCTGCACTGCTGGTGGAGTGACAAATGTACTCACTTTCCTTGCTTGAACAAACTATCAGAAGTCTGCTTATGAATATGAGCCTGTAGTAACGTTTGGAGGCTAAGGCCACTCATGTCATCTCTGATACTTATGTCCACTCATCTGCCAACATGCTGTTTACAATCTGAAAGATACTTCTGTTTTATTCCTGCATTGTCTCATCGGTGAAAGAGATTTGCAGGAGAGAGAAAGCCAGCCTACAGAGCCACTAGTTACTTGTTCTTCCCTGGGTCCTGTTTTCAATATAAGTGCTTGGTTTAGGTTATTGTTCCTCCTTTTTCCTCTTCATTCATTTTGGCATTCCGTCTTGCCATGCAATTGGAGCTATTCAACTCAAAGATACAAAGGATTCATGAAAATGCTTAAAGACCAAACGGGTTTGCTCATCGACACAGACTGTGTGTCTTATTTTATATGATTTAGGGAATAGTAGTTCCTCTGAGAAATTATTCTCAATTCAGATCCTCAGGAAATGTGTCCTGATGGGATGTAAATGAGAGAAATGAAATGCAGATGATTCCTTTATGGCTTCAGCTCCAAGGAGGCCCATGCCACATGATTATCTTTGGTCAGCTACCTTCTGGTTACTTCCAACTCAAGCACTGCTCCTACCTGCTCAGGTTTGCAAGCATTACCCATGTTTCCTGTGACTACTGCACTACTAAGGTAGACAGCAAAAGAAATCTGGCATTTCCTTCTGATTTTCAAGTTCTGATTTTCAAAAAGCTTTGAAAGTCACAGTAGACCAGTTCCAAGAGTCAGCTCATCCTTACAAATGAAAATGCAGATTCAGCCTGCCTAAATATTGCCAAACCCCTTGTACACAGAGTTTCCCATTTGCTGGCAACAGCTCTTCGGAAGTGCCTGTGAAGTAAGAAATACCAGGCACAGAGATTTAGCTGGAAACCAGCAGCAATCTCGTGAACTGTCACTTCTGCTTCTCTTGCTATTTTGACTTCTCCCATAGCATTGGAAAATCAAAAGGAAACAACGTAAAGGAAAGAACACTCAAAAAAAAACACAGACATTGACACAGCAAAAATCATGTTCCTCCTTCTTCCCCAAGACACTGAGATACCAAACCAGAAACATAATCTTGCTATTCTGATAGAAACATTTAATGGAACATTTTTCTCCATTCCATGATACTTGTTCATCTTATCATGAGACAGCATGTACCCCCATCAAAGGAAAAATTGTGACAGAAAGGTCAAACACTATCTTCTCTTTCACTTGTTACCCCATCCTAGTGACCCCTCTGATTCAGTCAGGAGGAAACACCAGAAAACCTCTGTTGTTGAATGGACCTTTTTGTTGTAAAAACAAGGATGTCCTGCTCACACTCTCCCCCCTATTCAAAAATTACAATCTTAAAGAGGACTTTTTGAAAGAATTGTATTTAAACAGAATATAAGTACATATTTAAAAAAAATAAGAAAAAATCAGCATAATAATAAAATTGTCTCCAAAACAGAGTTTAAAATCCCAAAAGCAGGACCAGACAAGGGACTCCATGGACTCCAGTGAGGAGTTCACCCTGCTGTTGAGACTAAAAGCACTTCACACAATGTAAAGATGGATAGTAGAGTCAAACTAATGTAAAGGCAGATAGATCAGTAGTCTGGTCATGGCCAAAATATGGTTCAACCCCTGGAAATCCAAAACCACAAAGGACTAAAGCAAAAAATCTAATGATAAATCAAAGATACCTGATACCTCCCAAGCTCTCTAGCTCAACAATCTTTACAACCAGCAAAGGGGCTCAGAGCTGTACTTTCTTTGTGGCTATATTCTTAAATATCCAGTTTAGGTAAAAGAGTTTATTATTCCCAGGCTATGATAAATATCCTAGCTGCAACCACAGCTGTAAAGACAGGATTATTTTGAGCATCCATCACCCACCTGACTTGAGCCTTGTGTCTCATCACCTAAGTAGGGGGTGCAAATCTCATTATAACCACCAGAGTGAGTCATGTGTTACAACTTCTGTGTGTGTCCATTACACTCAAGAATAACCTCCCAGCTCCTCCAGAGGGAATGGCAGAGATGGATGGACATCTCTCTCTTTCATCTGGGGAGTTCTTCCTCTACCTCCAGTTTGTCTCCAATTGCCTCCAAGGTCATACTATCAGGACATAAACGGCATCCCCTCCCACCCTTGCATATGAATCTCATCTCCTATCCTCAAAAACCACAGGCTACACATGTTTGCTGTTACTTCCAGATGTGTCCACAACTTGAAAAGCAGTGATTTCAGAGGAAACAAAACCTTCAGAGTTAGCAGAGCTGAGTGTCCTCCCTTATCTTCAGTGTCTGCCCAGATTGTCTACACAGGCAACACCAAACAGTTCTGGGGGACTCAGTAACTCACCACAGAAGTGTCAGCATGTGGACATATTAGAGACACAGTGCAACTTAAAGGCTCTGTCTCAGCTCACTGTCTCAGAATTCACTCCTAGAGATCTTCGGCTAAACCCCTGCTAATAGATATCTAACAAGAAATTATTTTGCTGTCCTTCCCCATGCTGGAATGAAACAGATGTCTGCAGAACAATAGAAGTGATGGCACTGACTAGGACCTGATTGCCTCGACAGATGCAGTAGCACGTACAACACTAATATATCTTAGTCCTAATGTCCTCACTCATGAAACCCTGGCAAAAGGCTTTGTCCTGCAGACATCTCCAGCCCTGGGTCTTTCTTCAGTAGCCACACTGGGGGCCCCTTTTGGTGGTCAGTCATGGGTATTGTGATGAGTAAGCACACAATGTCACTTCTGTGTGGTGCTTAATTTTCCCTTGAAGAAGTTAGAAGGAGGAGAGAGAAAGGAGACAGCCTGACTCACAGCAACACCTGGAGTATTTGCTCCACAGCCAGAGTGCTGCTGAAACAAGGATTGTCCTGACTTTTGGGAGTCCTTTTCAGAGCAGCTCTCTTCCTCATCAGCTGGTGACAGCCCACCCCCTCCACACCCTGTGCTGTGGGAAGTTAATTTAGAAGCCAACTTTGCCATCTGTGGACTACCCCATGCTGGGAAAACCCTCAGCTGGGGAGATCTGTTGTCTTTCCAGAGTGGCACAAAGAAACTGGAGCGTGGGAGAGAACATGGACCCAAGAATCTCTCTAATTACTTAACAAATTTCTCCATGCATCTCCCAGATTCCACCTCTTCCACTCAAAGTACCTAAACATGTTCCTGTAGTGATGTCTGCTGTTGACATCAGAGAAGACTCACAGCAGCACTCCTGCTGCTGACCTCAGCTGAGTCATGACTCACGAACAAAGAGGATTTTTACCATTGTTATTTTATTATTTTCATTATTTCATTCATCATCTTAATTTCCTTCTCTCACTCCTGGCCAAAAGAGGAAGAAAGACATACACATACAAAAGAAAAGGGGGGAAAAAAAAAAGGAAAAATCCGCCAACATGGTCCACATCTGGAAACTGATTTCCCAACCCCAGAACAAAGAGTTCTGCAATTGTGGCTCCAAATCTCCTGTTTGTGTACTCCCATTATGTAAAAAGTCCTATAATAAAATCTAATGGAGAAGAAGTCCAAGAGCAAGCAAGATTTATTTGGAATTTATTAGTGAACAAGATCTATTCAGAAATCCTTGCAGAACTATAGACTGGACTAACAAAGTTATTAAGCTAAAAAAAAACCTGTAGGAGCATTTTGGTTTCAGAAAAGTTCTCCCTGTAGATCAGACTTGGCTTAAATCAATTCTTTAATCCCAGCTGAGCTACTGTGCCATTTCTGTTAATTTCCATGTTCAGAAATATCACTCTTTCTAAAGTTTAATGCTATACAGGGATGAGAAAAAATTATGAAGACACAAATAGAATGCTAAGAAGAGAAAAGATAAAAAAAAAACAATTCCAGAAATCATCATTTTTCAGAAAGGAAAATGGGAACAAACAATTCCTAAGAGAGTTTAGGATGTTAGTCATTTTTAACAGCAGAAAGTTTCTTAGAATGGGTTAAAAATCTACTACTGACACTTTTAACAGAAAAGGAATTTGCAAGTCAAAGAAATGCTTGTGTGGGAAAAAATATTCAAACACATTCAGTTTTTAATTTGAAAACTGTAACACCATAGCATTTCAACAGAAAGAAAATGCATGCATTGTTGAGAAATGGCACAGTGCACCCCACTGGGGCAGAAAGAAAAGGATTATTAATTGAGAATTGTTGAGGAGAGGACGATCATTTGAGGACTTCAAAAGAAGATGCTTCTCTAACCTGCTTTATTACGTATAGATATGCCCAAGAGCCATGTGTACTTTGGCTTCCATTTCCACCTCGGGTCTAGCCTGAATGGCAACCTAACTCACTAGCACAACATTGAAAGCCAGGGCTCATGTACAGCATGGATTTGTCCATTAGCTCCAAACCAAGCATCCACAACTGGATGCATATGAAGGAAGCTACATTGTTCAACGACCTCCTGGTCATAAATTCTTTCCTCACTCCTCTCTTTTCTTTGACGTTACTGTACTTATGTTCAGCATTGAATCATTGGACTTCGCCTTACATCTGGACCTTTGGGATGCATTATAGGCATGGAAAGAGAAAGGCACTACTTAATACTTTCCAAGTACAAGGAAGAGGAGATTCCTGGAAAATCAGGTTAAGTCTGTCCAAAAAACTTCTTCGAAGAAACATGCCAAACTGTATATAGCTATTTATGGTGGAGATGGAAGTCAGACTGCTCTTGAAGGCAAGCGGTTGCTGTCCAGACAGAGGTTTTAATTATCATTCCAGTTAGTCACTGAAAACCAAACATATCCTAAGTAGGTGGGGAATAAGGGTTATGCCAAACAAATAGCCTCATTATTCTGCAGGAACTGCTCTAGGTCATATATGTTTACCTACATTTGTATTTAAGAAGAACCATGGATCCACAACTTGAATTTTGAATGTAGAACTTGAATTCTGAAACCAATCTTCTATCTCCATGAAACTACTCAAACTATAACTGAATTGTTCAAATTTTTTTTAAAATTAACAGCATTTTGTCTTCAAAAGAAAACTCATTTACGAGCATTTTCTCTTCCCCTTCCTCATTTTTTTTTTTAATTTTTAAGTTAAAAAAACCTCACAGAACCAAGAAACTTTTTCAGCTTTGTTTTTCTTCATTCTTCCTCTGCTGCCTCCCTTTTCATGGCAAAACAGAATAAAAGTTGATGAGAAGGTGAGGGGGAAAATAAAGAATATTTTAACAAAATATTTTTATTTGTGTCTTTTAAAACTGGAAGTTCTCAGAGCTGTTTTCTACTATTTTTCTGAGATGGTTTTCAAATTTTGCCTTGCTTGCATTTTACTGTCAAATGAGAAAACTGAACTTTTTTTTTTTTGAGCTATGTTCAAAAGCATTTGCAGGAAACACTATCAGATGATCTGTATTTCTCGTGCCTTCCCTAACACACACACACATAATCCACGCACAAAACATTCTTTCTACCTGCAGATATGCTCAGCTCTCAAACCTAGCCCAGATGTGATCCAGTGACTCAGCTCACATGCTATCTGTTCTTCTGTGAAGTATTTTAATGCTGGATCTCAGAGTCAGTAGTCATCAGTCTCTATAACACACGACTGCAATCTTCTGTTACCAGACTTACCTCTGTCATAGTTACCCTGCTCAGAGCAACGCAACTTTAGCAGAGCATACGCTCAGCTTCAGGTCTCAGCAATCTGCAGCCTCCTTCCCTCTAAAGTCATAATTTCTCTTATTTAGAAGCAGCTGAAACACATACTCAATTTTCTGGTTTCCATCCCAAAGACCCAAGTTAACCAGCTGAAGAGGTCTTGCATCTCCCCATCACTTCCCTGAACTGCTTCTGTCCCTCCTAGGATGCCAGCTCACCTCAGCACATAGCAGTGCTCTCCATTTTACCCCAACTGTTGCAACAGTCAGTCCATTTCTGACACTCCAGGTCTTGCAATCAGGTGAAGAGTACATTTTTTTGTTAATAAAAAACATTTTCTAGCCACCTTCATGCTTGCTTAGGAAAACTCGGAGATGCAATTTGCATCTGAATTATCTGAACACACTTACAGGCTCACAAACCAGGCAGCTGCTGTAAAGAAGTAGGTACATATTTCAGTTGTGATTTTTTCATCCAGCATCATGGTGTGTCAAGACTTGCCTCATGACTTTTGAATGCTGACGAGTCCAGCAACCCTGACCACGAGCTCTGAGTAGTTTTGATGCTTTATTGCATGGGAAGTGGGGACTCAAGCTTGTGATGCTGATGCCTTTCAGTGCTATGATCAAGTCTGCTGTGCGTTTCAGTACTGTCCCATGGAGATGGCATGTGCAAGCCCTGCCTCACCCATTCTTGTCCAAGCCAGCCCTCTCCCTTAAGGACTTGCGTGGGGTAGAGCAATCCTTCATGGGTGCAAAAGCAAGACTCAGTCCTGCTCCTCAAAGAAATTCATGAGAATTTTTGCCTTTGGCATATTAACGGAGACAGGGTCTTGCCCAAAGCACATACCAAGGGAATAAATCCTCCAGAAATATGAATTCTTTTTGCCTCATACCAAAACATTCATAGTAAGCCCAGGCGGCACTCCGCAGCAAAACATTGGCAAGAGGAAATGCTAATAAAAAACTAAGACATCAAAAAACACCAAGAAAAACTTCCCAGAAGAAACAAACATTAGAAGAATATGCTGCCCATTCAGTCAAAAAATGCTAACAAACGAATGCTGTCTCATGATGAAACTGAAATATTTACAGGAAGAGAGCACAGAATTTTGGCTGACAAACACAAAAAGTATCTTCTACCACAATTCTTTTCTGTGCACAACAAAGGGGAGACAAAACAGAGGAGGGAAAGTGGGGAAGTAAGGGGAGGGTAAAGAATGGGGACAAAAAAGCAGAAGAGGAATATGGATTAAGAAATTGATGTAAAAAAAAAACAAAACAACAAAAAAACAATAAGCAAGGGGGCACAACAGAGAGCAGAATTCACACTAGGAAGTCTTGCTGCTCCCTAGTTACCTGCAAGTAGCCAGATTCATTGGCAACTCCCTTAGGCAAGCAACAGAGACTTTTTACTTCCCCTACATAAGAAGTGGAGCACTAATAGAGCCTGCCAAGAGCACGCACAAAACATTCGGCTGACCAATGGGACAATTGGGACCAAGTGAGTGGAAAGAACATGTCGATTATTAATTAATTTGTTCTATGTTCATGTCATTCTAGATGATTACATGCATTGGTTCCCCAGCCTGAGCGTTCCTCAGTCACTAATCCCCATGATTCATGACCGACAGTTGCTCAACACGGCTGTCAATGACTTCATCATGTTGCATGGAAAATCCTCTCTAGATACATGCGTGTGCAGTGACTCACTTTGACACCTTGGGTTGACATTTGCAACATGGGCCAAGTCTGTCAATAAGACAAAGGCACTTCTTGTGAGGTTGCCAAGCCATTAGGTTGGATATCAAACAATGGAGCACTTAGGAGAAGGCAGGAAAAGGTAGCCCTCAAATATTCAGTTCACGTATGCAACAGCTGAGTGCATTGGCACAAGAAAATACTCAGTGCAACAGCTCTTCTCTGGCAGCAGTCAGAAACAGTACTACAGAGCACAAGGCCTCTAGTCCATTTTCATGTCATAAGCATGGAGAACAGAAAAAATACTCTGCACAACACTTAAAGTCCACAAGAAGGAACATCCCAGGAAGCTCTCAAAGACCAAGACAGATCTTTCCATTTAGACAGAATAAGATATTTCAGAATTGAGAGTCATCAGGAAAAGCCTGAATCAGAAGAGAAATATTACATAAAATAGCACTCAGATGTCACCTGGGAAGAAGAAGTAAGATATACCATAAATCCAGGCATGTGGGATACAAGAACCTCCAGCCAGGACTGGACAGCAGAGCAGCTGTCTCAATCCATTTCCACCATGGAGGCACACGTGAAAATGGGAGCTGTAAACAGAAAATCAAATAAATGTTTTCTCCTCTCCATTGGAGAAACTGAAACTGAGAAGGTGTTCATCAGTTCCCTCAACCTCTTCTGCAATCCTTTGTAAAGTCTGTAAGAAAAATCAAAGCCAAAAAGAAAGATCTTGGAAGCAGTATGTAGTATGAGCCCAGTATTGCATCCTACATGAAAAAAAGCATGATGTACATAGAGATGCTCAGAGGGAGTATAAGGGAAATGTTTTCACTGAACAATGGTTTTAAACAGTGGATGAAAACTACTACCCTAGTGGTTCCGGTGACTTGGTTCTTTCTGCAAGAAAATAAGCATAAGTGGGTAAAAATCAAGTCATTTTGTTTAGGAAAACCTGAATTTTCCATTTTAAATGAGATTTTATCTTGCTATAACTTTTTTTGTTTGTGTCAAGTCTAGACTCTTGAGTGCTTCATTGTGCATGGAAAAAAAAATCCTTTTTTTAGTTTTTAGTTCAGCAAGGAAGCCAAGAAAAAGTTGTTTGATTCCACCCATCTTCCCTGGTGTATCAGTCATCCACTCAGCCTGATTCTCAGTCATTTCAAAAGCAGATGCACCTGCTTCCCAGGCATCCTGGAACTGAGGCACTCACAAGAGCCTCTCAACCACTATAGAAAAAAAATCTGGCAACAGCATAAGAGACTGTAGGTAGCACCATGATCTCTAAGAAACCCAGAGTTAATGCTGTAAAAAGAGGCACAAGCAAGGCCTGTTGTATCTGCTAGGATTTGCTGCAGTTCTGTTTGTATCATCACAGATGCTCTGCAGCAGAGGAGGAAGGACAACCTGATGGAGGACACATCTCCTAAGTGAGAGTGTCCAAGTATCCTGCTGCTCCTTCATAGGCCTGGTGTTGGTAGCAGCTGGATTTGCAGTTGTCCTCACCTCATCATGTCATCATAGCTATGGGGAAATGCTTTTTTCCATCTGACTTCAAAGCCCCCCAAGCTGGTGTTGACCCCATGGGGAGAGAAATCACAGCTGTTGATTATGGCACCTATTTGTTCACATTTTGCCAAGCTAATAGTTAGCCAAGGGCTATATCACGTCAAGGAGATTTACGTGGCACTTTAAGGCTCTCGCACCTTCCTAAGGGCACAAGAGAAGGCATGACATAGCCAGCTCTCCCCATTGCTCCCCAGAGAATGCTTTACTCACCACAGCCATGCCCATTTCTTTCTGCATCCCTCTGGCCCTGCTTCAATAAGTGACACCCATTCACATGCCAGGCAAGCCATGCTGCTGTTCCCCTGACTGGAGCTACTTGTTACCCTAGATCAATACTAAAAAAAAATATTAAAAAAAAAATAGCTCTCCCTTGGGTATCATGCAGCGCATTCCAGTTCCTCCCCAGTCACTGTTTGTGCAGTGGTTTAAATACATGAAGAGTTACATAAATGCTAACTATTATTATAATGTTTCCCTCCTTCCAGTCAACTCCCCCCCCAGACTCACAGAAACATTCCCCACCTCCCATTTTAGCACGTTCATGGCATCAGAAATTACCCTGTTTTCATTTACCCTGCCCTTTGCCATATGATCCTGGCCCTCAGAAGCTTTAAATAGTCTGCATTATTATGAAGGCTTGTTAGGACTTGTCCCTAATCATTCCAGGAATAATCCTTGATGGGTTGTTTCAGACTGTGTGTGAATATTTGTACAAGCACAGAGCTCTGGCTTGCTTAAGTCCCTCTTAGAAGGGGGATTGAAGCTTCATGTTCAGTACAGAATGAATGGCACATAGTGGGGGCCATGAGTGGCAATGAACCCGTTGTGTCTGCATGTGCTAAAGTTCTTTCTCTTTCAAGAAGATCTAAAATGAAAAGGTACATTTCAGAAAAGAACAGGAGCACCATATTATTATGTGTTGATGGATGCTGAGCGGTAGAAATCAACCTGCCCTTTAAATGCATGGACACTAAAAATGGTGCAGTCAATGCTTCCCAGAACTGTGCTTGTTACAGATGGTCCCAGAGCTCTCACTGTTTGTGCACAAGAATTCCTGTGTTAGATACTGAAATATAAGCTCTCTGCTGGGGCTACAATCCCTGTTGTCTACCTTAAGATGGTGATATAAACTGAGAAAAGAAACAGAGGAATCTGATGATTAATAAGTCTGTTTCTCAAAGGCTGGCAATCGCAATTTCAATGTCATCTGCAGGAGAAAATCCAATGCAGAGATAAATCTGCTTTTCTGACTTGGTTTCCAGATGCAAACTTGAAGAAAAACAAATCACACAGGAGCATGACAATACAAAGACTTATGCCATGTAGGCTGCAATGTGTATCAGGCAGGGCTAACAGACAACTAGGCCTTTGTTTACCTGGGGTCACATTAGTCCACTGAGATAAAACTACTGGTGTTTGGAGGTTTTTGCAGTCATACTATGCATTGACAATATTATCTCACCCACTACATTCTCATGACACCATACATACCAAAATGGTAAGTGGGAAGCAGCTGAGAGACACATGCTCAAACAATATCATGACAAAATGCCTTTGCACCACAGATCAGCATTCAGTCTCTCCAACCATGTAGCCTTCATGTTTTCAGATGATCTTTGAACATTTTTCTGGGCATCTCACCATCTCTAGGACACTAGAAGTGGTATCTGAAAGAACTAAGATCAAGAGAGGAGGTTTCGGTGCTTGTCTTTTCATCTCTCAAGCTTCTCATAGGTATCAAAAAAGAGAAAGACTATACAAAGTCTTTTGGAACCATGAGATGCTGATGTGGTCATCAGCAGGATGGTTTAGAGATTTTATCTGACATTAATATCCTGTAGTTAAGTGCTTGGTAAAAAAAAAAAAAAAAGGCAAAACAAACAAACAAAAACCCAAACAAACAAATACTGCCCTCCCCCCCCCCAAAAAAAAAATAAAGGCAAGTTATTTGCAGCACTTCTATTTATTATGTGGGCTACCAAGATGAAATCAGCACTTAACAAAAGGGGAACGAGGCAAGCTGCCTAAATGCCTGGGTGGAAAAAGGACAGTAAATGGAAGGAAGTGCTACATGAAACCACACAGACTGAAACTGAGATAGGTGTTAAGCCTTGAGACCCTGGGCGTCAGGGGTGCCCCTACTGTGGGCCTATTGAGGGGATCACAAGCTGCCAAACAAAGACATTTGGAAAAGCTTCCAGCCATGCTGAAGACAGTCCATTTTCTTGATGGGGAGTTGGCTCACCCACAGGAGTGTCCACCTTCTTATGTGGACATCGCAGGCAAAACTCTGAAATAATATAAGAAAATTCTTTAAAGGGAAAATTCCTGCATTGCTATAGTCCATGAAAGATTTTGCAAAGGAAATGTCGTTGTTTTGCACTGCAGGCAGCCACACAGAGACAGGCAGAGGTGAATTTATCTTACCTAAGAGCACACAGTTAAACCAATAACAGAGCCAAGTATGGAGGAGCTTTGATATTCTGATCATGGAACAAAATATGGCTCTTCAGTCCCCTGGCATCCTAGGCCACAGATCTGAGGTCATAAAAGTGGGAATACTCAGACTCTTTAGGAAGCCACATATTTCTGCTATAATACAAAGTCAGGCTCAAACGAAGTTGCTGAAGAAGATGGACTTGGCTTCTTCGTGGGCAGAACCTTCTGAGGGCCAGCACTGGCTGCTCTCTTTAAATACAGGTATTGGCAAGCAGGGAAGGAACTTGAGCACACTCAGCACTAAAGCATGAGACATTTCTTCAAGGTGCAAAGTCAAATTTTGCACAAGGGTAAACCAGTGCTGCAATGAGCAGACAGTTACAGAAATTATAGCAGTGACACACTCAAGCAAAAAATGTTCTTCAACATATGCAAGGAGAACAGAGTCTGTAGAGGAGACAGAAAGGAGCTACACCTAAAACAAATAAATACATAAATAAAAATAAATAAATAAATATGTAAAAGCAGGTCCTACTTTAAAGTTGGAACTCAAGGTGAAAAATGCAATAACAACCAGTCATTCCTAGAGAAGATCCCCTCAAAGAGGAGCCTGAGGACACTGTGAGCACAGCCTCATTCTAATGGATGTTCAAGTAAACACGCAGGGGGGTCCTTACACTATTTCACCATGTGGACCGCGCTGAGTTGTCCAAATTAGAAACTGAGACTCCCTGCAAACTCCAGAGAGAAGGGCAGACATTTTTTGAACATGATTCAGAGCCCAGAGGGTAGGAACCTAGCTCCTGTTCTACTTATGTGGTCCAAACCGCCCCCAGAGGTGCCTTCCCCTCTTCTTAGTCCACACTCAATGTTTAGGCTGCCTGACATAGGTTCCCTACACTAAATGGTGAATATTACACAATGACAGCAAATTCCTGAAATCTTCTCTATGTGGTAAGCATGGTATGAGCCCAGAGGGAAATAACAGAATCTGAGATGGGGAACCTGATTCTGCCTCATAGTCTGGAATGGCAGAGCTGTAACAAACACTATTTTTCTTTATGACAGTTATTTATTTTAGAACTTTGATGAAGTCTGGCACATGCTAAAGATGGAAGAAGAAGCAGCTACTTTGTGCATCACTAGATATGTGCATAAAACGGAGTCCTGTTCTCAATAGGAGGAGTAAAAGCTCAGCTATTCCAGATGATAAAATCAGATCTTCTGTAGAGGTGCTATGGAGAGATCATACAATAACTACAAACATGAAATACAAGATTTTACTGAACTCAGAAGGACTAAAAGGTGTTGACTTAATCCATCCTAATAGTTGTGCTGGACACAGCTGAATTTGAATTTTAAAAAAGAGCAGTTTCAGCTCTGGATGCTTTGAGCATCAGTCACTACTGACACACAGCACATTAATTATTTAGCTATAGTTAACTATTGTATTCTTTACAGGTTATCAGCCAGGAATGACACATTCTCTTCAAGTATGAAAAAAATTACATACAGGAACAGAGGAGGTAAAACTGCCGAACAGGATTTTGTATGTTGGACATTGTAACACCTTATCAGGCCTCAGACGCGTGAGATCAGAAATGCCAGCTGGAACCCACAGGGTTTATCTGGGCACTCACAAGCATAGGAAGAATGAGAGCCAAAGGAGTTTTATTCTATATGAATCCCTGAATGCTGCTGCTGTAGATAAGGAGCAAAGTCCCAGGTTCCACTAAGTCAATGACAAATCTCAGTTTGACTTCATTTGGGCTGGGATTTCCTGCTCAGCATCAAGGGGTGAAAACCACACTAGGCACAGGAAAAAGGCAGCAGAAACTACTGAACTTGTGCATGGCTCATAGCTGCAATTGTTTTGCAGCCAGCACAAACCTACCTGCAGTAGATGGGAATGGTGGCTGATGGGTTGTTTGGTTTTGTTTGTTTGTTTTTTTTTGCTCTGCTAGTAGCCAGTCCGGTTTCCTGAGGTTTAGGACCAGACTTTATGGGGGTTTAGGGATAATTTTTGGTATATGAGGAGTTACCCTATGCACAAAGCAACAAAGCTTAACAAGTCACCAATTGTTGAAGGGGCTCCTGGGGCAGAAACCCTGTTCTCATCAGGGACAACCCTCTGTCCACCAGGAAACAGAAAAGGTGTTTACACAAAAAGAAGAACAAACTCCCTGTCCTTTGAGGGCATCCAAAATGCTTCAGGCTACACCTCCCCTGAGTAAGATATAGACCTCAAAGACAACAGCAGAAAAAAAAAAAGGCAGGTACCATCCTCTAAGTATTAGCGTAAAAAACTCACCACTCATTCAGTGCTAACATCCTCTCTGATTGGGGGGCCTTAGTTATTGCCATGAGACAACATGTAACAAATTTCAACCTGCTGTTGACGTTGGGACTGCTTTTGAAAATAGTCCAAATTTAAATCGAAAGAGAGGCAAGCACTTTTTCAGTTTCTTTTGCCTGTTTCTCATGGAATTTTGACTCTCCTGTAATGGCTGTGAGAGCAGAAGGAGCACCCACAAGCGTGGTGCCTGCATTGCCCATAAGCTGTGCCAGCAGAAGCCGTGGCAGGGCCAGCAGGGATCTGGGGAACCTCTCCCACCTCTTTCCAGCCACCACAGTGACCTTCCAGCCCACCCCGGTCACCTCAGCCCAACACTTTGCAGGAACGAGGTCACCCTCAGCCACATCGCAGCTGCCCAGGCTGGTGTAGGACACCCCAGTGCCACCAGGAGAGATAGCAAGGGCTTGTTTTCACCCTTTGGTGTTGCCTCCTCTCCCTTGCTCTGGGTGTGTGGGCTTTTAACATGCCAATTAAGTGCAGGCTGGGGCTGGGGTGGAGGTGCAGCACTCCGAGCCTCTGTCTCACTGCCTCCGTACTGTCACCTTCCATTAAGCAGCTGGCGGCCGAGAGAAGTGGAGGGAAAAGCCAGCGGCATGTTTGGTTTGCTGTTTTTGTGGGCACTTTACAACTTCAAAGGCTTCCCTCTGGTTCACAGGGGGCAAGGGGCAGAGGTCAGTAGGCACGGTTTGACCTCCCTTTCACCTCCTCCCCGAAAGAGAGACACACACACACACACAGGAAGAAGAAAAGGAAGACGAAATCCTGGCAAACACTTTTATCCTCTAATCTTTCTTCGCCTTAGTGCTGTAGAGGCTTTGTCCAGCAGACAAAATGCCCTTCAATGTCTGACACTTCCATGCTGGACTCTTCCTCCTCTTGTCCAAGGAGAAAAATAAAGCAAAACACACCACAACAGAATCGGGGAAAAAAAAAATAAAAAAGGAAAACGTTGCTCTTAGGGGCTGCATTTTCTCATTTTTTATTTTGGGGGGGGGAAGGGAAGGTTTTTTGGTTGTCTTTTTTTGCCCCTAGTTAAATAGCTATTCCTCTATACGTAAGCCCACCAACTGCATATGGGAGGGAGAAAACAGGCATGATTGTTCAAGATCCAGCTTGAGATGTAAAAAATGCATTTTCTTGTCTTTAAAGACAGCATTGTTGTATTTATTTATTTATTTTTAATGGCAAGGTCGCTAGCCCGGGGCACTGAGGAGTATGTTCGAGTTTCAGAAAGCTCTCCACAGCTGGTGATTATATCCCTTGCAGTGCATACAAAGACATTGAGAAAGCAGCAGAGAAAGTAAACAGTATCACTTCTGGGGATGGAGGGGGAGAGGAGGAGGGGGGTGGAGGAGGAGGAGGAGGAGGAGAAGAGAGGCAGATGAAATTTAAACTGGCGGTCAGCCCAGGCACCAACTTAAAACAATACAGTGAGAGGAAGCCAAAAAGGAAAAGAAAAAAAATGAAGCAGAGGGGCGTGTATAGAGACACGCTATGTGTGCACACGCGTGTGAATGTGCGCAAAGCAAAGCTACAGCAAGAAAAGGAAGGGATGAGGTTGCAAGCCCAGGTTTTGAGAGCCATCCCTGGAGGTTCATCACGGAGCAGAACAGCTTGCAAGGGGAGGTTTTGGGGGCAAAGCCATCATCTTCAGTGTAAATACATCTACAGGCATTTCTAATCAAGGATAGCTGTTCATCTCTCTCAAGAATGAGGGAAGGGAACACACATGGTCCAGAAACAGCAGTCTCAGCCCTGTTACCTCCTGCATCCTTAAAACTAAGAAAGAGGCAGGCAAGTCCAGGCCATAATCTAGTGGCTGATGCTCTTCTGTCTGGCACAACACAGACTTGGGCTATGCTTGTCTTTCTGCTTTGGAAATCATGCTCCTCATTGACTTGAGGCAGTTTAATCTTAAGCTACTGCCTTTCTCCAGCATTTTGTTTTGCCAGTTCGGGAAAAAACAGAGTCACGACTGGGTGGTGGTTTGGAGAGCCAAATGTTTTATGGGTTACAGCACAGGGTACAAACTGGATGCAATTTGGTCCAAGCCTCTACAAGCGCTCCTCACACAGACTGGTCCTGGGTGCTGGCTGTGGCTCAATCCTCACCTAACAGTTCTGGCTATGTTAGATCTTCTCTGGTCATGCTGACCTTGAATTCACTGGAATAAGGTTAGTCATCTTAGTGTGGGGGAAGGGAGAGGCAAGCTTTTTGGAACATCCATCTGCCTGGCAAAGGCTAACAAGCCCTCATTTACAGACGTCTATACATGTGCCTCAGCAGAAATGTAGTTGGAAAGCTTCTGGAGAGACAGCATACCTTAAAAAGATCAGAGCAGCCTGTTCTTTGGGCTTCCCATGCAGTTTTCTGCTACCTTTCTCACCCAGAGGAGTCAGGCATCCAGCAGGTTGATGTGTTCTCTAAAGCACTCCAGCACTTGCCCTCTCCTCCAAGAAACAACACAAATCTTGAGACCACAGCTGCAAGCCCTGGCAAACTATGGCTCTCACCCCATATGGGAGAGCAGTGATGCAGCTATATTTCTGGCTGAGCTTCAGCACCCTTGGTGGTATTTTACAGGACAGGTTGGTCAAGAGACATGAACTCCAAGTGCTTGCTACTTAGTGTGTTGTTATTTTGAATTAAAGGCCTCCCCAGACAAACACTTCTGCTAGCTCACTGGCCTCCTGTGCAACAAGACTAGTTGGCTCGGTCCTTCTCTGACCAGAATTTAATCCTTCACTCTATCACCAGTTTGAGAAGGGAAGATGCATAGTAATAGGGGGCCTTTTGCGCTATACTTTGCTGCTTCTACATATGCCCTGGAGCAGAACCAGACAAAGCAGACTTCAATGACAAATGCAGCAAACAGCACTGCACTCTACAAAGGGTTTCTCAATTCCCACCACCTTGTGAAGATTTGGTATGGATTCAACTGATCTGGCAGCTTCTCGGAGGGCTTCTTGCCCTATCTCCTTGACACGTGTTGCATTTAAAATCTTCAACCACAAAAATTTTCAACTCCTACAACTGATTTCTCAAGGGTGATGGTAAATTAGATTCTTAGCATCCCATTAAGCAGGGCCAATGATTCAACATTATTTTGAGACTTAAGTGACTATGGTACTGAAAAGAGATTTCATTTCATTTTCATCAGACACTCTAAAATTTATGCACTGGTTACTCACAGGTAGTTTTTTGCTTGAACAATGCTAGTTGCAATAGGCAAAAATCTAGTTTGATATTAAGAAAAAAGATTCACATTTAAAGTTAGTACTGGAATGGGCTGTTCAGAGAGGTTGTGGAATCTCCATCCTCAGAGAAGCTCAAAATTGGACTGGGCAAGGCCCTGAGCAACCTGAATTCATTTGGCCCTGCTATGAAAGGGCTTGAACTGATGACCTCTGGAGGTCCTTTCCAACCTATATTAATCTGTGACCAGGAAGGCCACGTCAGAACCTGCCCAAGATACATACAGTACCTCATGTCCAAGTACAAACATCAGCATGGAGGCACCCCTGTTGTGGTGTTTCCAATACAAATATTGCCATGGTTACCTTTTGATTAAAACAAACTCAGTTATATTTGTCTGCTTCCTAAGGGTAACTATGCAGTCAAGCTGAAATAAGAGATTCTGAGTCCATTAAATCTCAGGTGCTGAGTCTGTGAGTCCACAACCACCTTATGCATCCAACTGCAACCAGACCCTGCAAAGGGGGAATCCAGGTGGCTCAACCCAGCAGACCAGCACTAGCAAACTCCAGGCAACACTGACACTCCACATGGGCAGAGTCTGGGTTGCAGATGAAGGAAGGGAGCAGGTCACCAGCCTCCTCTCCATTCAAGCATTGACCAAAAGCAATCTCACTCTCCGTTCCTGCACTAAGAGCAAATTGTTTTGGTTTCAACCAAGTGAGTCCATCTTCACTTTCCTTGCAGGAAATGCACTGAGGTCTTTTTGTGGTGAGGAAAAAAAAAAGTTTCTATAAAAAGTAGTGTCTTCGCCTACCTAGGCACGTGGCTAACAAATATAAAGATCACCATCTAGTGGCTTACAGAGAAGATACCATCTGTCATATGTCTGCAAGTTTGATGACCAATAAAGTTGTTGTTACAACATATTACAATTTATTCTTGCCTTCAGCTTTTAAGAGAGTCAGGCATCTACACAGCCACAGACATAGACAAGTTTCTGATCCACAGAAAACTGATATTCATTTCTCCCTGCAATCAAACACTGACCTCTTCCTCATCCCCCTTTTTCCTTTCACCCCTACACAGGATTTGGGCACATGGTAAGGGACTTATGACTTACTTTAGGGCCCAGAAATTAGAAATTAGATGCCTATTATGAACCAAGCAAACTCCTATAGCAGTTAATATAAGGAGGCAGATAAAACCAGAGGTTGATGCATCCCATCATTTTGCATGGAGAAGGAAGACAGCTAGGATGAACCCTCCTTATGAGGTCCCACAGCCTGGAAAACCAGTTACCCAGCAAGTATGAAAGCCTCTGGAAAACTTGGCCTGTGAGCAGCCCATGGGATAGTTTATGCCAACCCTTTTCCGTTTGCCTCACTGGAAATCATCCAAGTTGAAATATTCCCGAAATACTCCTCAATAGAAAGACACATCTCCAATTTCTGAAAAAATTTTCATTTCGCTGGAATAGTTCTGATGAGGTTTAGTTCTTTGAGGAAAGACTGGGAGAAACATCATTATAGGTACCTCTGGAAAGTTCTACTCATTCCAGGGAAGGTCTTACATTAACATGACTGTGATGCTCCTAGTCCATAATCTAGCACAAGTACTCCTTCGAATCTTTGTGCTGGGCCACATAGGCCACCCCTAAAACATCACATCCAACGACATACTTCAGAGGCACATAAAGAGATGAAGTACTACCAGTGCACGGGTCACTCATTTTAGTGGTACTGAATGCCACGTGGCAAGGCCAGATTTGAAGATAACAGAGGACACAGTTTATTTCTAGACTGCATTCTCTGACTACTTCACAGAAGCAGCCCTCCACATTTTTACCAAGCCAGTCTAATGGCTTAGTAACAGAACCAAATCATATATCTAAAGCATCATTCTGGCACATCTTCATGTCAAGTTCTCAATTTTCCAGGCTGTCTAAACCCACACTGCATTGATGGAAATGATAGAAATATGCAATGTATCAGTTATATTGCATATTTCTAACGGCCTCCCTTAAAGCCTACAGGTGGATATCATTCCCTTCTCTCACATAACTAGTGATAGGATGAGAGGAAACAGCCTCAGGCTGCACTAGGGAAGGTTTAAATTGGGTATCAGGGAAAATTTCTTCATCAAAAGGATTGTCAAACACAGGCGGCCCAGGGAAATGGTGGAGTCACCATCCCTGGAAGTATTTAAAAGCCGTGTAGATGTGGCCCTTAGGATATGGTTTAGCGGTGGACTTGGCAGTATTTTGTTAATGGTTGCACTCAAGGATCTTACAGATCTTTTCTAACCTCAATGATTCGATTTTATGATTTCTTTGCATCACCCAAGATGCAGCCACCCGTTACCCATATTTGTGGTTATCTGGAGATAAAGAAACTGAAGTTTCAAAATCCATCTTCCTCTGTGATGATACAAGATAAGGAGACCTGTGATCACTAAGGCACAAGAAAAACCACTTACAGAAGCCACCAAATTTGTATGGCATTCATCACATCTCTCTCTAGCTGACAAAAATATATATCTATGATAGTCAGCTAGTCTCCTGTTACAAGCTCTGGAGAAATTAAGAAGTACAGAACGAAAGTAGCTTGGACGCTTCATATAAGTTGGGACAAACTAATCTCTGGGGCTGCTCATCCCCTTCTCCTCAGAGGGCAGGCAGTCTAGATAAGCAACTTCAAGGGTTGAGGTTAGATTGGAACTCCATGCTTTGAACTTGAAAGGGATATGGTATCTCTTTGTGGTCTTGGGATCTGAACAGCAATCAACATGAACAAGAAATTCATCAGCACTCCTAGTGGTTACATTGTCCTCCAGGGGACTTTGCATCCGGCTCAAATGATGGACAATTTTCCATAGTCTCAGCAATAGCTTTTGTGGGGTATAAAGGCAGGACCCCTGCAGACCAGAAGTAAGATTCAACGCAGTGGGCCTAGAAACCACTGCATGCCTTTAGTTAAATTTGGCTGCTGAAGGGCAGCTCTAGTGGGATGAGGCAAAGAAGTGCTATTTTCCCTCAGGAAAGCTAGCTTTATTTTCTAAAGGTTAATGAGAAATAGAAGAAAATTAGGCTAGCCAAAAGAATGAAAATAAATGGGTTTTTTCTTCTTCTTTCCCCCTCGTTTTTCAGAAAAAATGCATGGCTTTGGTTTTTCTGCAGGCAGTTGCTTCATATCAGTGTACCATGTGGTGACTCAGACATGTTGTTATTACAATCCAAGCCAAAGGGGAGATACATTTTATGAGATACATGACTTCCCCTTGTCTTTCCATACTGTATGCTTTCCTAAACAAGGGAAAAAACACAGTCAAAACTTTGAGGATAGTTTGTAGTGCCTCTTGGCAGGTTGTAGACTGACAAGCTTTCAGCTAGCAAAGCTAAGAGAAACTCAGATTGGCAGCAAGCTCACAGGTAGCATCAAGGGCAGAATTTGGTTCTAAATTCCAAAAAGCATTAGAGGGTAGGGCAGGTAGAACAGTAAAGATTTAGAGCTTTTAACATACACCTAAATGGAACTAAGAGGAAAGGGGTTTTGGTGAGAGCTGATCTAATGCCTACAGACTCACCACTGGGATTCAGCTACTTTTGCTCAGCTGACAAGCAATAAAGCATTCAGATGCAATAAATCCAGTGCACTCAAACTGCATGTCCAGAAGAGCCAAGACCACCTGTAAATCAGATTGCTTCTCCTATATTCCCCCCCCAGCAAAAATTGAACTGTCTTAGTTGCACACCCAGTTGAGAACAGCAAAAAAGTTATATATCCTGAAAACACTCCGTGAAGGGCTGCAAAAGCTCTCAGCAATCTGAGTGCAATGCCCCACATTCAACCCTTTGGTGTAAATGGACAGTAACTACTGTGCAAAACTCATCTATGGTAGGGGGGAAATCTGGCCTCCAGCTGACAAGTTTTTTTTCCTAGACACAGGTCTGCCTTTTGAACTCCAAAACCTTTGACCATTGTGAAGCCACCAGGCCTCAGGGGCACATGAACTAAAAATAAATAAAAGACTCGAGGTGCATCTGGTGGAGCCAGTGGTTTCAGGGAGAGGTTACAGAGGTAACATTTTGACTGTGTTTAAATGCTGCACAAAGCCAAAACTGTTAAGAAACCCTCACCCGTCCCATACAGGTAGAATATGAGAGCTTTTAAAGTTTAAAACAATCATCCAATCAGAGGAGATATCAGATGGCTCCAAGTAACAAAGACATATTCTTTCGAGTCAAGTTATGAGAAGTATTCCCTAGGGGAATGCCATACAAATCATCTGATCTACTAGATGCTTGTGGCATTCACCACATGTTTTCTGTTCCTTCCCAGAGATGATGTTTCTCTGGCACTAAGAACATTGTCATTCTCAGCCTACTCTGACAGGCCAGATGTATGCAAATAAAAAGAAAGTTCAGTAAAAATCTAACTCTCAGATGCCTGAGTTCTTTGAGGGAAGAGAGGAAAATGAATTCCCGTTACATTTCAGGAGGGCTGGGCATCCCAGCACATAACCTCACAGGCCAAAGATTTCGGATAAAGAGCAGAGGAAAAGTTTTGAATTATTCCAGAACTCCTTCCACTACCTCACTTCCAGACAGATATGAAGTGACAACACCCTGAAACAAAGCAACACAGCCGAGTAGAACATTATCAGATTACTCAGAACAATTCCCATTGTTAGTGACCCAGAATTCGTCACTTAGAACAACCTAGAATTGGGATCTCAGCAAGTACTCAAAGCCACTTAACCCTTTCAGTGGTGTCCCCCACACCACCACAATAGAATGGAACATAAAAGAAAAGCATCTCTTATTGCATCTGGAGACAGACTAAAAAGAGGCAGTAGGTGACTTCTACTAGACATAGCACATTCTCAAAGCAACATCACTATAATCCAAGAGTGAGGAAAAGCCAGTGATTACATGCCTGCTAAATTATTTGGAACTGAATAGGATACCGTATCATGACAATGAGTGATAGTATAAAGCTCAAGACACAAAAAGAAATACTGCATGTTTCATGTAACTGGCAGGAACACATTCCACATTTCAGTGTTTTGGCAGGAAAATACAGGTTTGTACTGGGACTATGTATTCAAACTCCTCATTGATTTACAGATACAAAGAATTGCTAATGCAACCTTAACATGAGGAGGATGGTTAGCAAATCTATCAATAATGCTGGTTTTTCGCCATCTTTTTGCATGAGCAAACATACCCACATTTTCTCTCAGTTAAAATTTCAGTTAGAACTCAATCAAAGGGGAAAAGTAACACTAAGGGATTTAATTTTTTACTTTTTTAAAGGCCAGGCATTAATGTGACAATCTGTGAGGCACTAAGATGAAGGCCAGCAAAATTGCAAATGATGTTATTCAAAGCCAAAGGAGAACAGCAAGGAAGAGAGCTGCAGCAAAAGCAGCCTATAGTGACCCAAAAGAATGCTTGCAACAATCTGCTTCTGGCAACAGCCTCCTCTTTGCACAGGATGGGGATCAGAAGTGTGCTTCTGTGCTGCTGACCTGTTGAGGACCGACAGCCTTTGAATTCCAGTCAGGACACTCGGACTCCAGCACTATGATACACGTTAAAAATGAACACTGGCTGACACAAGTAGGATACCGTTACCTCACCTAGACTAGCAGCACAAAAATCTAAATTCCTGGGAGATTCAAGTCAGTGGATGTATTCATGACCTACTTCTAAGGTACAGAACAGTCACAGCTGTTAGCTGAAAATGGTTGTAGAGTGGCACATTCTCTGTTCCACCTGCTCAGTTACTTGGTACAGAGGAACTTTTTTGGTATTTAAAGCCAGTAGATCCTACCTATTTGGACGTCAATGCACATGCTTGAACACCCTCCTCACTCAAAGTTAAACCAGAAATCCACAAGAGTTTTAGGTGCAGTAGGAAAGAATTGAGCAATTCTCCTCATCAGTGATTGACTTGGATACAGTTGAATACTTGGCACACACTCCCTATTCACCTCCTAAATGGTTTCCAGGAGTGAAGAAGCTGGAGCATGAAACAGCAAGCACTTGCACCAAGATCTGTCCTGCTGAGTCATTGGAGCTACAAAATAATGCTACAAGACAATCGCAGGAGATGTGATACTATGAGCTGAGCTCAGGAAAACTCCAAAAAGAGGATTCTCCCAAGAAATGTCTCCCTATTCTCATAATTCTTTACAACATAGCAATGAGCAGATTGACTATTATTTACATATGCAAGAAACACCAGCACAATAGATGCAGATGCACAAGTCAGAGGAACAAGTACTTGACCCAAACCATGGCAGCCACCAGCAACAGTTGCCCAAAGCAGACCAGTCATCTGTGACAGATGTATTTGTCACGCTCCCCTGTTAATAGTTCATGAGAAATGAAGATCTTAACAGAGAGCAGCCAGAGTCACTCTATCAAGGACCAACTCCAGGTCATGTATTTTATTAAGGCCGTTCCTTGAGGAACCAGAAAATGGAGCAGAAAAGAACAGAAATCTCTTAAGAAAGATTAGTGGAAGAAGTTAAAATGCAAACACAGCACAAATGCGCAGCAAACTCTGCTCCTCAGTTGGCACATCCTGCACTCACATGAGTTAGATCTATCTTCACCAAAAATAAGTTGATATGTGAATAAACAATGATAACAACAGGGACCACAAGACAAAACAGTGACTGGGTAATGGCCCTTTAGTATTCTGCCATCTCACATTGTGCATCATGTTGTATTAAAGACCTTCCTCAATAAAATCCAGAAGATGCCACAACTGCCACTTTGCAGTGATTCATGGCAGACAACTCACCACCTGTTCCTCACAGGAGGCCTGTGCGGACTACTATCCTAGACCTCTTACTGAAGAGAAAGTCCCACTGTGGTGAGCAGAGTGGGAACAAGCTGTTCTCTGTAAGAAGTGCCTTCATCTTTGTATAATCTGTTGAGAGAGTGCCTGACTTCAAACAGCCACAGCATGTCTGGGGCACTTGCAGCTGTTTCAGATGTGGGGTACTGAGTCACACAGCAAACACATAAAAAAGGGGGATTGAGAACAAATTTTCTGTGCAGATAAAGTAGAGCTGAGGGCCCCATATATTAATAAAATGGCTGCTAGCCAGGGAGACTTCTAAGCCTGCCTTGCTGCCTGCGGCTAGGGAACGATTGCAGCAGGCAATGCTCAGCCAGGACCCCCCAACAGATTTTATTTATGCATGTCTGCTTTCATCTCCCCCTTGGTACACAATAGCCTAAACATTGTCTCCATCCTGAACCATACAACTTGCATATTTGCAAACATCTCTTCATCTTAAGACCACAGACAGACAGATTGGTCTTGGGTCATTGAATTCAGTCTTTTGTATGAAATCTATTGTATGAACCAACTACCATATAATCCTCCCTGATTTTTATTTTCTTTAAAGAACAAATGAAAAACTGGTTTTGGTGTCAACAAACAATCCTAGAATCTGATATCTTGACTGTTTAGGAAACTCATGCACATCTTGGGCAAATATTCTTCATAGCTAACCAGCACACGCTTTTTTTCTTGGCTGTTAATTTAAGCACAGAAACCCTTCCTTGGCCCTCTGCCCTTACCTGACACACAGATTCCAATGGCTGCAGCACCCTGTACTTGGAGAACTCCTCCACATCCAAGTGGCTGATCTTCTTAAACAAGCTAAGCATATTAACCTCTCCAAGAAGTTCATCCTTTTGAAATCGATAAATTGAGCTGCAAGGGTAGTTTTATTTAGTCTTTAATTTCATTTAAAAATTAACCAACTCACAGTCAGTAGCCATTCTATAGTTTTCTAGTTTCTGTTCCTAAAAGAAGCAGTACCAAACCCGACTGAAGTAGGAAGAACAATCTGAAGAAATAATTCATCAGCCATTTCTACTAAAAATTTCTTTTAATCTATACCTGATAAATCAAAGCCATCACAACACATCAAATGAGTCTGGGGCTATGGAAGACTCTCAGTGCTAGAAACTCATAGCCAAAATTATTTTGACCAACACACATCCATTTTCATCTATGCTACCAGTACCAGTTTCTTCACAGAAATATAGCAATATTTCTATATACACAGACAGGGTTATATTCCATCTCTGCCTTGTCTGAGCAACTGATCACATTGAACAATATTTATGTTTCACCATCCTTTCTTTTCCCCCAAAATGTTCATTTTTGCACCTAGTATGATTAATTCAAGCTTCTACATAATTTTACATTTTATTTATCCATTACCACATGCTTATTTACCTGATTTTATCTCCTGAAACTGTAGATATTATGCTCTGTCTTCACCATCCAGGCTTCTCTGTGTCCTTATTCATTCTTTAGCACCATTCTTCAGCTATCACTCTGGGCTACACATCTTTTTGTGGGGATTAGTTGCTTTTCTTTACTGGCATCCCCTTTGTTTCACTTTCTTCCAACTCTTCAGCAAAACCAACCTTCATTTAAGGTCTCCTCCACTAGTAAAGAACTTCTCCCATTCTGCCCCCATAATCATACAAGTCCCTCACCCCAGGTGGAGACCTACCCTTTGTAGTCTCACCCCCCAACACATCAGCTGAAGATAAGTGGTTTCAGCTGCAGCTCCAGCCTATAAATCATCTCTCCCATGCACTCCAGCTGTGCCAGGTCTACATGGCCTCTGCAAGAAACTCTCAGTAGGATAATATCCACCAACAGAACCTTCCTCCAGTCACACCCCTGTGCTTCACCAGCCTTTAAACTGTCCCAATAACCCTGACTATAATTGATGTCTTCCTCTCTTGAAAAGAAAGGTACAGCCACACCATCCTCCTCTCTAACTATTACTCCCATAGCCACAAACTGTCAATAAGGCCTTGCTAGTCAGTGGTAAAAGACATTTGCCTGGATCAGCTCCACCACTTAATAAACTCACCTAGGAGCAGAGATAGTCCCTCAGCAGTAAGGCTGCTGACCCTCTCCAAAGACCCAGCAGATAGACTTGTGACAATCCTGTCTAACCCCCTAAACTAGGATGGTCTCCTTGTTCCCAAGAACAAGTCCTACACAGCTCCCTCCCCAAACATTACACCAGTTGCTAAACTGCTTGTTGGCTCCCATGGGTTGGACCTTCTTCTACCTTCTACTGCCACAGAAGGGACAAGCAAAGCTGAAGTTTGCTGGAATGATAGATGGGAACTTTCAGTCCTTTCTTACATGGAAATACCTCTGGTTCATGAGGTTCTCCACAGGCCCTTTGGACTGGAGGGAGTAGAGGGTACAGGGAGGTGGCAGTACCTCTTTCCTGAGCAAACAGGCATAAGTCTGGTGCAGACCATGTCTCTACATGACCTTCAGAGCTGACCCTGTGAATGAATGAGGACAAGTGACACCAGGTCTACTTCCACTAACAGCTGCTGTCTTGTGGACCAGAGAACACAGCACCATCATCCAGCATGATCACCAGCTCAGACCCACTACATCATCTAGCAGTTCAGAGTTAGATTAATTTTCTTGTTTACAGGGATGAAGGAAAATGTTTCCAGCTCCATAGTCTTCCTGACTCATATTTAGAATTCAATACTATCATCACACTCAGTACTTATTTTCTAGCATCTCCAGACAGAAAAGGAGAAAGTGACACCCAGGCTCCAGATCCATGGTGTGGCCCATCACTGTCAGCAGCCTCTTCTAAAAAGAGACTTGATTGACAGTGGATGGGCACTAAGACAGCCCTGGTGGAGAGGTAACCACTGTGTTCATTGTTGAGTGAAGACCCAGGAAGGAATCAGAGGAGAAAAACAATATGATTAAGAGAAACTCTGCAGTACAAAGATTCATGTGTGGATCCATTCTATAGAATTATTTCACTTCAATTAATGCAAGCATCTTGCGCTTCTGAATGCAGTGAAAGAATAAAGAGGTAGGTGAGAAGGAGGGAGGATATATTAAGAGACAACACAAGTGAAGAACTGAACGAATGGAAAGAGTGAAAGAAAGAACCAGAAATGCTGAAAACATCTCAAAAGAGACCAGCCTCTCGATGCATCACAAAAAATAAATAAATTTTTAAAAGATGGTGGATCAGAATGAATGTAAGAGTTAACAAAAACAGGCAGTTTTTAAGAGGAATTTCACTACAATGTTGCCCTCAATTAGGTGCACACAAAAGGTCAGATTCTCCACTGATATCGCTCCATTGACTCTAATGAAACTACTAATTTGCACCAATGCTGAGATTATACCTGACCCAATATCTACCTACGCTTCCTAAGATTTATGACAGAGCTCTTTTGAAGTCAATAGATGTGTGCAGCTATGCATTTACAGGTATCCAGCCCCAGGCTTTCCCCCCTTATCTGGAAAGTTTAGAAAATGTGACACTGTTGATGGTGAAGGGGCAATCTGAGGAAATTTCCGCTTTTCTGGTATGGCTGGGCTTTGTCTGTTCTCTTCTCTACATCTGGGTAATTGCATTTCAAGTGAAGGCTTTCTAGCCAGCAAAAAGAGGCCCTGCAAAATGAGTTAGAGGAAACCACAAGTTTGGCATCAGAGCCAGCATCCTTCTCTGAATCCTCATGCCGAGTCTGGCTGTCTGAAAAGCTCTGCTTGAAAAGGAACACAAGATTTTTTTGCATGTATGTGACAACAGCTGCAAATATTTCCCTTTGGTACATCACATGCACGCGAATCTATCTCCACTGACCCCCAGAGATGTGAAAATATGAGCCATGATAATAGATACAACAACACCAAGACACTGAAGAGAGCACACAAGTCCATAGTAGCTCCTCGTGAAGACATGTATCCAGTTTACACACAAAGGTTTCACCTCAATACAACTGGCTATCCAAACAGTGAGCACAGATGCAGCATCTGTGGACATCATGCTAGACCCAGTCCCTGTGATCTCTGTTGCAGCATAACTCATGCTGCCCAGGTGGAGCTTTCATCCTTCTGAATGTCAGAGGGGTTCACAATGAGGCATCTGCTACTGCCATAGGAAAGGATTTCAGCTTCCAGCTCTAACAATAGAGGCTTGTCCTTCCAGATCCAGAGACTCCAGGTTCAGTTCCCACAGATGACCCACCCAGAGTGGTTGTCAGAGCAACCCTGGCCTTAGAGGTAGAGGCTTACTGGAAATGACTTTGTAATCATTTGAGCTCACTCAGGAGAGAGGTCCAAAGTTGTGCATACGCAATCCTCTCCAGAGTGGAGTCAAATGATCTGAAATCCCACCTGGCCACCTGTCTGCACAAGCTTTTACGCAGACCAGACCCACAGCCAAATTGTGCGCGATGAAGCAGGAAATCTTTCCTTGGCATCCTTCCTCCTGCATCCTTCATCCCCACTGCCTTTCCTTCTGAGTGAACACCATCGTGGTGGAACCTGCCAGCCCAGCAGCATTGACATTTTGTGTTTATCCACACCAAGAGGAGCTGTAATCCTTTGCTATCAACATCCAACCTGTATGAGTGGGGACAAAGCTGTGTGACCTCAAGGACTAACTGGCCACCCAACTAACATAAAAATAATGGAAGTAGCTTCATGAAACAAATCAAGGTGACTTAGGAAACCAATGGACAACTTCTCAAGGGAAAACAAACAAGCAACAACAAAACCAAAAAGACTGGGGTTAAAAATCACTTCAAAACCGTGCTAGTGCAAAGCATGCTGTGTATTTACAGTATATTTTAATCATGTAACTGATCAGTCCAGTGTAACATGCACCACATGTTAAGATAGATGCAGCAGATATAAACCCAGTCTGATTCATACAGTAAAAATGTGTACATGCAAACAGAAATATAATAAATGCATTTCATACAAAGCATTTCTTCTTATCATTTTAAATACATATCTCAATTGTTTTGTCCAGTTTGTAACCCACTTGAATATTCTGGGACTGTCCCAAATCCCATGAGGGTCAAGAGCTCACTGACTTCAGTGGGTGTTGGATCAAATCCTACGAGATCAAAATTCATGTAAGGACTAGTGTTTCAGTGTGGCTGGGTTTGCATTCCATACAGAACACACTGTAGTTACACCATCCTTACAGTGTAGCTACAGCATAATGTTACAGCTGAACTGCTACAAATATGGACTAGGAACAAATTTAGCAGTGTGAATGATGAGCAAGTCCAAAATACAATATATCTATTGTCTGCCTCTGCCTAGGCTCCTGTGAAGCATCAGCAGCAAACATTCAGCTAGTGTGTTTTGGCCCCTTCTTACCCATTCGAGTCATTAATCATTCATCTTAATTATCTCGGTGTTATTTTGTGCTACTCCCCCACCCACACCGCCTGTCTGTTTGTGGTATCCATCTGTTGTTCCTAATCATATACTTGGACTGCAGGATCTCTGGAGAAAGGGCCATTTACTCATGGCATGTGCACAACACTTCATGCACTTTAGCCTCAGCACCAGTCGAGGTCACATTTCATTACAAATCGGACTAACTAATGATAACTGTCAGATATGCTGTGCATGCACACACACACACATAGACATAAACCTGCATGTATAAAACTCTACTGGAGGCAGGTATGCCTGCAATTAAGGCAGGTGCCACCAATATCAGGGGAAGGAGGAAAGAGAGAGGCAAGATGAAAAGTTTTGAACGTGAAATTTTAGCTGTAACTATCTTCTGCCTGCTCACCCCCTCTAGCTGCAGCACCAAACAGCGCAGGAGCCTCTTGCTGCACTTGAGTTACAGCACAGGTGCCCAGTGCATGAAAACACCTTTCTTGAACTGAACTGTTGCATTGTGCACAACATAGGGGAACATCTAAGGTGTTCTTGGGGTCTGATGCCAAACACACTAACACTTGCATGGACTTCCAAGGGAGCAGTGTTAAGGAAATGTGTGCTTCCACAAAGCTCACCATGTGCACTGTGGCATGGAAGGAAACAGCAATGTCATTGAGACTGAGCAAGTCTGCCCTGGCTTTAAGCTACTTGTCATTTCATAACTTTCTTTTTTGTTTGTTGGATATAGTCAGAAATGGCTTGAAATGCTAGTGAAATGTATTTTTATGAAATCTGTACCTGAAATGGAACATTTAGCTGGACCTGGTCTGGAATGAATTATTGGGCAAAAATTTCCAGAACTAACTCTCCTCCACTAATACCATTTTCCTTCATATTTTGCTCACCAAGATGCACTTCTCCTGCTTTCCCATATTCACAGATACATAAATATCAAAGTGATCTTCTTCCTTATTACTTACTTTTACTGCGGATCAAACTAAAGCTCACCCACATATTCCCTGCCAGGTCCCAAGATTTAAGTCTGGTCTAGTATTTCAAGCAAACACAAGCAAACTCTAGGAGGCATAGAGCATCAGCGTTTAGCCCCTTTTATAAACTCGTGTGCACTGAAGAGAAGACATTCACACAGCCAGGGCTAGGAGCACCAGCTCCCTCCAAAATCCTGTGCTCTACACCAGCCATATCTGGGATGTGCACGCTCGGAGCTGGTGGGAGAGGCTGTGATTCTGCAATTCAACAAGCCCTTGCAGCCCAGTCTGATGGGTCTTCTCCCAGAAAAGGATATTGAGACATTCTCCATCACTTGTGGGACCATCTCCCATGATGAAAAATATGACTGGAGGGTCAGTTGGAAGGGACAAGGAATTGGTTCCATTCCATGAATTGACTTCCTGCATGTTTTAGAACTAGCAGAGGACTTCACTCTGAAGAGCTGCCATTCTTCTGCCGACAGTGAAGATGGACTCAAGGACTTAAAAAAAAAATAAAAAATTGTCGGGACAAGGCCTATACAATGGGTATGTCTGGTACACTGCTAATGACTATCATCTGGGTGCAACAACGGTAGGATGAGAAACTATTTCTTAGTGTACACAGAGCAAAGGAAACCCCTTAAGCAAACATACCAGTAGAACAATTAGATGGTTAATCACAACATTGGCCATGAGAGGTTTTCTCCATTTTTTCACTTCAAAGGAGCAGTGATTAATAAACAGCATTGATCTTCTGGAGAGATGAGTCAGCCCCCTGCCCACACTGGGGTTATCCTCACACTGTTGCTGCTGCTGTTCAGAGCATATGAGTGTTCCCTGGGGAGGAGAAAAGTTTCATTTAGCTTGTGATGCTCCACACCAGATCACATAGCATTGCTTTCCACAGCCTCCCTTCTAGCATTCCTGGGAGAGCACCATGCGTATGGATGGGGAGAGAACTCTGGCAGGGGTTCTCCTACACAGGGAGCATTCACCAACTCCAGATGAAGACAATAGAGGAAAAGCCGCTGGATGGATCAGAGGAGCTATGGTAGAGTTCAGAGATTTTGCTACTTTGCTTTGATCAAGGACAGTAGCAAGTTGAAAGACATCCATATTCACCATTAAGACCATGAGATGAATCAATCACCTTCTGCTTTTTATCCAAGTCAATTAAAGATGTACAGGTGTTGGGTAACACAGCAGACCAGAAGATGGAGAGAATCCCTCCTTTGTTCATTACTAGCCTGGAAGAAAGATGCCCAGACCCAGGAGGAGGTGAGCCTCAAGCAGCTCCTTCACTTCACACAGGTTCTGCCTAACACATTGAAGGCTGATCATAGATGTGCTGTGATCACAAAAGACAGATGGGTCCCAATCTTGTTTCCACCATGAGAAACACATGCTGGTCCATGGTCTGTATCACTCTGCCTTTCTCTCAAGGAGAGGTGAATACATCTGTGGGGATGATGACACCAGAAGCCCAGGCAGCAGCAGCAGACAAATACACAGTGTGGCTGTTGCCTGTCTTGGGACACAGACCAAAGAGCTGGAAAGGGAAGCCTCTCTTGAGCAGACCGAGAAATCTGTGTGTGTGTGTGTGTGTGTGTGTCTGTGGAAATTTAACAAGGCAGGCATCCTAAAAAGTGAATTCTCTTTTCCCCTCATGTGCCCTTTGCTTCGTCCTCTTACACAAGCAGTAGAATCTCCTGCTTGGGTTTGGTGATGACCCCCACGTGAGCTACATCACTGGTATACACCTATTCCCTGGCTTTGTAAAACAACTACTACTCACCACTTACCATCCACTGTGCCAAAGGCACTGCCACCAAGATGACACACCCTCCTCAGTCCTGTTCCAGCATAATCTGTGCTCAGGTGGTCCCACCTGCTGTAAGGTCTTCTACAGGGTGCTGCCAACAAGCCAGTCTCTCCCACCGTGGAACTATCACGATCAGTGAAGAAACACCAATTCACACCAGCTGCAATACTAGCGGGATGTTTTAATGCACTCTGTCCCTATTACTACCCACAATAACTGCAAGATAGACATTAGGTCTTCCACAAATTTCCTCCCTGCCTCTGCTATGAGGGCCCTCAGGTCCCCAGGACATCACTGCCTGAAGTGCACTTGCCGAGCAGCGCACTCCAGAGGAAGGAGATGGCATCCTGGTGAATCTGCCTGATCCTTGGCGAAGTCTGGAGACAGCAAACTGATTTAACAACTCCATGCATAATAACAATCACATTCTCTACTTAACAAGAGACAGATAAAGTGGTGTGCCATGTTCTAAGAGATGTTTACAGGACAGAGAATGTTGGAACAACCACATGGCTTCAAACCAGGGAGTGATGTACATGAGGAACCTTGTTTCAGCAGTCATCAAAACCAGAAACTAAGCAGTCTGTAAACAAAAAGGATATAAAAATTCTCTTTTGTGGTAGTCAATAAGAAATTTTGCCCACTCAGGCTACTTAGTTCTAAGCCTTCTCACAGTAGATTTATGCCTTAAGACATCAGAATTCCTCACTCAGCCTTGCAAAACACTGCAGTTCTCCTACACAGCGAGTGTAAGCTTATGATTATTTTTACATATGCAGCCAGATCCAATGGGATCATTAGTGTATTAAAAGTTTATCAATTCATTGCTAAGAAATCATCCAGGCAGGATTTTGCTGAACAGAAGTGAGAGAGATCTTCCCCTTTCTCTGTGTGTCTTGTGCTTCTGTGATGCCTGCCAGACAAGAAGGAATCCTCTCATATGTCATATGGATAGATACAGACCACCTGGTCTCAGCCACCTAGGTTCTCCCATGGTGCAGGTGACAACCATCACTGAGGAAACACAGCACTGAAGACATTAACAGATATTAGCCTTCCCCTCACAACCACCTTTCCTAGCCAGCACAAGGAGGGTTAAACTCTCCGGAAATAAGGATTCCACTGCAAAAAGCCAACAAAAGTGCTGCACATGCCATTCATTGGGTGTCATCCGTCCTACTACCTTAACCTTTCATCAGAGTTCCTTTCTCAGCTTATAAGAGTTGTGCAGACATCCAAGGCTTCCAGGCTCCCCCTTCTCCCGGGGCTTGATCTGAGGGCAAAAAGTGGAAATTCAAAACAAACAGTAAACAAAACCAAGCTCTCCTAAGTGTGAGCCACACATTTGTTTGGAAGCTCCTTGGCTAATTTTACTCACTGTTTCCCGCTTGCTCTGGAATTTCTTTTTCCTTCTTTATTTTTTTTTCTTCCCTGCCTCAGTTACAAGAAAAATGGGGGGGGGGGAAGTGACCCACAAAAACATTAAGAGAAAAAAAATTACTCCCTCAAGTATCTGTTGTTCCATGTCAGGGATCCACCCAGCTCTCTAACCATAGAGTCAATGGATAAGTCATAGTAGTATTTTCTCCTGGATGCCCATCAGGTGTCTGATGGCAAATCACTTCAAAGATTGCTGCTTCCTCCAGATTCCATAGGTAGATCTGTTTATGGACAGCCCAAGCCGAAGCCTGAAACATCTGTAGAACTTGGCTCCAAGTCAAAGTCTGATCTGAGCTATCCTAGAAATTCCAGTTTTGTCTGGCCCAGAAGTTTTTGGCCATCTGCAGAGTGGAAATATGAGTGGAAACCTGTCATCACAAGATGGGGGGAATTGGGAATGAATTCTAGACAGGCTACTTTAAGCTCTTCAGGATGGCTTCCCAACTGGCACAAATCTAGCTTAGCTGTAACAGTCAGTGAAACCACGTGGGCTCATACCACCCAAGATTCTAGCCTTCGTCAGAAAAATTCACAGCATTCCAGGGTTTAATGGACAGCTAACAGAAAACTTGACATTTATTAAACTTCAATAGTTTTTTGCCTTCAGCTTACAGTAGAAGGACATTCCCAATTCCCATGAGAGAATTCCAAGAAATCCTCTGGCAAGCTCAAATTCCTGACACCGGCATTGCTTGGCTGCCCAGGCACATCATCTGGACACTCAACCCATTGTGCTTGGTGTGGCTCAAGCAGACAGCAAATAGATTATCTCCTCCAGAGGCTTTGAAAAATCCATTTTACAGGACACTTCTTTGTATGTCACAAAGAAGCAAAGAAATACAGAATCTTCACTCTTGTATCAGTGACATTACTTAAGAGTTCTATCAGACAGTCTTTGCCCATGATATTAAACCATTCCCTTAAGGGGATTGTGGAGAGGAAAGGAAGGGTTTTGAGGCAGCTATTTTTAAGCCAGGACAATGGCCAATCACACTGTGTTGCTTCTGGTTTCAGTCAGAGGTCAAAAGATTTTGGTGTCATCTTTTTCATATCTCCTGAAGCTTGTACTGTCCCAGATGAGGCTGTCAAAACCTTCGTGCCTCCTAGCCCACATTTTCCCATGATGGGAAGGATTATTTGAATGAGGATGCTCTGACACTGAAGAAAATCTCTAAGGTCTGACTTCCTTAAAATAAACAAACAACAAACAACAAAGCAAACCAACTATACAAGATGATTGCCCATGTATGTTGTAATTTTTTGCACAGTTAAAACATCATTGATGTACAGAGTCAGGAAGAAAGGTTGCAGGCATTGAGCTGTCTTTGCACTGAAAAGCACAGACAGAGCCAGCAGTGTTGAAAATTAAGAGGAGTGCACTGTGGAATGACTTTTTTGTGGGGTGAAGGGCAGGCCAGCAACATATCAATGCCACTGTCACAGGTCTTCCAGGATGTCGTTCACTACATATTTCTGTGTCAATAGCTTCTTTCAAAGTTTGGTCACCAACAAAGAGGTGCAATGGTTTGGTTTGCCTTGGGGTTATACTGTTCTTGGATGCCAGAGAAGAATCCTAATAGAGATCCGTAAAGTAATTAAGCCTTGCAGAAGTTATCATAAGCTGTTTTTCATTATCCCTGATTCATCAGCAGGGAAACTGAGGCAGCAGGAGGTAATACACAGCACAGTGGTAGATGAGAAGAGAATGTCTTTCCCCAGACTTCCAGCCGTTTGGCTCTGCCTACCAGACAATGTTGGATCCTGGGTAAATAATGGAGCTGTCACACCCAAATGTTATTTTTAAACTGCGGGTATTGGGTTTGGCACAAACTCTAGAAAAGCACAGCATGACCAAGGGGAGTCCTGAGGAACAAGTGCCCTGCACAGATGGAGTTGCTTTGGGGAAACCTTGTTGTTCTGCTGCATTTATGCAATCAGTTGAATGGGAGCCCAGACCCCAACCTGTCAGCTGCACAAGAGCACAGGGAAAGCCTAAACGAGAAGGACATGGGAGGACAGAGGAGTTGGCTCCACCAGCCACCACCTCCTCCACCCTGGTGCCCTGGCCCAAGCCGCGCCAGTCAAATCCATAGGGGGGCAGCAAACCCTTTGCAGTCATGGGACTTAATTCCCAAAATGATCCTCTTCCACACTGTGTCCCTGTGCAGCTGGAGAGCCCCACACACACAGCACCCTTTGGAAGGTCAGCATAGACCTTGCAAGCTCAGGGGAGGGAAGATGGGCCTGCAAAGTCTCTTTGAACTGGACATGTGTGGTCAGTTCAGCTCAGCAACCAAGCTAGTGGGGTACAACGTGTGTCTGAGCCCATCAGTAGGACTGGCAGGGCTCTGGAAAGGCAGATGAGTTGGGCAACACACAGATAGTTTCAGGTTTTGATATGAAAGCCTACACTTCCATCTAAGACTGACAGAACCCTTTTGCAGGTCAATGGATGCAGGCTCACTTTAAGAGATTTGGGGCATACAGGGTCCAAGGTGCTTGGGACTTCTATAATTGCATCGATATGTAACAGTGCAAGGACAGCCACATTGGCTGAGCTCAAAGGTCCATCTAGCTACATATCCAGCTTCCATGGTGGTCATCAATAGAAATATAGTAAAGAGCATAAGAAAAAAGCACACATGGACTTAGTCCACCCCAGGATGCTCCCCTGCCTCCAGAGGTACACAGTCAACTTTGTGGTATCCTGTGTCCTCACGCTTCCCTCTCACAGCTACAGCTTTGGCAAAAAGCAGACTTGTGTTTAAGGAAGGGGCTAGAATTTTCATTTAAGCTGTTCATGAGAGAACTCAGATGCAGAAGCAGGTGAAATTGTACCACAATGAACACAAACTCCTTGTCAATTATAATTAATCAGCCACAAAGTGACCCTGAATCTCAGGGCACAAACTTTGTCTTGAGACCCATGCTAACTCTCTCTCCTCTCAGAGATTTCTGGTCAAGCATCTCTAAAACTTGCATTCATGCTACACTTACCCAACAAAACTGAAAGCCGGATTTACTCTCTGGACAGGCAAGGGAGAACAGACTAGAAATGCACACAGGTGACTTACCCAATATCCCACAGGCTGCCAGTGGTGAAGCTAGGATTAGCTCAAGTATTCTCCACTTCTCCCCTCCCTAGCTCCAGCTACACTGTCCCTTTCCTGCTTGATTTTGCACTCTCCACCCAGCTGTCTTTACTGAACAGGCTTCCCACAGTGCCTTTTAGGCAGCTGTCAGGTTTGGATGAGTGTCTCCACTCCATCGAATGGGCTGTCTCCCTCTCTGCTCTCCCTGTGTGTGCTGTTAACCCTGATTTCTTACTGAAGTAAATGAGGAAAAAGCAAGATAGATAGCCCCATGGCAGCTGGATGGGAGCTTACCTCCTCTTCTCTACAGGAGACAGTTTTCTCCCTCTTTTCCCCTCTCCACTAACAGCTTTCCTCAGAGACCCTTTTGTCTTCAGCTCCCTTCCAGGAAAAAAACCCAATTCCTTCTTTTTCCTCTATCCTTCTAAAAAAGAGCTAGCTCCCTTCCTTCCAGGTCCTAATCCCTCCAACAAGCTTCAGACACAGGGTTAACCCTAGGGAGTAGTGGACAGGTGACAAACAAGTCAGCCCTGGTTTCTACTTTCCTCCTTAGTGGGGGAAAAAATAAAAATTAAAAAAATCAGTTCTACCCATTCCCTCAAGCTGCTCCATCTTAACACAGACATTTCCACTCCCTCAGCCCCTGAGCATGCTCTCTGCTTGCTGCTCACCTCCACTAATAGCATCCCAGACTAAACAACCCTACCCCCCTTTCAGTGGCTCACCCGCCTGAGCTCAAGGAAGAGACACGAGTTGCTAAGCTGTACAGGGCTCCTAAGGGGGAGGAGAAAAAAATTCTGGGAAGTGAAGAGAAAGGAAAAGGGAGCATTTGGAATTTGAGGGCAGGTTAAGAAATGAACCTGCAGATGCAGGGAGATGCAGCCCTAGCACAAGAGAGCCTTATCAAATGACCTCTGCCACACTGGGTCTTAGCAGAGGAGTGCCTGCCATCCCCAGATTTATCTCTACCCCTCTGCAGCAGCAACCTATCCAGCCACATCTCTTTCTCCCTTTACCTTACAACTGCACAGCATCCTTCCCCCAGGTTCCCAAACAATTATGGACCTTTTGTCTGGCCCAGCTGTTGGATGCCCAGGACAAATGTAGGAAGAGAGGGGAGACTGCCTGATCCCAACACAAATGTGCCTTGCTCTGTGATCAGTGCTGCAGTATGTCAGATTAAATGACTTTCGTGATCACTTCTGGCCATAAGGATCCAAGCACCGAGGGAAGTGATGGAAGTCCATTCAGGAAGCTTGCAAAGCATTTGCGTGAAGATACCTGACTTGTAATTCTCCAAAACTTCACAAACAGAAAACTGCCCTGAGAAGTACTGAAACAATAAACCCCAAGTGCTGAGGTTTAAATAGCAAAGGTAGGACTAGATAAAATTTTCCTTGGTGTTACTCCTCATGGTGGAGAACGAGGCTAACTACCTGGTGGATAGAGCGGAAAACAGACTCCAAAATGCAACTGCAATGAAACTTAGGGTTGGATCCAAGAGGAGGGCTGTACAGAGTCCTCTGCAGGAAAGAAAGGTTTATCAAGGTCTTTTCTGTCTGTTCAGAAGCTGGTTTTGATTAAAGAAGGAATCAACACCACCAGTTGCCTTCCCTTGCCCCAGTAACACATAACACACCGTTCTGATTTCCTTTGCTGCCAGTTTGCTCTAATAAAAAGCAGAATTGTGCCTGAAAAGCATGTTGTGCAAAGATGGACCCGCCAAGCAGTCAAATAGATGCATTTGCCAGCAGTCACTCAGACACACACATACCCAAATCCCTTGCTTGCCTGTAAACAAGACAGATCACTTTCTCAGCTGCTGTATATGAATTTCAAGCTGCTGTGGAAGAAAACTCTCTCTTCCTGGGTTTTAGTGCTGTGTGCAAGTTATTCCGGAAAGGCAAACTTGCAGATCTACCTGTCTTTGCAAAACTGAAGTCCTGACACCTCCTGGTCTGTGGAAGCTCTTCATGTGTGCCAGTGGTTTTGATTTCAGACTCTGACATTTGAATTATCTTTGCCTGGACGACCCTGCAGGTCAACACCAAGTGGAGGTGACCTCACTGACATTCGTGTGGCAGCTGGCTGAGTCACCCCAGTATTAGAACACCACCTCAAATGGTGCAGCAAGACTGTGCCATCATGTGAAGCATGCTTAGCTAAGTTAAGTGTTTAAAATGTCATGCTTCTCAGACACCAGCTATTTAACACATTTATTATAAAAAGAATTACAAAGGGGTTGAAAAGAAAGTGAGGGGTAGTTTCCTCCAGGGCTCTCCTGAGTAACTACCAGCAGAAAAGCTTTGACAGTCAGAGAGAGAGAAAGAGCCTTGACAACAATCACTTCCACCATGCTACAAGTTTACAGCCCCGGGTGTAACATTTGAAAACCATTCAGCAGCATCTGCCGGGAAGAAAAGGGGAATGAATTCTGCTGAATCCAGACCCAATGCCACTGTAATGCATGGCAGCAAACCGATGAGGCAGAGAACAGCCTCCAAATGATTTGTACGAACATGGGGCACAAACATAGAGCAAGACAGCCAAGTGGCACGAGACCTCCCCTGTGAGGTACACCCATGCAGACAGCAGCAAGTGGCAGGAAAACTTGGCATGACAATGGGTGCTCTCCTCTCCCCAGCCAGGCAGATGGAGAGGAGAGGTCTATGAGCTGTGCATGCTCCCAAGTGCTGCTCCCAGCCCAGAGCCGTCTGCTCTATCCAGCCATTGATGGGGCTAGAGTCACCTCAGCAATGCAGGAGAAATGATCCAGGAGCACATGCCAGCTGCACAGCACAAGGACAGACTCACAGGAGCTGTGTCCTCTCACTCATGGCAGCCTGCAGCTCCTTGTCCTTCAAGTACCACCAGCAGAGAACTAGTTGCCCATCACATGGAGGTGGGAACAGTGGCTAGGAGGGGCAGAGGCTTGTGTGCAAGATAATGGCAGTGCTAGGCAACACCAAAACCAGCATAAAATAATGAATCATCTGACAGTTTGCTCTGATCCACACTCCTGCCCTGGACCTCAGACCCATGGCAGAAGCTGTGGGGAGCCAGGGCTGCCTGAGAAATTGTCAGAGCTTTCCCTTCCCTCCCATCCTTTCTGGCTTCTCTTCCCCCTCCCCACCAGCAAGCATATCTCTGTGGTCAGGAACGGATCAAAGCCCTCCATCCAGTAATCCACCTCTTCTCCTGTGGGATGAGCCCCAAGACATGCTGCAAAGGGTGTTTTTCCCCTCCAGCCACCCTTTTCTGCAAACAGGCAGAAACACTGGCTCTTCCCTCTCTTTCATCTCTATGTTTGATTTTCCCTGCTCTGGTTCTTAGAGCTTGAAGTCAGTGGATGGTTCGTTAAAAGAGAGGGAAAACAAACCATACCAATGCTTGAATAGTTTTACAGTGAGATTCCCTTGTGGAAAGCATGACTGAACATAACAGGAAAGGTTCTCCTCTGAGAGATTTTTTAATCTAGCTATGAAACATAGGTGAGGGCTATACTCCAGATTTTATTATACTGCCTATAACAAGGGGTGTTCTAGGGAGCAATCTAGGCATTTTATAGGTGCCTGGTCAGTGTCGCCAGTTCCACCCATCCAAATATCAAAAGACGTTCAAAACATTGAGACCAGCTTTAAATAATCACTAGCCCTTTATTATTTAAAACCCCAGAAGACAGACCTTTCTTTCTCTGCCATCTGTTTTTCTGAGGTTTTAAGATTTATGCCATCAAACTCTGCATGTATAAAGGCGCGGTTTGGTTGGTTTTTTTCCAAGCTCAAACTTACAGATCTCATATAAATCCTGTGACCCCAGGACCTTAGTCTTTGGAGAAGAAAAAACATCAAATACAGGAAGACTGCCCTGGAATTGACAACCCTTGTTGCTAGTTTCCCTCCCAATAAATTTTTTTGCATCTTTCTGACAGCGGGTCACAGGTTGCTCTAATCAAATAGCCACAGCTATCTGGAAGGCACAAGTATTTGGGACAAGGTTTTAAAGAGGAAAACTCATGGATATACATCAGAATAACAAACTTAACATGTTCACCCAGAGTTTATCTCTCTTTCTGCTATTTCAAGCCACATCATGCATGATAAGATTATGTACACTACATACATCTTCTTACTACTTGGGCGTGCCTAACTTCCTCCCAGTATTGCAATTGCACCACTGAGAGAAATCAGGCTGGACTCTGCTCTTACTCCTATTACTGTCCTACCAGACAGCTCCACAAATATTCCAGCCTTACACTGGTACAATGAGAATAAAATACATTCTGCCCTGGTAACACTGCTAAACCCTCTAGGCCATGAACAGGATATTCATGTGCCTTAACCAGGATTAAGCTTTGCTTAAACTTCGCAGTCCTTCTTCAGAAATTTAGAGGCAACTGTTGTAACAAGACCCAGACAGCACAAAGCAGACACGCAATGCTGTCTTACTCCATAGGTCGAGGATCATCCCAAAAAATAGAAACTGTCAAGGCACAGAGCCACTGCAGTGATACCTAAACTTTGCATCAGCCACAGAAAAGTAAAGAAGCTGTGGACAAACTCTTTTTATTCCCCTTTGATCCTTGCCTGACTCTCCAGGAGTCACCAGTAACCAGGAGTAATTTATAATAAGCTTTGGGCTGCTCTGATTTATTCTGGGAGCTAAAGCCAGGTGCAAGGAAGTTCAATAGCTAGCATTTCTTGGCTTTCATTGGTGGGAGCAACACACTAAACATTACAAATCCCCAGTGTGGCATACTTTGGGCTTCATCTACAATGGGCAAAGACAGCACATTCAGATGCACCAATTACTTCTTGCAAGTCCTTTTTTCTAGGTGCAAATACTGACTCTGGAACAGCATTCAAATCATGCTGGGGCATTAGCAACAGAAAAGTAAAAAACACTGACAAAATTAAGGATAGAAAAGAATAACCTTGATGACTTTCAAAAGGAAGAGTATGAGGTGAGGGTTTCCCCATCTATTTCCAATTTCCTGAAACGACATGTGAATGTCATTTGAATGTCAATGAAATGTGAAGACATGGACAACTCAAACTTTGTTTCAGAAAGCAGAACTGCAGAAATTATTCATTATCAGTAGTACTGATCAGAAATTCAGCCACTGGCTTGGCTATTTCTTCCACTTACAAATTGTTCACAAACTGATCCTAATTTTTTGCAAGTGAATCTACAAATTCCAAAACTATACCCCTGTGGGTTAGGAAGTGCACAAATATAATCAGTCAGCAGCACCTAACTCCCTTTGACTTCTTTGAATAACTCAGCCTTCACCAGCCCATTGAGCAAAACCAGCTGCTCTCTTGGAGTTACTCACATGGTTTCCACTTGGATTTTCACTTTTTGCTGTTCAGGGCATGAGACTGCTCATCTGCACTACATGGTTTGATTCTACAGTTCGAATGGATGACCAAAGACTTTAAAAATATGAGAACAAGCACAGCTGAATGATGAAGAAGTCACTTACAGTTCACATTTTTTTGGACAAAACAAGCTTTTGTGCTAAAGTTTGCAAAGCCTTTTAGATTCATAAACATTTTCCCCACTGCCCAAAGGTCATCTGCATACTCATAAATAACCAATAATATAACTCTTTAGAGACCAGTGAAGCCAAGTCAAACTGAGAGTTTGCCAACATGTCCACAATACTGTTTATTCCATTAGTGCACCAGATCCTGCAACAGAGCACTTGACTCTCTCCCTTCAAAATTAAATGAAAGAAAAGAAAAAAAAATCAGAAACTGAAATCCGTCTGAATGAGTCAGATCACCATGTGATTGCTGTCCCCTTACAGACCACTCCACAGCATGTGCTTCCACCAGCCTGTATACAAGATGTCAAACCATTCAGTCTATAAACCCACTTTATTATAAATACTGGCATCCTGTCCCAGTGGATTTGAGGTTGATTTTTTTAATAAGTTTTAATTCAAGCCTAGCTTCACCAAAACAGCAATGTTATAATATTTCAGAAGCAAGTGGGTTTGATTTCAAGCATGCCAAACGGCAGAGGGAGGGAGATAGTAAAGGAGAACAGCTAAATCTTTTCGCTTTCTCTCCTCAGCACCATTGCGAAACCTTTCTCCAAAACATAAGAATGAAGTCAAGTTTCCATGTTTTAAACAAAGCATGGTGTGTTATTGTACCACACTTGTGAAACAGGGAATGTAGGTCAAGAACTTTTGGACCTTTCAGATTTTAAGGTATACAAACTTTGGCAGCATTGCTATCTGCACATTTCCTTTTCCTTTCTCCTGCCCCATCCCCCTTTTTTCTCTTCTTTTTCACTCCTGATGCCTCTCCCGCTCTTTTCTCTCCACTCTGTTCCTTTTCCCCTTCCCTTTCTTTCCCTTCTTGCTTGCCTCTTGCTTCCCCTTTTCCCTTCCCTTCCTTCTTTCCTTTTTGTCTTCCTATCCTATCCTAACACAGCAGAGCAGCTGCAAGATGCAGCTTCATATAAAATGCCCTGAAAAGCTCTCTTATGTTTATCGACACATTTTCCATTCTCAGGTTTTCATCCAGTGGGATACAAAACAAGTATTAAAAAAAAAAAAAACATATGTGTTTGCAGATGGGTATGCATTAATATATGCATGCACATATAATAGTATGAGAAAACACACGAAAAGCATGTTTGCGTGCATGTGCTAATGCTTGCTTTGCATTTTTATTTGTTCCTTTTGCAGCCTTAGGGAAATTTGCAGGCTGGATGCCGCAGGCTGGCTCTCTGCATTACGAACCGTGTCAATATGAATAATGGGGGCAAGCAATTCTGCCAGCGGGTCAAGGAACAGCAAGTGCGTAAAAAGGCAGGATTGTCCAAGAAGTACACGCAATATCGGCTGGGGTTTGAAATGCACAGCCAGACAGAGACCAAGATTGAGTTGTAGACTCTAAGTCCAGGAGAAGCACAATGCCCATTTCTGCTGACCCCTTGCAGGGGCGTGAATTACAGATTGCCACCCAGGAATCCCAGTAACTTTTTCCCAGCAACTGAAAGTACAGAAGCACTTAAGCAGATGTTTAAAGTCAGGCTGTACCTTGGACCTTGTAACAAACTGCTCTTGGTTTCATTGAGCTGGAAGATCAGGGACAGGTCTTCTGCTGATGAAACCCCCTTGATTTTAACTGTTCCCTTGATAATCATTTTGATGAAGATTCAGGCATAAAGCCAACACCCAATACAGGGCTGTCAGCTGGAAAGGACTGACTCTGTCCTAGTCACAGATGATAGGTTCTTCCTCAGACTTTCAAGGGTATTTTTCCTGGAAATCATTTTCTTATGTACTTTTACTTCAGTTAATGAAAGATGAACATGCTTCACTCAATATTTCAAACCACTTGAACAGCGTATGTTTGAGAGTTCACCATAAACCTTCTTGGGCCCAAAGTTTGCACATGAAAGGCTGGAAAAAGCAGTAGAGAAAAACACTAAGGAAAGGTTAGCACAAGAAATAGAGCAGAGAGAAAAATCCAGATGTAAAAATGCATTCAGTCTATACAGTATTATACCCACAAAGAACGTTATATGCCAGGAGTTAGAAATCCCGTAAGTGCCAAAATCCAGGTTATTCACATAGCAGTAACTGGTTCCCCTGAACATGGTCATTGTGACACAGTCAGTTTTTTCCACAGGACATCCCAGATCATTCTTCCCTGGTCCCCATCCAAGCCCGAATTTTTTTGCCTTTCTCCCACAGCCTGTCCTTGTTCTGCCTCATTCTGTGCTGCTGCCTCCACAACTGAGTTTCTTGTCCTCTAGACTTGGTCTTTCTTGAATTTTGTACCTCTGCTTACCATCCTGAGTTCCTTGACCCATCAATAGTCTCAGTTGCCTTCCATTCTCAAGTATGTGCTCCCCATCTCTCAGTTTCATTTTCTCTTTCCATCCTTACAGTTCCTTTCCTGGTATGAGCCTCCTCTTCTGCGCTGGCTTTCAGTAGCATTTCAAGTCCCAGGCCTCCTGCCAGTCCTCACTTCCCCCTTTGTCTTCCCATGCCACACTTCTTATGTCTAGCTGCTCCTTTCGCTGCCTTTTCCACCACATTAAGCTCCCAGCATTCCTTCTGCATTTGAAGTGTGATTGCACATCTCCTCCCTGCCTCCTGGGCACCACCAGAACTGAAGCCACCAAGACTGCAGGAGAGACAGATGGCTTTTTCACCACCTCCCTAGCATCATGGTGCCATGAGAATCATTAGGAAGGTTCATGGATGAAATACACCCTCTTGCATTTGGGACAAGCACCACAATGATGCACAATATTCAAGTGGACTCATCAAAGCGTTTACCAGACTCTCACCACCAGAAGCAAACTGAGATATATTTTTGGTTTTCTTTTCTCCGAAACATATAACACAGCTGAAAATAATCAGCTTTTCACAGGAAAAACAGCAGGCTCTTCCTCAATCTCAGAGGGTTGAACTCATCTGTCTGAAAATGAGGAGTTTGTTTTAAACAATTTTTCTAAACTATCTCTGTCATTAACCCCCAGGATGCAATTCATTTCACTACTATTAGGTACCTGCTTTCAGATGGGCTGATTGAACACTCTCTTTCTCCAGAGAGGATGGAGGAAGCTCAGCTCAGACAAATTATCTAGAATGAATGCCTGTTAAGCAGCCAGCATTAAAAATCAGGTGAGTTCCACCTCCCTGTGATTCCTCAGCAACATTTCAGACACTCATTCAGAAGAAGGAAATCAGCAAAGTGCCTCAGTGAAGTAAAGAAAAGGGAAGGGAAGGGGAAGGGGAAGGGAAATCTTACTTTTTGTCTCTTTTCAAATACGGCAGGAAAAAAATGGGGTTTTCTCGTCATCTTGTGCTTGGAAATGAGTGAACCATTTCAGATTACACCATCCCAAGAAAAATCCAGCCTGATTCACATGTTTGGCACCAAAAATGACAGTAAGAACAGTCAGAGATTGGCAAAGTCATAAGCAACTGATTACAGGGTCTTATGATAAATGCTGAACAAATTCCCAAGAGATACTAGTCCCATCTACAACCCAAGCAGGATACTCAGAGGCAACTCTCTCTTGCCTTGATTTGCAATTGTTCTTCAATCCACAGTATGTCACCTCCATTTCTCTTCAGAGAGAAAGTGGTGTGAAAATGGTTTATCTTCCTTTAAACAATTGTCCCTTTTGAGGGAGGGAAGGGGAAGAGAAAGGGAAGGCAGAGTCATTAAAAAACTTCAAATTCAGTTGAGAGGAAAGATGTGCCTGAAAAACGACTTTCCAAATCCAAGAGCTTCACAGGATTAAAGAGTTCTTCCAGGGCTATAGGACGTGCAGATACATATCACTCACAGTAACATTCTGCAGGCTCCAGACTCCACTGAATTATCAGGCAGGCTTTCCAACAATTAATGAGAGAGCTGTCAAGTATTCAAAACAGAGCACAGTGACTCCTTCCAACACAGCCTGCAGAGGTGCACAGCACATCTGCATATCTCAGCATAGGGAAAAGAGTGAATTTTGTTTCTTATATGAAACTAAAAGATAGTAAGATCAGGGAAGCAACATTCCTTCTTACTCCCTTCTGAGCTGGGTCAGTACAACAAGTAATGAAACACAGCACAGGCCCACCCTTGCCTTCAGCTTCGCTGGGAGAGGAGTTCCAGCCTTAATCTCAGGTGCTTTGGTGGCAATGGCTTTACCAGATACTTGGCCTAACTCTGCAGCATATTGGTCCATTGGCAACACGAGCACTAGCCAGGTGAAGCTATGGGAAACCTATTCTAAAGTCAATGCAAAAAAGACAAAGAGCAAGAAAGAGCCCACTTTGCTGCCATTCTGCACATGGAGATGGCACCAGGGATTCCCCAGAAAAACACCCAGCCATGGTGGTGAGTCCTCTCCCTGTGGAAAAAACACTGAGTATCCACCTCTTGTAACCAGTAGGAAACAAGAAGTCCACAACGTGCTGGGCTAGATGCTACCAGACAACATCAGACAGCTTTACATATGCCTTGCCAAGATGAGACAGCCCCGACCTTCAATAGCAGCTGCCTGGAGCTGCTCTGGCAGCCAAGACTCACCTTCCAGCCTTCTTAGCCCAAGCATAATTGGTCTCATTCAGGAGGAAGACCTATTCTATGAGAAGGAACGCCCAACAGCATTACAAGGGAAGGTGAAGAGCCCAAGATATCCTTAGATGCTGGCTCATCATCATGATTACATGCTCAATCTTTTGCTTCATAATAATAGAGCAAGGGCAACAGGTGTATGGCTGAAAGTCCAGACAGTAGGTGCCAGGAAGGTATGGACACCCACCAACATGACAAGCTTGCAACTAGTGAGAAAGCATTGCACACAGCCCTTGTCAAGAAATCCCTTTTGGAAGAATAAACCTGTCCTATTAGCAGCCTTCACCTAGCAACCTTGGCTCTGCCCTCTGTCACCACTCCAAAGTATTCACCTTGGAAGACGCGGCCTTTTACAATCAAATACCAGGCACTTCAGGTTTTATTGCAAGCCTTCCTGTCTTGCAAAGAGCTGATGAAGGAAGATCCCACTGTGCTCCTGGGCCTGTGAGCTCCAAGACCTCATGCTTGTGGCAGCCACGCTTCATGGCCTTACCCCCGTTCCCCGTAACCCCAGAGCCTCCCAGCAGACACTTCTTTTTCTCCTCTCTCTCTTTCTTTTCCCCTGCATAGTTTGTTTGCTGATGTCCAGAAAAGGGCTTTTACCTCCAAGAAAACAGACAAGGCAGTTCCCAACAGCTGTCAGCTGCAAGCATGGGATGACTTCCATTCCTATTGTTGCTGTGGGAGTTAGGTGCTGAAAAAATCTCCCGGATCAGTTAATTAGGGGTGAGATAAGAAAGGGTTTATTATGCCAAGGCAAAGATGTTACAAGACGCGCGCAGGCCGTGCCTGAGATGTTACATTTTATAACACCATCCATCCAGTCCCAGATGTGTCCACCCTGTGGCCTTTACTCTGGACCGCCCCGGGTCCACCCCCTGAAAATGGGTCTGGGGGCTTTTTGGGACCCTCTGTTCATCCCATCTTCATCTTCATCAGAGCACAAAGGGTACATAGTTACCTAATTCTTGACCTATTCTGTGGTTTAGGCCCTGATATGCTGTTCTGCCAACAATCTAGGCCTTGCCTTGACAAAAGACTAAATATTTCTGCTATATTCAGGGGTAGGATTGATATAGGGAGCATAGAATGGGGTAAGAGGGTTAAGGAATGTGTAAACAAGGGTGCTACAGGGAAAGGGATGCTGCTTTTAGAGTCTACTTCCACTACTTATAAAACTTACAAGTATTAGAAAAATAAAAACCATTAGGGGCTTATGGCATCTCTATCTTGACAACCGGTGACAAGGTGTGAGGGTGTGGGGATAGGGTGGAAATCACAGGAATGCCACAGTTATTCTTCAGACAGTGGAGCGAGCTGGGAGGCACATGCAAGCGCACATGGTGAGATTTGGGACGTGGCCAACACCTCACACAGGGCCAGCAAGATTATGCCCCCACATTGTAGCTTTCATGGTACCCTCCAGGGCAGCACTGCCCCATCCCCTTCCCAGCTCTGCTGGCCAGTTTTCTCTCTGGCTTTGGGAGAGATGCAAAAAGGCTAGATCACACTACCCTGCTCAAAGGTCACTGTTTGCTGACCTAAAAATGAGCCCAGATCTTCACCGTGCTGTAAGAGTTGCCTAAAAGCACAAGAGCAACATCTTTAATGTGTTGGGTTTTTTTGGTAACCATTCCAAACTCCCCTTTGTATGAACGCTGGGTTAGAGCTTCCCTACTTCACGTTGCTGAATATGAAGAGGACTGCCTTCAACCTCCAGAAACTGTGCAGTGGCTCCCCACATCCACCTTGGGTAAACTTGCCCAGTTAAGTGGATAAAAACTCAGCAAAGGCAGAAGTGCCACAAAGCAGGGGCACTGACTGAGTTTTGCTGCCAATCTCCATCATGACTGTCACAGGGGCAGTCACTGTCCTGAATATCACCTCTTGATTCTGTTCTATCAAGAGAATACGATGAGCTGGAGGCAGAAGGAGTTCTCTACTCGTTCCCGTGGGGGCCTAATACCATTCCCTGCACTACCCTACTAGAGGAGCACAAGCTGCAAATGAGAGGCTGTCCAGAGAGCACTCCCCAGCCCCACAGTGTGGGCATCTGTACCGCAGGGAGGCTGTTCCTCTTCAACAACAACCACAAAAAAAAAAAAACAAAAACAAAAAGGGTCATTTTTCTTCTTCTTCTCCCCCCTCTTCTCCCTCCTTCCAGAAAGTCTTGGTTTCATCCCACTGTGGAACAAAAACAAATGTTCTAAACCACAACATTTTTCACAAACCGGAATTTCTTGCAGTCTGGCCAGCCTTGGCGGATCAATACCAGGCATTTCTTTCCTCCTCTGCTCTGGCCTTTCCCTTCCAGCCTCCTCCCCGCCACCCCACTCACCAGAGGGAATAAGGGAGCCAGAGGTGTCGAACAGAGGAGTCGAGAACACTCCAGCTTGGTTTTAAAAGGAACAGAAAAAACACTGGCATCAGCTGGAGCACCAGGGCAGGCACTGAGACCTTGTTTTGGATTTTGCAGAGACTGTCCCTGGGGAGAGCTGTCTTTTTTTTTTTTTTTTTAATGCATGGTTTTGTTTGTAAGTTAAAAATCTCAGGATTTGCAGTCTTTGAAGCATGGTCAGCCTGCCAGATGGAATTAGTCAGTGCCTTTCTGTCAGAAATCCCAGGCAGATGAAGCAGGATGGAAGGACAGTGTTTTTCTCATTTACCTGAAAACTCCCTGTGTCAACCCCTACAAATTCAGCCAGAGAGCTCTCCAGGACCCCAAAAGCAGGCAGGACTGAAGGCAAGGAAGCAAGCGGAAGCCCAAATCTTTCACATACATAGATCAGTGTGGCACCACTGGAGTCAGTGGCCCCCAAGCAGATTTATACGGCTCAAGATCCAGCCCAGATGTTTTTGCTGGTCCTTGCCTGAAGCTATAAGATGTCAACGGAGTTTCCTCTGCTTAAAAGTGGTGCTGAATTTGGCTCTCCTTGCCTCTGACTCATACCATCTTTCCATCTCTTCCCACTATAGCCTGTTTCAAATCTTCCTATTTGTGGATGCCTCATGGTGAGCGCTCCCACTCCCAGGTGAGCAGTCTTCTTCTCCCATATTACTGAGTAAGCTTTTGCCTTCCTTCACACATACCTTCATCTCATCTCTAAGCCCAAGAACCCAAGTGCCATCTTTGAAGGTTTACCAATCTATTTTCCACTCTTCTCTTTGTCTTTGTCTCTTTCCTGACCCCGCTATTCACTGCTTCCCATGTCTCTTTTAAAAGTTTCAGGTCGTTCCTCAGGCAGTCCCCTGACAAAATTGGAGTACATCCACTTATTTCCACATCATCCAAAACACCACCCAAGAGGAGAGTTAGTACTGCCTGTTCCAAACATGAAATATATGTATGACAGCCCATCATAAAAACATAGAATGGCACGGGGAGAGTTCATGAGTGTTAGGCTGGAACTGACAGTCTCTTCACAAGAGGCTAGAGCTAATCACTCACCAGCAGAGACCTCAGCTTCATTTCTCACAAGGGATGGAAGGGGCAGAGAGACTTGCTATGAAGTTGGTGCACAGTGGCACTATCAAAGCAACCATGCAGAAAAATGCAAACCTTCAAAATTTCCAAATCTTTCAGCACCTCAATGGTTACAGCAACTGGGAGGTCCAAGAAGCACCTCACTTAAGTGACCACAGTGCTCAAATACTTGAGGAACAGATGGAACTCTGCAAGTGAGGGACGGATTTCAGTGATGGATCTCTGAGCGAGGTCTTTTTTAACAAGGCAAGAGGCAACATCTCAAGAGCAACAAGCATGAGGCAACAAGTATGAGGCATATGCAATTTATTACTAGTATTACATTAATAACTGAACAACCTAAATCAAGGCCAGAATCTGAAACACCTTTTCAAATGCGTTGCAGTCAGCAAAGCTAAAGGTGGATGGAGAAGTGGAGATTGGACAGTCATTCTGCAGGTAGGTCCTAGCACCAAGAACTCAGGCTGGGCTCTATTGTCCCAGGAGGCTGCATACTCAAGGGGCTGATGGCACAAGCTTGGGGGAACATTCAAACAATGGGCGTGAGCCCCAAGACTTGGCCTGACAAATGGGTGGAAATGACTGCTTCAGGATTCTGGCTGAGTCATTATAGTGTAAAATGAGCCCAAAAGGATTAGCACTCCAGTTAACAGGAGTACAAGGAGAGATACATGAAGCACAGCCATCACCTGTGAAAATTGCAGAGGCCAGTTTCCAACCAGACTGAGAAGTGCATATGCACATGTAAGATTGAGCAGTACCAGTTGCATCAGACTACAGGATACTTTGACTGCCAGCTGAAGCTAAAGAGGGATCCTCCTTTCTAATGCGACATAACTGAGCAGTGCACTGGGTGTTCCCTTCCTAGAGAGCAACATTACTCCTTACAGAAGAGACACGCCATGGACCTGCCCTGCCACAAAATCTTCCACAGTCCTAAGCAGATGGGCAGAGGGTAAATAGGCACATGACAGCCCAGAAATGCTGAGGCAGATGTTCCCTTCCCTCACCTCTTAATGGTGAACACTGTACAAAAGACAGAACAGCATTTGGCCTCCACCCACCTCACACCTTCACTCCACCCAGTAGCCTCCCAAACAGCCTGGCCCTACCCACACAAGGAGTCACAGAAGGGACCACAGTGGTCATCCGGTCCCTCCTCCCTGCTGAAGCAGGGTCATCCCAGAGCACATTGCACAGAATTGCATCCAGATGGTTCTTGAATATCTCCAGTGATGGAGATTCCATAACCTCTCTGAGCAATCTGTTTCAGTGCAGTCACTCGCACAGTGTTCTTCCTCATATTCAGGTGGAATTTCCTGTGCATCAGTTCCTGTCTGCTGCCTCTTGTCCTATTGCTTGGCACCACCAAGAAGAGCCTGGCTCCATCCTCTTTACACCTTCCCTCTAGATACTTATACACATTGATAGGGTCCCCTCTCAGTCACCTCTTCTCAAGGCTGAACAGGTTCAGCTCCCTCAGCCTTTCCTCGTAAGAGAGATGCTCCAGTCCTTAATCGTCTTTGTAGCCATCCGCTGGGCCTGCTCCAGGAGTTCCATGTCTCTCTTGTACTGAGGAGCCCAGAACTTGACACGGGATCCCAGGCAAGCCCTTACCAGGGCTCAGTAGAGGGGGAGGATCACATCCCTTGACCTGCTGTTAACGCTCTTCCTAAGGCACTCCGGGACACCACTGGCCTTCTTGGCCACAAGGGCACGCTGCTGGCTCACGGACAGTTTGTTGTCTACCGGGACCCCCGGGTTCATGTGCCTACACCAAGGAAAACTACATCTGGGCAGGGGCTGCCCTTACCAGCCTGTAGGCTATGGGCTATGTTTCATTGCTGCAAATAGAAGGGGACCATGAAGACCAGTGGTGATTTAATTTACTGGAGATCTGGCCCCATTATGTACTACTTTTTGCATATTTAAGGGGTGCTATGAAGTTGCCAACATGGCCCACAGCTGGGCAGAACATGAGTAACCCTGTTTTAGAGGAAGAGGCCACAAAAGAACCTAAGAGAGGTCTGAAACCAGGAAAACAGGCTTGTTTATGAAGCCAAAAAGAGAGTGCAGCATATTCCAAGGCCAGGGAATTTTTCTCGCAACATTACTTTGCCTTGGCTACCTGGCCACTCTCACATAAACAATGGAGACGCACCAAGAAAGCAAGGAGACTTCACAGAGGTTATAAAAATATCACTTGTGTAATTAGACTGAATCAAAACTCATGACTTTCTGGTTGGAAGGAATGCATGTGTTTCCCCTCTCATTTCTTTTTCTCCTCTTTTCAGTTTTTTTCCTCATAAAAATCTAGATAAACAAAAGCCCTAGGATATTGGATGGTTCCTTGCATATTGTTTTAAAGCAGAAACAACAACAACCACCGTGGTGAGGAGGAGCATCTGTGACATGCTCTGCAGCCCCCGTTTTCCTCCATTTGCAGGAGCTGCTCTTGCCTTTCTCTGCCCTGCATGATGTTCATCCACATCTCCTGTCCCCAGACATGATGGGGTGCCCTCCTGTTGTTACGTGCCTTCCCACTCCTCCCACAGCCATGGCACCACTTTGTCAGTGGGTCACATAACTAACTGAGGCAAATTGGATTTACATTCCTCCCTCTCTCCTTGGCTTCATGGGCGATTTGCTTGCTGCCTCCTTATAGACGGATAACTGGAAACAGAAGAGGGGAAAACAGCACTTTAGATGCCCTTGCCTACCGTGACTAGTTCATGAACTCTGCAAGTCAGGGACTGCCTGCTGCCACGCACAAGGAGCCCACAGGCCTGCAAAATGCTGCTTGCAAGATCACCCACACACACTCCTATTCATGATAGCCACTAACATTCACCCACTTTCTAAAATGCTTTGGATAAAAATCATGAGTGTTGCCAGCTTTTGGCTTTCAAAAATGTTGTGTGTGGCCCTAGAACAGAATGATATAGGCTTCAAAATAATAAGACTTAACCAACCCAAAAGTATTTGGAGTATTTTTCATCTGTTTTCTTATTTGGACCCTCGAGGCTTCATATTTTCAAGTGAAGTTGTTTTCTTCCAGGATCAAGAGAGCTGGAAATGTTAGTTTGAAAAAATAAAAATAAATAGAAAGCTGAGAATCTCATTCAGCCTCTTGATTCCAAAAGCTCAAATAAAGACCACAAGTCTCAAATAAAATCCACAAACATCATAAGCTTCATGATGATATTCAACAAGAGATGCCAATATTCAGAAGCATGAAATGATTATTTCCATCTCATTGGATCTGGTTTTATTTTCTTTTTCTCACCTCAGATTCAATGAGTGTTTTTCTCTTCCTATAGGGACTCTATTTCTGGACAAACAAATCAATTTCTTACCAGACAGCAGAGGTTTCAATCCTATCTATTTGCTAATTGCTTTTGAAATTCTTTAGTCCGTGATGCTTCATGAAAATCAACAATTCAACAGAAGAAAAAGAAACAAGTAATAGTCCTAATGAGAAAAGCTGCATCAAGAGTCCTACATTTATCCTTTATGTTAGTTTACTACTGCTCAGTCAGCTCTTGAGTGCCCCTAAGTTACTCTCTCATGAGCCAACAGATGATGGATATAGGGACAGGGGACTGGAGAGCAAACTCCTAGGAAAGAGAGACCTTGAGAGGGAGAAACTGCAGGCTCTTCTGAGACCTCCAACCTTTGGGGGCTCAGAACAAGACAGTAGGTTTAGCAGGAAGCTTCAGGGCTCCCGGCCCTGCACAGGAGATCTTTTCATATTTTGTCTTTTAGTTTTTTGCCCAACTATCATAGATTCGGGGGGGGGAAACATTTAGATCAATGAACTTCCTTTGTTTCTGTCATCAGAGTAGCAAAAATTCTTCTCTCTTAGAAAACAGCTTAGAAAAATGGCAATTCTTGCCTCCCTTATACCTTTGCCCTAAACACACTCTAAAGTCATGCTGTGTTACTTTGGGGCACATTTATCAGTACACAGAGGCTCACATGTAAAATACCCCCATTGAGAGGTACATCGAGGCACACACTTCAGTTGGGTGACTGTATACAGACACATCATCACTGCCTTCTAGAGGTGAAACCAAGAAAAGATAGCAGGGTGGCATACTGTCTCCAACTATTCAAACTCAAGCAGCTTTAACTGCTCTCAAAAGGTGTTGATCCAAAGAAAACATGAAATAGAAGTCAATGGATCTGAGTGGAAAATATTATAGCAGTCAAACAGGCTGCTCCAATAACACTACCTCTACCCACAGGTATGTTTGAAGGGGATGGAGAGTGAAGGGGAAAAGAGAGAAGGTTCTGTACTGAAGATCTGAGAAGTTTGGGCTTGTTTGGGGACGAGGTTTTTTTCTGCAGAAATCCCTACCACTACTAGGGAGCTGTGCGAGTCCCAGAATGCCAGAGGCTGACGGGTGATGGAAATATCCATGAACTGCTACAAGCAGCCACAGGGCCTTCCCATAAATCACTGCAAACTTAAATTAGGATCATTAACATATAACAAGGTCATGGCCCAACCATTTCTGAATACTAATAGCAGAGCTGTGATGAGTAAAGATATGCAGCATCACACTCCACTACAGGTTATCTATGCCCACCAAGCCCCAGCCTCCTGCCAAGGCCTATTACTCTAGGTAAAACAGGCATGTGCGAAAATTTGTTCCACAAACAAATCAGTACAAGTTTTAGGCCTAAACATTTAGTTTACAGGCTCTCTCATTCCAGGGAGCAATAAAACTAGTTTTGCAACCAGTAGAAGTCATCCTCTAATATCCTCACACACACTCATACACAGAGACATCCACAACAAGCTAGACACCCTCCAGCACATGCCATGTCTTTGCCTGAAAATGGTCAGGGAACAGCTCTGCAACAGCCTCCTGGATCCATCAGCCAGCAGAGATGGCTAAGAGATGCTTCATAAGAGAAGTTCTGCTTGTGCAGCCAGGAAGCACAGCTGCTGCGGCCACAGCATTTTAGCAGGTCAAATCTGAGTCTGAAAAATAACACTGCATCTTGATCCATCCTTGCCTGGAGGGTTAGCAGTTCACAAGAGACCTTGTAGTATGAGGCTGCAATAGTTGTGCAGCACATCTGCTCTGTTATCTCAACACATGCACAGCGCCCACTAGTATAATCCATCCCTTATTTTCGCATGCACCAAAATACATGGAATTCCTCCCTTCCCCCTTAGAAATCCAGCGCTGGCCTAGCTCACCACCTCCTTGTTGGACAGCTCAGTCACTCCAAATTTATCCCGCCAATGCTGGTGAGAGATGAAAGCAGATCCCAAGGCTCCACAGCTGAAAGCTGGTCCCCCTCCAGGTCCCTGAGAAATCCTTTGCGGTCGCAGGGACGTCACTGCTGAGGTGGGATCTACCTCAGACTGAGGAGGCTGCCTCTGGTTGTTATTAGCTGTACTGAGGATTCGAAGGACAAGGAGGCATCAAGCCAGCATCTACTCCAAAATGCAGTGATCCTACATTTGCAGAACATGCATCTGGCCTTTATTAATTCTTAAATGGTCCAACATGGAATCAGTGTCAGGGGCAGGGAGGGAGCTAACACACTGCACACTGAACAGGGCGGTCATAGGGGACAGTCAGGCAACAGGTTGTTTTGTTTTGAAGGTGTTTCTGATCAGGGAGTCTTATTCAATATGTGCACACTGTAGCATCAGGAGGACTATGCATGGTCCTAGATGCTTGTGTGGGACAGATAGCCTCCAGTAAGAGCTTGGCCTCAAAATTTATCATGGTGATCATCACAAATCTTCGGGTGGTAGCCTGGGAGTGCAGGCCAAGCAAGGAGACTGGAAATTCATCCGTGAAATGCTAATGAGGTGGTCTTTTACCCTGCCATAAGGATGCACTGGTCTTAAACATGTTCCAACCCTTCAAGAGCAAATCTCAGAGCATGGACAGACTGGAGAAATGAGGTGTCAGCATTCCTCCTTTCCCTCCACATGGCTGGAGGCACACCCATCTTTTCCCCATGTCCCTGAGAGCAAACAGGTGGGTAAACAAACATGCTCCAAAGATCTACATTTCCTCCAAGAGGGAAGAGCATCCCCTGCCTTGAAGGCACAGGGGTGACAGATTGAATGAGAATTCCAGTCTGGTTCACGAGAATCAGAGTCCATCTGCAAGCGTGGCTATGAGTGTACATTGAAGGGTGATTCAGCATGTGTGAATATCTAGATAGGTGGGTCGCTGAGCACACAAGCTGAGTGTGCCTGTGTGGGCAGCAAAGCACATGGCAGAACATCAGGACACAGGCAATCTGTGGATAAACAAGTGTGTCAGAAGTGAAAGGACACAGCACAGCAGGGGATTTGCTTGGAGGAACAAGTCAAGAACTGTGCCAACTTCTAACGTCCATTAAATGTGGAACATCCCACCGATTTGCTGTGGCACAGCAGAGTACAGCTAATGGAAAGAGAAGGAGCCCTTCTACACTGGGGCAGTTCTGTGTCCCTTTGGTGGCATCAGTACAGACACTTGTACTGATCTGGTGCTCAGAAATGGGGCAGACCCTGGGTTGACCTGATCTGTAAATGAGCAGAATGGGAGTTGCAGGAAATGACACTGTAAACAGGAAGGCATGAGATAAATAAGAGATGGGGAGGAAAGAGATCTAATTAAAGTGGCAGTTGCTTTTCAGCTCCATTTCCCTTCTTCCTCTCAGCTAGATAGTAAGGCCTCCACCCTTTTCTGCTCACCTGTCAAGACAGCATATACTTACCACTTACAATTCTTTCCTAGCTGATGCAAAGCTTGCTGCACACCACTGTTAACACCACGGCTGAGGTTGTCCAGGAAACTGGGGAGAATATGTCTACATGCTCCAACAACTTGAAGGAGAAGACTGAGTACAAGGTTTCCTGCTAGCTCCTGTCTTAGGTGACCCAAAGCTGTTATATGCAATATGATAATGCCCAGGGATCTCCCCTCCACCTCCTCAGATGGAGGTGCTGAAGAATTACGTGATGTAAGATGGTGCCTCCTTCTAAGCATTCAAGGATGTCAGAGGCAACAAAATACATCAGGGAGAGGTGACCAACTCCAAGTGATGTAGTGGAACAGAGGGAAGAAGAGGGAACAAGTCCTTTTCTAGCTCCATCCAGGGCTCAGTGTCTCTAGGAACTGAACCTTGGTCAGCATCAGTCGAACCTCAACTTCTGTAAGCTGCAATCTCAGCCTTTTAGGGACAGTACTCTGCCTCAGTGGTCTCAGAAGAGAGAACAGTCTTTGGCTTCTGCAGCCTGATGCAGCTCTAATTTTAAGCCACTTTAAACATAGCAAATCTACATTTAGGTATTAGACATCCACAGTTCTGTGCTCCCACTTGCAGGCCAAAAACACACACTTTTCTCATTCTGATGATCTAACAACCAGTAAAAAAAGATGGTGAATCCTTTGGTCAGCCTAAGCATTTTTGTTTCATCCTCAGAACTGGATGTTCCTTGCCTAGAATGAGATTTTATACCTGACATTTCTGATCATTCCTGCTGTCAACTGTCTTTCCTTTTACTCAGCTCTCCCCTTATCTCTTCCATTAGGGAAGTGGCAGAATGCTGTGCCCCATTTTTCCAGGGCAAAACACAAAACTGTCCCAGTGTAGAAGGGAGAAAAAAAGAAAAGAAAAAAAAAAAAAGCTAAACCCAACCAACTCAGTCCTGTTACAGAAACCCAGTTAAGTACACAAGCTAAACAAAATACAATTAGGTTTCCTTTGGCCAGCCTGGAACATATGGTATTCGTCAGCCAGTCGTGTTCCTCTCTCGATTCTGGCAGGAGATAGCTAACTTGTTCCAAGCACTAAGAAAGCTCCTGGAAAGTCAGCATGCTGAGCAAACTTTTGGAGGGGGGCTAGTTGGGGATATAATAGCTCACACAGGCACAGATTTGACAGCATTTCTTCCACATTGTTCAGTGCAGCTCTAGGTTACAATGCCTCTGGCTTTAGTACATTCCTGCTTCACATTGTTCTCAGTGGTGTTGCATTTGTAAGTCCTCGTTTGCTATGCACACACACAGTTCTGGAGTTGAAGGCTCCTACCAAGTAGGAAGACAAAGTTGTGGAAGGAAGAGAGGTTCCTGCGGATTTGGGCACATAATGAAATCTTAAAATGGCAAATTGCATCAATGAGCAGCATAGCAAGACCTTTTTTTATAATACCTTTCCAATGCAGGCTGAAAACGGCTGCTGCCATCCCAGATTGGATTGGTGAGCAGTTCCCCAGTAAGAAAATGGCAATAAGTACCATGATGTCACAGAGACTGGTGGCTGCAGAAAGGAATAACCTCTGAATTTGGTCATCAACCAGAAAATTGCTTGAGGAGTTTGGCTCTGTGCTATGAATAGTCTGTTCTGCTGCAGTTTATGAAGCAGTTAGCAAAGAGGTGATTCACAGAGAAATGAGCCTATGTTTTAATACAGGGAACTGGAAACCATGCCGTGGTGCAATAATATCTGCAAAACAACTGTCCCAGCAAAATCAGTTGTGTCTGTGGGAAAAGGACGCTGATAGAGGACTATTGATTTTTTCCAATTTCAGACTGGAAGTGATCAGTGTTTCCCACTATGCACTCTAGGCCTGCATGAGAGTTTCAGCTGCTTTTTGAGTCCACATAGTTCAGCCTTATCATTTCAAGGGTTGGTCTAACATCTCTTGCATAGGTTTACTTGGTCTCCTATAGGCCTTTGTTAGCAAGGAAGCCAATTTTTTCCCTTCAGCACAATTACAAGCCAGCCAAGCCAAGTTTCTGCACTGCCTTTTATCTTCCCATATACGGTTGGCCTTATTGCATATCTGTTTCTCCCCTGTCTCTGTTGATGGACAGCCTGGCTGGCTCAGGCCACTACAGCCTCAGACTAGTTTTCCTTGTGCAGTGAAAAAATGGGAAATATGGTTGTAGGGTAGAGCAAAAGGATTTCTTCTGATTGTTTCTGTGCTCTTTGGCCCACCTGTTTACTGCCAGAGTCTGGCTCCCTCCCTCACTTACCAGCTAGGCACAGTCATTCTTGTGCCTTCATTGCAGAAGATTGGGGTATTTCAATCTCTGTAACACATGGCAGTGTGACATTTTTGCCACAAATCAGTAACACCTCAGAATTACTTGACCATTTTTGCCCCCTTCTTGTAATCCTGTACTCTTTGTAGCAGGAGGTATTCCCTCACTTCCATTTCCAGCTTTTTGGCATCCAAGATCCAACTTAGGCAATAAGTTAGTACATGTCCTCACTGCATCCACCACAGTCCCATTTGTCAGGTTTACCAGGACTAAGTCCACTGGGAAAGCTATTACAAACTTCTGGGTTGCTATTACAAACCAGCAACACTTGCTGTGATCACCATTTATGTGCTGGAGCACATCAAGCACATCAGGGACTGAGGTGCTTGCAAAAAACGTTCACATCTGTTTCTCGTAGTAGACTGCTTAGCCTATCACGTTCAGAACCTTTGCTGCAATGCACAGCTCCGATGTGGCATTTCTTTGGGACTATCTGTGTGCCCTCAGTCAGCTCATCTCTTCCACACTCTGGCCTATCAGATGTGTTGCTCTTGCTCTACCTTAAGAATAACAGGACCAATTCTCCACCGAGGTTAATGAGCATAGCACACCACTCACAATCGCTTTTGGCACGAGCTTCACCAACGCAGCCAGACAAGCCACCTGCCCTTTGCAGGGAGGGACCAGCTGAGTTTTGCTTTCAGGAACTGAAGAATCAACTGCAGCTTCATCCGTCGAGAATGCCATCCATCATCCACTCAGGAGCTCTGTGGAGTGAAGCAAGAGTGCGTCACCATCCCCTCCCCACGACAAGGAGATGAGTGTGGATGGCTTTTGTTCTTATCCACATCACAGACTTCAGTGGAGCCCAGTCACTGAGGGCCATTCATCTCTTTTGCTCTAGGTCCTGCTCTGCAGTACCCTACTGGGCTTTCCTCATCCATCATTACTGGCAATTCCATCTCTGCCTCTTGCTGGGCACTTCCTCCTCTTGCCTTTGAATTGGAGGGGCTTTTTTCCCCCTCCCTCAAAGGAGTTTATAACATTTACTTCATGGTATGGAAACCTCTCGACTGAACTCAGTCACATTTCAGCAAACTTAGACTGGTTTGATCTTTCTCACAGTAAGAAACTGGTCATACTGCAGCTGTCTTCCTGTTTAAACCATCCCATCTTCCTAAGACTCTGTCCTCAGTGGCAGAGTAGCTGAGGCCCGTGGCTTCTGAAACAGGATATAAGATGGCTATTGCCAAAGGTTGCTTACAAAACCTTTCAAAGCAAGAGGGGACTTCACAATGTTTCCAATCAGTAAGCAGAGTTATAGCACTTGGCTCCTTCCTGCAGTCTCCCAATATCTCTCATTAACACCGGTTTACTACTGCTCTTCTGGGAGAGAGTGAAATTTCACTGGCTTCCAGGCTGGAGCTTTCTAATGCAAACCTGGTGTAATGTCCCTGCATGCCCTATTCCAGGCTATGTGACTTCACCAGAGTCATAGCAGACCACTGCACCCCCTTGGTGTGCTGCTTTTAGCACCATAGGACTTCTTGCATTATTTAGGTTATCTAACGTGTTGGAAAGTATCACTCAGTATTTTAAAACTGTTCAACAATTAAACAATGAAACCACACATACCCGGAGATCTCAAAGGGCACCGTTATGTTGCCTGAGCCTGTGCCGATAATTTTCAACCTGCTGTGCATCCAGAATTCCTCCCCTTCCCCGTTAGTTCATTGAAGCCACACAATTTTACATGAAAGAGCAAAGTGCCAAATATTCAGGGCTGCCCAGCATGGATTGCTCTCTGGCATGATCCAGAAAGGCACACTATACAAGCTGCTCTTTCACACAGAGATCCACATTTCTCTGCAGCAGTGAGGGGGAGCTTTCAAAGATGGACATGAGCAAACATATGCCATGTTTGTTTGTTTTCTTGTATTGGCATTACACAGTAGCATCTGCTACAGGGAAAGCACTTATATTCTGTGAAAACACCTAAGTACAAACATTACTTTTATGTATATGAACAGAAGAATTTGAGAGCCTGTGTTAGCCACTTGCAAATGACTGTGCCCACCTCACTTTAAAAACAGGCGCAGCATGCAAGTAAACGTAAGCATAATAAAAAATAATAAGAAACAGACAGGCAATAGAATTAAGAGCAGCAGCCAGCTGGGATCTTCTAACCAGTGACATCAAGGGATTGCTGAGGTAATACACTGATGGGTTTTAAATTAACTGTAACCACTCAGGAAAAAGATCTAGGCGTCACTGTGGACAGCTCAATGAAAACATCTGGTCTGTGCACAGAGGCCATCAAAAAAAAAAGGAACCAAAAAATGTTAGGTTGAATAGGATAAAGAACAATACCAAAAACATTATAAATGCCACCACATAAATCAATGACACATTCACACTTTGAGAAGTGAGCTGAAGCCTGCTCGCCCGCTTCAGAGCAGGGGTAGCAGGAACAGAGGCCAGAGAGGGATGCCAAAAAATCATTAGAGGCACAGAAAGGTTTCCAAGGTCGTCAGGAGGAAAGATTAAGGTCCAAATTGTTCAAAATAGCTTGCACTAGAAGTGTATAAAATGATGAGACAGTGAAGGTTTTCCTGTTTACCATTTTTTACGCTAAAGAAATAGTGGCCACCTAAAACACTTCAAAAATATTATTACAACATGAAAAAGAAAGCTCGTCAACATTTTGCAGGTTGCCAAGTTAACACGTGGATCTTGATGCCACAAGGTGCTAAACTGAGAGTTAAGCTCTAACTACACTGCCGTCACAAAACAATGAATGAAATGTATATGATATAAATATGCCTGAGCAGCCACTGAATTGCTAGAGCTAGGAAGGGACACAGAGAAACCTATGGCAATGAAGAAAGCCAGCAAGGAACCTGATGCTGGCAGAACTGCAATGAGCAGCTGAAGGAGAAAAAGGTGCCTGGAAAAGGAAAATGGGAGACAAAACACTTGTAACAATCTGGAAAAAGGTAAGGGAGGGGTTTTGTGGGATTCCCTCCTTCACTCTTCTAGTAAGATAGAGGAAATTTTTTTAAGATGCTGCTGGGCTGTGCCAGAGCATTGCCCCAGTCCTCTGACGAAAGGCAAAATGGCAAATGCTGACTACAGGTGAATGTTTACAACTGCAGCCAGCTGAGCTCTGGACAGATCAGCCAAGCCATGAGGAATGGCCCCATTCAATCCTGTTGCGCCTTGCTCCAAACATTAACATCCTGGTCCATCCCCAAGCACTGCATTCCCTTTGCATCCTGGTTCACCGTTCAAACTTCCAAAATAAACAGGCAACATCTGAATATCCTACAGATGGGGAATTTCAGGCAGTGTTGAGTATTTTCAGTCTATGGTTTGATTTAGATTGGCATAGAGAAACCAGCTTCAGTGCACACATTCTGAGTAGCATGTGGAAAAATTATTTTTTCTAGGTTACCCATGGAGCCTCCAGCTCCACCATTCTAAAGTCTTATGGTCTTCAAGTGTATCTGACAGGTACAGAACAGGGCTTTTCTCCACCATGCAGGGACCTACGACAACACAGAACCTCATCAAGTGCCTGCAACTCAGCAATTACCTCTGTTATGGCAAAGCTTGCACATCAGCATGCACAATCCTAGCAGGTGCTAAACTACAAAAGCCAGCAAACCTCTTCAGACAATTGGCGCTATGTTTGTTAGAAGAGCTGCACATGGCTCTGACTTTCTTTTCAAGAATGAGTGTATGGATAAGGACAGCATAAATGGACCCATATGGCCACTGAAAGAGAGCAATTTTTCCTTCATATTCAGGGATTTCACTCGAGTTCTCCCCAGATGCAGTAACAAGACAAGTTAGGATGATAATAGGAATACATGGGAAGTATTAAAGCATGACACTACAGAGCACTTGGCCCCATCAATGCTACCTGTGTATTACAGAGCAGAAGAACATCTACTTCTCTGTCCATCACTGTGACCATGGGATGTCCACTGCAGGGCTTTCCTCTCCTTATGAAGGCCTGGCAGTGGGCTTTTCTGCTCCACTGTGCATGGCTGGTGGCATGGATGCCCACTCAGGCACACTACCAATGGCCTCGATGCCTTAAGGTCCTTTTAGTTTTTTGATTTTTCTAATTTTTGTAAGTTTTATAAGTAGTTATATAGCAGAAGTAGATTTAGAAGCAGCAGCATTTCATTCCTTTACCCTTAACACAGAAGCTACATAGATTACCAACCCTCTAACCCCATTCTATGCCCCCTATATCAATTCTACCCCTGGATTCTATTAGAACGTGTTTAGTCTCACTCTAAGATAGGCCTGTTCTGTTTGGAGAATGCTTGTATCTTAGCCTAAACTGCAGAACACAGTCAGAAACTGGGTGACCGTGTACCCATTGTACTCTGAGAAAGATGAAGATGATAAAGAAAGGGTCTTGAAAAGTCCCCAGCCCCAATTCCCAGGGGGCGGGATGGGGGTGGACCAGGGCAAGGGCCAGAGGATGGACGAAACCAGGGACTGGACAGAGAATACTATAAATTGTAATATCTGTAACACACACATACACGTATCTTGTAACCAAATTAAATCCTTTTCTTATCTCATCTCCAATTAAATTGCTTTGGAGTTTTTTTTCCTCAGCTCCTTTAGGCGTCAGCCAGAACTGGAAATGAGTCACCAAGCAAGCCATCACACAGACTTATGGTAGTGGATCTACAAGCACATGCACATCAAGCAGCACTCCTAGTCCTTGAATTAGACTATCCATCCCCAAAGGCATGGCTCTTGCCAATCTTTTCCCTTGGAAAGAGCAGATGAGTAAGAACTTGCCCTATGGTCCTGGGACAGTGGGACTTTTTTTCATCCTTCCCCTCCCATGCTTTCATGTCCTTCTACCCTTCTCCCAGGAAGCACAGAGCATCACAACCAGAAGAAAAACCAACAGTGATGCAAAACACCCAAATAATCCCATGGCTACTCGCACAACCTTTGACATCAAGTTGCCTGCTCCTGGCTTCCCCTCCCAGCCTGGGAAGCTGGAGCCCCAGTGCAGCGACCCACAGCACCTATCGCCAATTGCCCAAGCTGCTTTTCTCCCCACCTCCTACTACTAATCCTGCCTGCCCTCCATCCCCACCACTGGTCTGCCAGTGGGGAACTCCACCACCAACACACCGTGCACACAACATAATAAAGCAACAGAGTCCAGTGTTAAGCAAGGCTTTTATGTGCAGCCAGCATTTCAAAAGGCACAGTACATACTGTATGCTCAGTGCCGTCAGACTCCAAGACTGAATTCTCCAGTGTTTTAGGAAAAAGGTAGGGCGGGAGGAGAGTGTGAGAGGGGGGAACAGACCATGCTTTGTGGAATTCTTTTTAAGAGTGTATGCATGACTGTATAAAAGGACATTTTTTTCCTGACCTCAAAGAGACAATATTATTTCACACAGACCTGTTTCCAAGAGCAGCCAAGCTATTTCTACATGAACCAGTGCCTGGTTGAGGCAGTGACTGTGAAGGGGAAACCCTCTCTCCAAGTACGACATGGAAATTCCTTGACCTCAGCCGTGAATCCAATCAATGTGTGTGCAATGAGCCAATGAAAAAGAAATTAGAATACCAGAGTTGCCAACGCAGATGAGGGCAGGTGTGTAAGGGAGAAGGCACAGCCTGCTTTTTCCAGTCTAAAGGACAGACAAAAAAAAAAAAAAAAAAAAAAAACCAAAAAAAACCAGAGACATGCCAGGCTGGGAAGAAGAGGAAAGCAGAGCAAAACCAAGGGCCCTGAGACATTGGTTAGAAAAGCAAAGACTTAAAATGCCAGGCAAACAGGTTCTGAATCATATTCTACAGCCTGAAGGCAGAAAGACAGGGTGAACAGGCATGGAAGGCAGAAATAAATATTTATTTTAGGCCATGCTATCATTTGCTGTGCTTCATGGAAAAGTTTGGGTGTTCACGATGAGCCCAGACAGAGCCAAATAAGTTCATCATCAGTCTAGACCTGGTCACACCAAGTAGTGACTACACCACAGACCTGTACCCTACTCTAAAGCTGTGTTTGCTTCCTCCACGCCACTGGAGAAAACAGCTCCAAAGTGAAACTATTTTTCCTGATTGACATTGAGGACACACCAACATACTGCCTCCAACGAGAGTCACGCAAACAAGTCACCACTGGATAAAGAGCTGCACAGAAACAACTGACCTGCATTAACTTCGTTAACTTCATTAACTTCCGAGTGAAGGGAGACAGAGCCCTTTTGTTTCCTTCTTGGAGAACTGGATATCTAGAATTAAAGCATCTGAACCCTAAAACCCACCTGTGATCAGGGCTGAACCCTCTAGGATAGGTAAAGCAGCATTCTCCCCATGGCAGAAAGCTGATGTGTATCACAACCACTCCATGGCTCTGCAATGGGATTAAATATGCTACGCAGTCAGGCCACTTGCTGTGTACATGAACTCATGGCACTTCTGTAACACACTAGACGCAGAGTCTGTTCTCTCCATGGGATAGATGTCAGTCAGAAGGGATCTCCCACTGCCAGAATGATTTGTCTTTTTCATTGCCTGCTCCCAAGTTAACAGCAGGAAAGATGACTGCAAGGTTTGGGCCACAGACCTTCCAAGCAACCTGCATGAAGCAGAACAGCAAATACAAGAAGTACTAGTGGTAACCATAGGTCAGTTAGGTATGCACACAGGGACAGGGATGCACAGCTTTGTCAGGGGCATGAGCCTATTCTAAGATCCCCTGTGGATGCAAGCCACAGCTACAAGCCTTATTACAACTGCGCCCATTTCTAAGAGAAGTAAGAGAAGTCCATATACTCTCACCCCTTGCAGAGTCCCAAAAAATATCCAGTCCTTACAGTAAGAGTGACGTGCACCACAGGCAACAAGTTTGCTGGTACTTAGATACTCTGCATTAAATACAAAAGCCATCAGGTCCAGCCAATGAGGTCTGTGCTCCAAGACACAAAAGTGGGTCAAAACCCAGTCCATCTTCAATGAATTCTCAGAAACCCCACCAAACTGCTCATCAGCTGTAGTTTCAGTACCTCCTGGGTTTTTCAGTGAAAGACAAGCCTTTCAAAAACAACAGTGACATACAAGGAACTTGATTTTTACTGAATCTCCAGCATGGGCTTCTCTGAGTGTAACACCTGTTTGGTATATATGGCCTTTCCTTTTAGGCATCCAGAGGAATCATGGATACCAACCCAGTCTCTCCTCTTCTCCCCTGGTCACCTGCCCCTCTTCTGCTAATGTCAAACTTTCCAAGGTTCCCCAGTGCTCCTGCTCTAGGACAGAAATGTATTTATTAGGACAAAATGAACAGAGTGTGCATGAATTGGAAAATGAGTCCAGTCTGTTCAGCCAGGGTTGGGCAAGCTTGTTTTGCCTAATTTAGAGGCCATTCAAACATTGTGGGTTTGAACACTACTGCATTAGTGTTTCACTTAGGAAAAACTGTGAAAAAAAAAAGAAAGGTGAAGAGAAGGGGAAAAAATCCAATGGAAACATAAATAGCATATAACGTATATGGGGCACCCACTTGTGCCAGCACAGATCTTCTAAGCCCCAACAGATTGCACAGGCTTCCCATCAGCTAGAAGTTCCTTTAATATAGTTTTAAAAAAATAAAATTCTGAATTACCATGAAGAGGTGGAACAGACCAAAAGAGATGGATACAAATGCCAAGGACAGCTGGTCCTATACTCTGACCTGTCTTCAATTAGACTTCAAAATCAAGGTTATGAAGAACAAGAACAGAGAGCTAATTTGCAAATCTCCAAGTCCCTCAGACCACCTCAGGTGAATCAGAGCAGCCCTCTGCACCAACAGGACAAGCTGCAAAGTCTCCAGCAGATCTTACAGTTGGTTCATTAGCTTTCTCCATCCCTCAGCTGCACGTGGCTGCATGTAGGACTCCCAAGAGCCCAGCTCTCTGAGGACAGGGCCCCAGATAGGTGACATTATATCAGTGCCCACCAACGAAAGAATAAGGCCTCCAGGTTCAACAGCTAACCCTGTCTGAGAGGACAGCTCGTCTCTTCCCAATCTTTACCTCAACAGCAGCAGCGGGTAAAGGTGTGAGACATCCTTAAGGCAAGGGGTAAAAACAAGCAGAGGGCACATCATCAAAGAGTAAAGTAGGCACCAGGGAAGAAACTTCAGGTACTGAGGGGAAAAAGGCAGCAAGGCTCTCCTCACCAATCTGATCACTTTAAACCATCTCCATTTCAAAAGCAAAAAACCCACAAGAAATCAAGTGGAAACCAAACTGAGAGTAGCCCACCTCCAGAGGCATTTTCTCTATACCCTAAAGGTTGATTTAGGTGAAAACAGAGACAAGAAACGAAGAGATGGGAGGCTAGCAATACTTACCTTCTTGCGAACAAGATCCAGTGGCAGAGAGCATGGCCTGACTGAGCAGCTCTCCCATTGCCAGCATCCTGTAACTCTCATAGTGAATTCTGCCAGCCCAAGAGAGATCTCACTCAAGGGATTAACTCCACCTAAAATACCACTCTTTCTGCCTTCCCCTTCTCCACCAAGGCCTTTAAAGCTCCACCACCTGAGTGGGTTCATCCTCTGCTCCCATTTACACCTGGGCTACATGCATTCTCATCAGCAGGTCCCATAAACTGCAGGTTGTGTTTTCACCAAGAAACTGCAGATGAGATACCACCATCATGTTAGATCACCTTTTCACCCTGGCTCTGGGCCCCTCGTGCCCAGAGGATACTGTCAAGACTGAAGCACAGTCACATAGATGTCAACAGAGCTGCCCCAGCCCTGCCCTTGCCTGCAGTGCAGAGGAAGGTGCTGTGAGCCTTGTATGGCGATGACCCCACACAGGAGGAATCCCTTTTCTTCTCCATAACATCTCTGACTTCCCCCCCACCTAATCTATATTTTTTTTCCGGCCCATGTATACTTTCCAGCTCGTTTCCTCTTGCGGTTCTCATTTCCCGCTCCTAGGAGGTGAGCTCATGCGTTTCTCAATTACCAGCCAAAGAAAGAGAGAGGGAGAAAGCAATCTTATGGAAACAGATGAAGTCATGCCTGTGTAAGGCCACATTACGGCTTGTGCTCACAGAGCCATGATGCTGACATTGCTGCCCCCCAACCCTGGCAGGGCAGCCTGGCTTCCCAGTCCCCAGCTCAAGTTGTTCTCCTTGTGCCAAAGGAAGGTGCTCCACCAGCATGCAGGGAGAGCAGAGCATGTTTGCCTCGCTGGCTTTTCCCTCTCATCCCCCTTCCACCCCTGCTCTCGATCCTAACGCCCTTTTGTCCACCCCCAGTGATCCCCATGGATCTTTGACTCATTCACAGCACGCCACTGAGTCAATAGCGAGCCCACAGACCGTGTGCAAGGCTCCCAGCACTGCACGCTCTGCCTACGGCTATGCGGACGCTGGAGAAGTTACACAAGGGAAATCTAAAGGCAATTAAAAGCATAATACAAGTGGTTGTTTAGAAAAGGTGGTGGGGAGGAGAGAATAAAATTAAAATAAATAAAGGAATGTTTTAATGAGTGCAGCAGTGAAAGCAGGATTAGAGGTGCCTGAATGGCATCTCTATATTTCCCGTATGGAAGGGAGGGCCGCCCAGCACAACCAGAGCTGACAAAAAAAATTAGCTGGGCCTCAGGCTCAGAGAAACATTTGGCTAGAAAGGAAAGAAGGTAATTGCTGCAAATGTAGACTAATTCAGGAAGCAGCCAACCCTACACGGGGCTGGTTCTTGTGCTATTCGAGTGCTATGGACTCTCCATGACTGCTGGCTTGAGAGGTGGAAAAAAACACAAGGAAATATTAGGAAAAAACAAAACAAAACAAGATAGAAAACAACAAATCTCTCCTTCTCACAGTTCACACATGCTTAGTGCTTCTCCTCCCTCCTCTCACTCCCCAAGGACTCTGGGAATCTGCTGGGTGTCCCACTCAGCCTTGCCTTCACCAGTCTATCCGATGGCCATGGAGGGAGCGATCTCAGCAGCTCCCAAAGTGTGGACCCTTCCCCCTGCCCCAGGAGAGGAACAGGCTGGAAGGTGAGGCGCAGGGCACGGAGGATGTGTTTACTCTCATAACACCCCTGTGAGGTGGGGAAGTCATAGCCTCATCTGACAGATGAGGAACAGAGGCAAAGTGCGATTAAAGGATTAGCCCAAGGTCACACAGGAAAAGTTTGTGGCAGAAGTGGAAATTAAACCCAGGTCTCTAGGTCCAAGATCAGTGCCTTAAGCTCAAGACCAGACTTTCTTAGAGCTGGTCAACCTTTTATATTTGATAGTTTAATTTCAAACAGAAAAACAGTTTATTTTCTAAATACATATTTTCATAGAAAAAGGAGATGGAGGAGCTCATTTCCTGGAGGCAGGAGCTGCTTAAGATCTTATTTATTTCTGTTTAGCTTAATTTCTTTTAGGTTTTAGCATTTCTGATGGAGAAAAAAGTGCTGCAGAAATTTCAAAGCACAGGAACACATTTCTTTTCATTTATAATTCATCATGGGAAATACTTACTGCTTTCCAGCCAGTTCTGCCCTGCCTCTCTTTGCCTTACCAGGTTTTTAATACCTTTTTATTATTATTTTTTCAAGCCTCCACTTGCTTAGAAAGCCCACATCTAAACAGGGGCCTTTGTTGGACAATACCTTCACTAAAACCCCATTGATCAGAAAGATACTTTACAAATTAATACAGGCAACAGGTCCATGCCTTGACTTATGTAAGCTACAGGGACATATCTGAGACCTCAGCTGCTGCTGACTCTGCTCATCCAGTCCCTGCCCAGACCATGCCTCCCTCTGCTTCTGGCTCTAAAACTCCCTATTTTCTTCCCTTTATTGTGCCGCCAAGCCCAGTACTTCCCAAAACACATCCTCCTCTTGGCTCTGAAAGCCCCTTGGCAGGGGAAGGCACTTCCACGCCTCTTCACACACAGGCCAGCTGAGGTCCATGGAGGAGCAACTACTTGTCCATGATCAACTAGGAGACCATCAGTAAAGCTGTGGAAAGCAGACGGGTTTCACTTATACAGAGCCTCTCTCCATTTAGACATGATAAATTCAGCCCTCACAGAGGCCCCTAGGAATTTACCATCACTATCCAAAATCGGAGGTTTTTCACCCTGACATACTAAGCAGCAAGAAAGCCATATGAAGTAAACATGACCTGAGACTGGCATATTTAAAGGTGACTTAAGGATCCAGACATTCAATCCCCATGAAAACAAATGAGAATCAGTAGGCAGAAAAGGGCTGTCTTATATTCATGCCAACCAAATGGTTAAAATTAGTTACAATTGGTGAAGCATTTTGAAGAAAATGTGGAGCACTTATATAAAAGCTGAATGTTGCTCAGAAACAAAGATCTCTTTTCCCATAATTGTGTTTAATGATCTTTGAAGAATAAGAGGACAATCCACAAGGATGACTACCACCATCACATATGTTCTTCTGACAATAAGGGAATTAGGCTGAAACAAAGACTAATACACTATCCTTACAAGGCAGTTTTCACTTCTGGTTTCCTTCTCCCTTAAATACTTAATTCCACAAGCAGGCAAACTTCATGTATCCATGACGAAGTGTTTCACGAGCAGAAAACATATTTCAAACTTAAAATCAATCCAGTTTCTCCTGAAGATATCTAAACACTCACGTACCACACACAAAGGGATTTCAGTCCCCTCCTAACTCCCAGCTAGGCGGTATCTGGTCCACAGTATGTACACACCACTCTCCTCTGAGCTGAGGAAGGCTAACCTAAGAGCAGAGCTTCGGCAGCATTGCAAGGGCAGGTCTTGGATTATTTAACTGACCTTCATACACTGAAAGGTCAGCTATGAGCTCTTTTTTGACTTGTCTCGGTCCCAAAGGAGGGCAGTTTGTCCCCTATGGAACCAGCTCCTTGAGGTTGGCTGACTTCTGCAGCAGTCCAGAGCACTTTGCACCGCCAGATGAAGAGCTCGCTCACAAATTTTGACTCACAAGAGCCAGTGCAGATGACAAGAGCATAGTAGACCATCATGTGCTACCCAAAACATGTTCAAGGCCACCTGGAGATTTTTGCATCTGGGCTGTGACTGCACCCTCTCTCTTTTTTGCTGCTTCTCCTACTATCATTTTAGTTAACAGTGGGTGAGAAACTCAATTTACCTGTATGTCCATGTGCTCACACATAGGTAGCACAAGGGCAGGGCATTTCATCAGCTCAGTTGATTTGTTGTGGTCTGTCCCTCATGGTCAATTTGTTTGTTTTCTTTCTGAGGATACGCCCACAGGGAAGAGGTGCAGAGGTCTGAACACCCTCACAGGGCTGCCTGGAAGCTTTGGGTGCAGCTGGTCCAGAGAGAGACAGGCTGGTACTAATGCACTAGTCTTCATCCTGTTTTGCAGGTCAGGTCTGGATCTAGGACAGAAATACTCAGAGGAAAACTTCTCTAGACTGGAGCTAGCACTATACAGGCAGAATGTGGTTTTCACTTCTTTGTCCCAAGTTCTGGGTAAGGTGAAGCGAATTCCTGGAAACTGAAGGGTTTGGACACTAGAGTTGTAGACTTGGAAAAATACTACTTCTGGCTATGCTGATTTATTTATAGTTGCAATTAAAGACAAAAAGCCTCTTCAGAGAGGGAGGGTGAAGTGGAAACAAGGCCAGGCCTAGAAACCTAAGACTACAGGGATTCCCAGAGCAAAATTAATCAGGGAACTGAGTTGTTTTCTTTTTTTTTTTTCCTAAATGGTCATCTCTTTATTTTTTTTTATCTGGCCCATAACTTTGCAACAACTACATTTCTGGACCCTCTCCATGAGCTTTGGAGCCAGGCCAAAAACTAGAATTGAGATTGGGGATGGGTCTCAAACTCACAAGAAAGACTTGTGAGACTTCAGCCAGAAAGGCCATCCTACACCTTACCCCTGGAGCTGTTCTCCACTTGGCCACAGCAAAGGTAGTGATGGCTTTGGGATGTGGCAGTGGAGCAAAAGAGGAGAGCCTGAAATCAACAACTGCATGGAAGAGTAAGAGAGTATAAGAAGGCAAGAAAGAGGACAAAAGATCTTACATTTACAAAAAGAAGTGTGTGTGGTAGGATTTTCTCTGTGCTGGCCTTTGATTTACAGCCTGCCAGGGTATATATTATTCCAGCTTCTAAAAGAGTGGGTGTGGTGCAAACCCCCAGACAACCTTTTGAGATTGAGCTCTGTAGATGTCTCTTCATTCCTTTTAGATCCAGTTTTTGGCCCTGCAAATATACACCCTGTTGAATAAAAGATCTGGCTTCAGCCACCATGGCTTGGGTAACAAATGAGGTGGGGAACTGCAGACCAATTCAAACAGTGAGAGAAGTCAAAGGAGGTGCTTCTTTGCTGTCTCGGTGGTTAACAACCCCTTCTCACCAGAGGCTCCAATCAAGATCTCCAGGCTAGAGAGGACCTCTGACCTCTGCAGCAATCAGAAAACTGCCCACGCAGACCAAAACTAGGGACAATCTTTCACACAGAAAATCCAGGGCTGCTTTACTGCAAGAGACACTGAAGTCACCTCTATTTGTCCATCCCCCAGTCTGGACTCTCAGGCCTCGACTTCCCTCTCTGGACCGGAGTAGGAGCCCTGGACAGCCTGTCATGTGTAAGCATGTGTAATTACCATGTGTAAGCACCTTCAGCTAAAAGGTGCTTCCCCTTCAACCTGCATCTCCCTGTTTACTTAGTGCATTCCATCCTGGAAGAGAAGGCCGCTACTGTCTGTTTATATACACTTTGCTCCAAGACAGGTTTTTCAGTCTGTTATAACTGCCTGACTTCCACACTGTGACAAGAAGTTGCATTGCACCACCTCTGTGCCACTTGTGCTACTTTTGATGCAACTTTCTCCCTGTGCTGCATCCACTGAAACACGAGTGGACTACTAGCAGCAGTTACCTCTGAACAGCTACAAGAAACACAGCTAAAACCAATGGCAGGTTTTAGATAGGGAAGAAGCAGGACTGGATGAACTCACAGGATTTAGAGAACTGGCTGAAACAATCAGCAAAGCATCTCTTATCAAGCATGGCTAAGGTGAACAACAGAGAGAACAACGCAAACTTTATGCCTAAAATTAAGTAAGCTTGTGGATTGCAGAAGGAAGAAAAGTCAAGTTAGCTATGATTCCCAGAAAAAAAGTCTGAAACATAAATAAATAATGCCACAAAGTATTCGTAAGCACAGACGATAACAAAGCAAAGTCTTAGGCTAATATGGATTTAATCAGAAATAATTTGCATTCAACCAAGCTTATTTCCCTCTATGACAGGCCGTGTGGATAGCAGAGGTCATTGACATAACATGTCTTGACTTATAAAGCTTCAGATATATAACATCCTTATAAGAGATGAAATAAATGGTCTCAAATAAACTTTCACAGAGCAGATGCAAAAGTGATTGGAAATATGATACTTGGACGCTAACTATCAAAGGGTCACTGTCAAAACGGAGGGATTAACCCAGCAGAGCTGTATTGTGTTTGTTGTGAGTCCAGATTTCTTCAAAGTTTTCTCTAACAACTTGGGCCATTAGATAGATTGCATGCTTGTAAAATACACAGCTGCTATGTAGCTGGGAAGGACTGCCTGAAGACAGGCTTGAATTCTGATCTTGGCAGTGGGGAAAATGTCTGAAAAAATATTGGATCCTATTCAGTACAGATAAGGATAGGGAAAAACTGTCCACAATTCCTCAAAAAATTATGGAGAGCATTGAGATGGACTGCAAACTTAATAGGAGTCAGCTATGTCTCATGGCTACAGACAAAAGACAAGTGTTGGCCTGGGTTGTACGAATGTGAGTCCAGCCTGTAAACCATGTGGAGTAACCCTTCTTCTCTGGTCGATATGGCAAGGCCTTAGCCAGAACATCCCATCTACTCTCAGGACAGCAAACTCCAAGGTGTACAATGACTGTAAACAGCCTGGATGAAAGCAACAGGAACAATCAAAGATTTCAAATAACCTCACCTGCAAGGAGAGCTTTGAACAAACTGGGGTTGTCCATTATAAAAGAGAAACCCATCAGAAGATAATATACAACAAAAGTTTTCAGATTCCTGTAAGTCTCACATGCCTGTCTAAGCCCTGGCACTGAACACCCTCCACCTCAGAAACACAGAGCAGATAATCAGTACACGCTTTAGGAAAATATGCCATGTGGTGGAGGGTGGTCCAGTGAAGACCACGGTGTAAGCAAGAACTTTTGGCTATTGCTCACAAAGAGCAGGATCTGCTGATAGCCTTTGCCTCCAATAGCCACCCAAAAGATGTCACAATGGAAGGCAGATTCTGCATCCTGCAAGAGCAGCTGGGCCAGAGTGCGTGAGACCTTGATTGAAAACAGGCTGCTCTTCATATTTCAGCTCTGCTTCTGGCAATGTGTGAGAACTTCCTCATTCCTAGAGGGTCTCCTCATCCCAGATGAGGGAGCTGGTGTCTGGGGAAGACCTTTAATATTCATTACAAAAATGTTTCCACCCTCTCATTGGTCTCTCTTCGCTTCTCCAAAGCATGCAGACAATCTTATTTTTCAGAAGCACCCACCAACTCTCCCTTGACTGGCTCTGGCACTGCTACTCGAATGTCTGACTCACTCCTACTGCTGTCAATGGAAAATGATTTCATTGATGTAAAGTGCTCCGCTGGTTTCAGTGGGACCTGTACAGCACCCCAAAGCAATGGTACCAAAACATGAAGGAACTCAGAGCTTCCACAAGTGACTCATGAGATTGAAGAGTAGGGACAAAACTCTGAAATACAAGTGGAAGAGCGTTACGCTGGACCACAGTCATGCAGAAGGCACAGAAAGACCAAGCTGCATAGCTCTGTGGGTTTGGGAGTAATCTCCCCTCCCCAGGCAGACTAAAATACAGCAGCTACATGGATTCTCTCCAGGGGAAAGGATGAAATGCCAGTCCCTGGTGAAGCTGCAGGTTCCCAGCCCTAATTGCAGCGGATGGAACATGGCACGCTCCAGCTGGAGGGAGAGAAGCACCTCCAAGCGCCAAGGGAGGGGTGTCCCCAGTGCTTACAAAGCCTAGAGGAAGGTCCAGTCAACAAGAACAACAAAGAGCAATCAAAACTTTGTGGAATATGAAAGGAAGAAATAAGTAAAAACAGATGGACTTGTACCACAGGGGGCTTTTCCCTTGCATCTCTGGCATACCAAGAATGGTCACCTCCCCTGCCCAGATTGTCTCTGTCCTCACTGAACTGGACAATTCTGCTCTCAGTTTTGTCTGGCAGCCCTTGTTCATGGAGAACACTAAACCTCAGAGCCCCATCACAAACACTGCAGACAAATTTTTAACCACCTCACTTGCTCCAAAGCAAAGCCAACCAACCTGGAGTCCCAGCACAATGAATGCACAACACAGTTACAATGCTGAACAGGTCAAAAATCTTTGAAATTTCATATAATACTTTGTTATCTCCGTTGTTTTTCCAGGTAGGTTCAAACATGGTCATATGCATTCCGGTCTAGCCATTAATTTAAATATTACTTAATGCAGAAGTTCACGTCGATTCCATTATATCATGGCAAAGACATGAGAGCAGGGTCAATTTGGCCTGAGCCACTTTCTGTTTGATGCACAGTGTGTTACTCGGGGATGTAACTTTGTTCTTTAATAACAACTTCCACTTAACAAGTTTTTGTATAGGTCAATTCTATGGGTCAGTGCTTGGTCTGGAGTGGGAAGACCTCCATATGTTGCATACTCTGCTGTAGATGTGTTTATAGTACAAAGACAGCATCCTGAGCACACACAGACCACGCCTGTACTCTCAATAAAATCCTGGTGTTACTTCATCATGACAAGAAGTTACATTGCTTCAAAGGCAGCAGCCTGGAGCAGTATAAGTTTTTTGCACAAACTCTCGGACCTTTCCCTGAAAGCAGGGGACAGCAGTTACGCCTGAGCCAAGACAACCATGCATCAGTGGCACTGAATAACTTGATTTGGTTTTTGGAAAATTCTGTGTTCAAGCCAGGCCACTAAAAGCCACCCAGTATCTAAGGTATTTTTGCCATTTGTTAAAAATGCTGAATAGTCCTTCCAGCTAATTTACTAGCATAAAATCCAGCACATTTTAATTGTTGACTAATTAGCAGAGGTCTTACTGGACCTGTGTCTTAGGTCTGCTCTGAAGAAGGAAAATAACAAAAGTGCCTGGGGAAGACCAGCACGGCCTGCGGCCATCAAGAAAAGACCTCACCAGCATAAGAAGTTTGGCTGTATCTCGTTGGCAGCCAATGGAAGCCCATGAAGAAGCAAGTGCACTCATAAATATAACTCCACACAAGACACTGGCTAGTGGAAGGTGAGGACACTGCTTTATATTGCAGAGCTGAGGATCTTCAAAGAGATCATTCCCAGCTGAGCGTTTTACATGCACACACAGCATTGCAAAGGCCTACCATTACTATTTATTTTAAGCAAAAAGAATGGCTTTTGAGTGATAAAGATGTGGGCTCAACAAAAAGCACTAAAAACTCCTACTTGTCTATTAATCATCTTGCATGGATATCATGAAAATAGAAGCAAAGTAATTTTTAGTCGATTTTAGGTAACAGCAGCTATGCTTCTTCTGATCATGATTTAACACATCCCTTCTACCAAATGTCTGGCTGGAACCAATTGATGTTGTTCCACTGTCTTTGGTGCTGATCTCCACTAATCATCAATACCAGCCAATGTTTTTATGTTGCCGTCTGTATCCTATGCCAGTAGATGCCCTAGATTTAAACAAAGTTTACGAAGTAGGCATACAGAGAAAGTTCAGGTGGGATTTATGGTTATCGTGAGGGTGAAGGAAATTGACACTCCCTTTCAATGTTGCTCTCTGCTATGCAGATGTTGTAAAGACCAATCCGGGTGCATCAAGTTTAGTATTCGCATGTGTTTGGAAGACTGAGCCAAGAAATGGACAGCCCAGGAGAATCACCTACCACCTTCTGGCTGCCCAGGATTCACATGCTCAGGTTACAGGAGCAACAGAGATTCCTCGAGCTGACTCCAAACAAGCTGGGACATCCAGCCAGAGTGATGGAGGCCTGTATGGAGAGATTAGATTATTCTGAAGAGCAAGGAGAGCCACACCAGCATGGCCCATGGCCAAGCCCAGACAGCCTCCCAAGCTGCTTGGCTCAGCTGTGACACGACTGCATCCTTGCAAGTGAGCAAGGAGCTACCTGGAGCATCTCCACAGGGCACTGCATCACACAGGGTAGAGGCACTCAGAGGGATCACAGTCTAACAGACAAAGGACAGGAAAGGGAACAGAGACTTAGTCACTTACCTGAAGTTACAGAGCTGGTTACAGAGCCACAGTGACAGGAACTGCCCCCAGCTCAAGCCTGCTGTCCACTTAACCACACTGTCAGTCTGCCAGCAGAGAGTTCAACATACAGTTTAAGCTACTTGCACACATATGGTTGCTGCCACGTGGCTCAGGAGGAGGAAGATAGTAACAGACCATCTAAGGATAACATAATACTGTATATCAGAGAATTCTGAAAGGGGCCCAAGCCAAGTAAGCTTTTTCCGCCTCTTCAATGGAATTTTCTCATGCATACATGTTTTATTCTGAAGATGATATTTGTTTGCCTAGAAGAGGAGATTATTCTGCAGACTATCTTCTTTAAAGAAGAAAAAAAGAAGAATCTTCCAGGTCACTAGAAAAATGTACAAGTTTTGTGGGTTTTTTTAAAAGGAGAGATCAAATGCAAGAAAGGCACACAATGAGAATATATATAATATATGTAATATATATGTATATAAAATAAAGTGAAATAATGGAAATAATGGGAAGAAAATAATCCTTTAGATTTTCAGATTAAGCCTGCATTTTCTCAGCCATGCTTAATTCAAGCATATTTTAATATCCTGGTTCTCTTCTGCATCCAGGTCACCTGGCTCTGCCAGGGAAGTTCCTTCCACACTTCACCACTGTTAAGGTGACACCTGAACAAAAACACAGATGAGTAGTTTTCATGGGTTTTATATTTCCAGGCAAGAGTATGCCTTATACTCTTTCATCGGTACTACCTATCCCCACAGTCAAATCACAAACTCACCAGGGAGAGACATGCTAATGGAAAATAAAAAAGGACCTTTTCTCTTCTGTGTACAAGAACAATAAGCCCCACAACACTTTACCAACATCATTTGGTATAACCATGCTCACTGCTTCCCAGCCTGAAGATTCCTACTCTATTTTTCAGCCCTTTTTTACTGCTAAAGGTTCTTCCAGTAGACACATCTTCTGCACAGTAAATGGAAACTCACAGACAATATATTTACTTTTCTTATCAGCCTTTCACCCCTAGACTGTAGGTTTTTCAAACATAGGTCAAAAACTGCTTATCTAGTTTCTCTCCCTCACATCCTTCCAGCACTCAAGCAAATTTAAGCCTATTTATCATGCTTGTCAACCATATCTGAATTTTTTATAACTTTGCAATTAAGTATTATTTTTAGTATCATCACGTTCTTCTCCTATACCCCCAAAAGTGGTACACCTTAGCATCAGAGACAATTTCAAGTCACAAAGGACCTCCTGAACTCACCTAGTCCTACATCCTGCTTGAAGCAGGGCCAACTAAGAGCAGTTTGCACTAGACCTTGTCCATTCAGGTTCTGAATATCCCCAAGGATATTGATCCCACAACATCTGTGGGCTCCTATTCATGTATCCTACTCACAAGTCTTAAAGTGATTGGCTTTTTTTAACTAATATCTAATAGAAATTGCCCTTTTTGGAACTTGTATCCCTTGTCAAGCACTGCCCATCTCTGAATCAAACAGTCTGCTTCTCCAGCATCCTGTTGGGTACTTCTAAAGAGTATAACTGCTCACGCAGCAATTTCAGTCTCAACTGAAGACAAAAGTTGGACTTCATCTAGGAAATGAGAGCAGTTCCTTCTACATCAATATTTTCATTACTTTCAGCGAAGTAAAGCTGAATGCTAAAAGGACAATGCAAAAGAATTCCTAACCAAAAGCTAGTGAAGTAACTGGGAGTCTTCCCATCACTTTCATTAAGCTTTGAGTTAAATCCAGGAAGTGGACAGATACCACAATGAGAAGAAGTTTAGGGATGCATTTTCTTAGTGGTTTAAGGTAAACTGTTTTTAAAAATTGTCCCTGCATGCATGGATTGCATAGCAGAACACTTTTTAATTCCTACTTGAAAAAGCAACAACAAAAAAATTTCTTACAAAATTGTCATTTGGTACTCAAAGAATACTTGGCATAAGTTGAGGAGGATATGGTATAATTTTTCATGAGTAATAAATGTTTAAGTCATGCTTGAAGTGCAAAATTCAATTCAACTTTAATTAGGGAGGCGTCACTAAAGCTGTTATTATGATTTTATAGGCCACAGAGGAGATCAGATCAAATTCTCAAGTTACGATGAACAGGGCAGAAAAGGCAAAGAACAGATCACATACAGGATGATTCAGTTCATCAAAACTCCGCTAATTTGTGTTACTATTCTAATCTACCTGATCCAGAGATGACTACTTTTTAAGGATCTCTGGTACAGGCTGTAATGTTACTACACAGGAGGGCTTCATAAGCACAGTTGCCTGGCCTACACCATGCCATGGACTAAATCTCTGGGAGGAGCTGGAGCATGCTGAGCAAGCTCTGCTAGGCTATTAGCCCAAGCATGACCAGATACCTTTCCAGCTGCAGCAGCATCAGCTTTGCCATAGTCTAAAGTTGTTGGTACATGTGCCTGGGTTTTTTTCCCTCTCCTCAAAATAAAAAGGATACACCTGCACTAGTATCAGTATGCCAAATATGCATACATCGTCCTGCACAGGCATCATAACATGCCAGCTCTCCATGATGATACAGCAGGTCAACTGGCAGAGAACAATCACATGAATGCAAAATAATCAAGCTGGTCCTCCAATGCACAGAGCCAGAACTCCAGCAACTGCTGTCAAGGGAAAGATACAGAAAATATATCACAATACACTACCTGGATTGTTTGCTGAGATAAGGAAATAATATTTCTGCTTAAAAAATAAAGAACTGAGACCACAGGGAGACAGCTGCATGTATGACATCACTGCTGACCCTCAGAACATATGTTAGAGGGAGACAAGGTTACACTATTTTTTTATTTCTTCTGCCAATTAAGGCAATAATTAATCTTTTAACTCTGGTTGAAGACACAATTTTATGGGAAATGCAAATCAAGACACTGCGGGACTTAAAGGCTGACAGGATGACTTTTTTTTTTAATTAAAGAGTTTAATTTTCAAAATATTTGCAGAAAAATGGACATGTAGTCAAAGCAAGTACTACAATAATGCTTGACAATTGTTCAGTTTTTTGCATGTGCTGCAAGAATAGCTATAAGGAAAAAAGAAAAAGAAAGTAAAGAAACATACAGTAAACCATAGAAAACAGAAGAAAAATGGTATTACAGAAAATGCATCAGTAGGTGTAACAATGATCCAGCTAGGCCAGATCATGATAGGAAAGCATACTTTGGACAGGTCCAATTAAAAATAGAGAGGTTCATGTTGCACAAGCCTATTCTGCAATTCTTAAGAAGCTGAGCAGTGAAGCAGGCTCTCCCTGGCTTCTGGGCTCTAAGAGGCGCTGAACAACGTAGGGCAGGACAGCTGAAACAAAACGAAGATTTATGGAAGGGAAGACTGGAGGAGAAAAAACAAACTCTCTTAGCTATTAATGCCTTACAAGACAGGACATTAAGAGGTGGAATTGTCCACAGGTAAAATCAGAGAATGACAGATAAAAATCCTTCCCTTCATGGTAAGTAAGGGCAAACTCCTAGTAGAAGCAGTAGTATCAGCTATGGATTCTAGAGAGCAAGGTGTGGGAGGGGATATAAGTAACTTATTTTGTATATAGGTCCAACCTGCACAATTATGTCTGCCATCTTTACTTTGAAGGAGCCATTTAGAAGGAGAAGACACTGAAGAGCATTACCATACCAGGAAGGACATAGGCTGCTGAATGTTTCCTTTTAGTTATTCCTCCTTTTTCATCACATGCCTTTGCAGTTACTGTTTGCTCAGTGACAGAATTCCTAGCAAGTATTGGCAGCAACATAGATTAGGAAGGTTATTCCCACAAAGGCTTACCTTGAAAGAAGCTGGTCCCCATGCTGGAATTGCCCTGTCCCATTCCACACACAGAAGAATGTATGCGTGCTCAGCACATTTTCTCGGCAAACTAAAGTCTGCAAATTTTGCCACCAAAACAGATAAGGCACCAGATGTTATGCACCAGAGCCAGGACAAGAACTCAGTGCTTTGATTCATCTCAGCATCTAGATCCCATTGCAACTTACCACGCTTCATGATGCCTTCCTCCTCCCACCACACATTCCATTTTCCACTTGGTTAAGTGCTGTGCTACTACAACCCCTCTCTGTTGCTTAGACAAGGACCCAATCAGTTAAAGCAATGCACTGAAACAATTGGACAACTTGTTCACCTAACCCAGGAGACCTGGCTAGTAAAAGAGAATTAACTGAAAACTTTGCAGACAGATAGATATGTAAAAAAGATCAATGTTTCTTACCCAATCTGTCTCCTGGGATCAGAGAATACAGTTGTGAAATATATCAGAATTCTGTTTTCTTCTTTCTTTTCCTAAGTTTGTATCTGAGGGCTTAATTTTTATTGGGATGGTGTTGCAAACAAGCCAGCCAGGGGCTTCAGAAAATGTCTCTATCCCTGATCCTTCACAAGCAAGTCCAAACATTCTCCAATTGATCTTTGGAAATTATCTGAAGCAAAGGGGCTCTAACTCTGATGTGGACATGGTTAAAAGCTGTAAGAAGCTCCCTGGGCTGGAATGGCACCTACAGGCTTAATGTATTTACATTAATCAAGATTCAATCAAAGGCTTATTGGCGCACTCAGTCTGTGTGCCTGCATTACAAATAGCAATACAGATTTCTGGGAAGGTTTAGTCAGGGCCTTAGCATAACTTGCAGCTACAGTACAAAAATACATAAACCATATAAGGTTACACAGTTCATTAAATGTTAGCAATATGCTTAAAACTAAAACTAAGGCATGCACTTTATATACAATTTTGATTGTCTATAATCCATGTCAACACAGCTGTGCTACAGACCTCCTAAGTCACTGTTAGCAAGTCCATCTGCTTCACTGAACTGTGTCTAGTTTTCAAATAATGGCAATTTCTTTAACATTTTATGATTCCTGACTGTGAAAACTGCCTTTTGCGTGAGCCCATGTCAAAATCTGACTAATGTTGCAAACTGTGTGGTGCAATGAGATTTTGTTGGCAGTTGGAGAAACATAAAAATGTTAAGACACTTCACAAAAGTTTCACAAAGGAGTCACTGACTAAATCTTTTAATCTCAAGTAGCACGTACTTCATTACATCAGCATTTTTCAAGGAATGTTCCTATTGTCAATGAAAATTAGCTCCAAGAATTTGAAAGCAGGAGGACTTAACAAGGGAATCAGAATCCCAGAATTATGGCTTGTGTGTCAAGCACTCTGTAAAAAAATAGACTTCTGAAAAACTGGCTCTTCCGCTTTACAAACACAGGCCTTTACTACCCCAGTAAGACCAAAGCAGATAATCTTTACAGGAAGATTTTTGAGAGTTCTCAGTTAGAGAAATGTCATCATGCCCATCTGTTCTGCTGTGTACTATATCCACAGAAACTTCCCATCATCGGTGACAGGATTAGGTCAGGGACCTTAACTCCCAGGCTAGACTCCCTACATCCTGTACAACAGTGAGTGTTTATAATGGTGCTCAGGTTTTTTGTATTTTCAATAACAGTCCCTATCCAAGTGATCAAGGAGATTTAACTATGCAAAAGCTTAGAAGATCTGGTGGCAAGTTTCTGAGTAGAATGGACACAAATATCAAATTCTTAAATCAAAATAATTTTTTTCTAACATAGTGACTTGAAGAGCTATTTTTTTCCTCCTCTGACTTCATTCAGGTGTTGTCATTTGCCTTCAGAATGGTCTGGCAAGTCTAAAATCAAACTTGGTTCTCCCAAGGATGGAGAAAAGCTGTAATAGAACATTGCATAGAAGCAAGTTGCAACTTGCCTTATAGGAAAGACAGCATTTCTCCCTAACAACTATGTCTTTGAATAACTCCATCACATAAGACAAGAGGCCATGCAGCTGCTACCTCTTAAAAGTATTCTTTATGTGGCAAACTAAACAATAAATCCAATCTATTTGCAGACTCAGCAATGGCTGTGGACATTTGTCTTGCCTGATGTATGGGCCCTAGTCAGTGCTGTAGGTGAGCTCTCAGAGACAGTCTGTTGCACAATTACTGTATGCTTTTTGGACTTCATCTGTTCATTACAGGAAGCATAGACATTTACACCTTCAGTAGACATCTCAGTTATTATTTCAAATAAAATGAATAATATCTGGCCAGCTCACTGCTCAAGCGAGAGAACCAAGAAAAGTGATGCAAGTGAGTCAGCAGTAGAGCTATTGCTCATATGTGGATATTGAGTCTACGCTTAAGACCAGTGCAACACATGCATGGAGGTCTGTCTCTCTGTGCCATGTGCACAGTGGGCTGATCATTACTAAAAAGACCTTTCTCCTTGCCAAGGACTAACTTGCAGGGTGACATAAGTTCTCCTCTTGGTGTAAAGGCCAAGATGATGCTACAAGAGCTTCACAGCTTAAGAGGAGGTACCATCAAACACAGAGCAACTCTGGGGAGAGAGTGTTTCAGTCACCTCATCACTCTCCCCCCATTTCTGTGTCCTAAAGAGAAAGACTCCATTGCTTCACCCTTTCGTGCAAAGCAATTCCCCCCAACATGGCCCTCTACTTTTCTCTTTGGAAAAAGAGGGGCAGAGCAGCCAAAGCAGAGGCCCTCTTCTCTCCTCCACCCACCTGACTCACCGCAGGGAGACGGGCAACCTGTGACTAGTGAGCTCCATCTTAGGCCCTGTACTCTTCAACATCTTCATAAATGACTTGGACGCAGGACTGGAAGGGACACTAAGCAAGTTTGCAGATGACACAATATTCAGAGGAGCTGTTGACTCCCTCAAAGGCAGGGAGGCCCTGCAGAGAGACCCCGACAAATTAGAGGACTGGGCAATCACCAACCATTACGAAGTTCAACAATGGAAAGTGATGAATTCTGCACCTGGAATGGGGCAACCTGGATGTACATACAGACTGGGGAATGAGATGCTGGGAAGGAGTGCCATGGAAAGGGACTTGAGGGCCCTGGTCAACAGCAAGTTGAATATGAATCAGCAGTGCCCTGGCAGCCAGGAGGGCCAACTGTGTCCTGGGGGGGCATCAGGCAAAGCATCGCCAGCCAGTCGAGGGAGGGGATTGTCCCGCTCTGCTCTGCACTGTGCAGCCTCACCTTGAATATTGTGTGCGGTTTTGGGCACCACAGTATAAGAAAGATATTAAGCTACTGAAGAGTGTCCAAAGGAGGGCAATGAAGATGGTGAAGGGCCTTGAGGGGAAGCTGTATGGGGAGTAGCTGAGGTCACTTGGTCTGTTCAGCCTGGAGAAGAGGAGACTGAGGAGAGACCTCATTGTAGTTACAGCTTCCTTGTGAGGGGAAGAAGAGGGGCAGACGCTGATCTCTTCCCTGCGGTGACCAGTGACAGGACCCAAGGGAATGGCTTGAAGTTGTGTCAGGGGAGGTTTAGGTTGAATATCAGAAAAAGACTTTTCACCCAGAGGGTGGTTGGGCACTGGAACAGGCTCCCCAGGGAAATGGTCACAGCACAAGCCTGACAGAGTTCAAGAAGCGTTTGGACAACACTCTCGGACACACGGTGTGATTCTTGGGGATGGTTCTATGCAGGGCCAGGAGTTGGACTTGACGATCCTTGTGGGTCCCTTCCAACTCAGCATATTCTGTGATGACTTTCCAGCTGTGCTGTGACCAACCTTGTGCTCAGAGCAGGAGAGCATGCTTGCTTCATGGCACAGCTGTCAGGTGTGCCAACACAGCCCTTCACTACATCTGCCTTGTGGCACCCTAATTGCTTCCCTGAAGGCACACAAAGACAAGCTAAACCATTAACAAGGGATAATTCAGGGAACTAATTATTTAAATGTCCACCTCTGTTCTGCTCTTCTACTTTCTCCACCCTTTTCCCTCGTGAATAAATCCATCTATAACTTCCCCTACACTGACACTTTGGATACCCTAGACAAGCATCCTGGGAGATTCCAGCATGCCTGGGTGCTGGGAAAACATCAAGCACCCAACTCTGTCACAAGCCATAAAACCACCTCACCAAAATGCTTTTGCAGTTCTCAGAAAGGGGATGTACTTGGAGTAACTGGAAAGACCTTGACCTGGATGCAACGGCCCAGTGGTACTGCTCAGGCTGGGATCAGAGAGAGGCGGAGGCAGCGCTCCAAGAGGACTGTGCTGTGAGCCAAGATACACACTGAGACTTGGGACCTGTTTTAATTATTGTTTCATTTCTTTCACTGCTCAGGAACATGTAACAAGCTGAAATGTGCGTTGTGCCTGTAAACATTTACTTTCTTTTGGTCTTGTGCAATGCTATGTCTCATTCTCTTGGATGGTGCCTGGAATGCAGGAATAGCCATAACACATTGGCTGAGTGACTGTCGACTCAATCGTCCATCCCGACAGTGACCAGCACAAGCTGCTTAGAAGGAAGTTGCTAGGAACCCCACATCAGACAGTTGAGGATTAGGTTGCCTCCAAGGGAAGTTTCTCTTTTCTGCCGTGCAATTTGTGTTTGACTCATGCCCTAAAAAAATCAGGGAAATCTGCCTGCCCATCCAATAACTATTTTTTCCCCATTCCAACTCATGCACCTAGGGTGCTTTTCACACGTGTGCTTACCAGTTCCTCTTGGTGGTGCCTGACACGGGGTCATGCAGGTTAATCACGCCCTGTGCAGAGAACGACGTACCTCGCACAGTCAGGCACGTGGGGCTGCAGTTGCCGTAAGCCTGATGGCACACAGACACAGAAATCTGAGTCAGTCTCAGCACACTCTCTGCAGATGCACTCTGGCCCTTTGTACTCACAGCCTGCGAGCACAAGGCATTTGGGGATCCTGCCCCTCTTGCTTGCAAGAGTGGTTGTTTTTGAACGGCGCAAGAGAAGGGGCATTCACGCCATCAACAACTTGTGATCTTCTCCAGGCCTTTGGCAGAGAAATTATCTCGCAATTTGGCAAACCTCAGCAGATGCACAAGAGGCCGGCTGGGGCCACAGTAAAGAGTAGGCTAGTCCAGGAGCGCCAGCCTCCCCCACCCCTCCGGCAAGGCTGTCTGCCTCACACTGAAAGGAAAAGAACCTTTGCCCCTTCTTCTGGGTTTGAAGGAGCATCTGCAGGACTGAAACCAATCAAAGCCAGCTGTGAAAAATGAAGGGGAGAAGGCAGGGAAAAGCTGATTATTATGACTAGGAAAAACGCTATTAAAAAAATAAAGAAAAGGGAAAAACTGATCCCATATGGGAGGTAAATGAAATACAAATTCAAAACAGGCCATTACGCAGTGTCTGTTGTAAGGCTGCCGCGCTGGGGGCTGCGTTCATGTGTCAAGATGCAGTGCCCCCGGGACCTCTGGAGACACTCCTCCACTCTGCAGCAGGGTTAGTGTTACCTTGGAGTATCCTGGGCTGCAACTGGCACAGGACCATTGATGAGACAGTCTCTGCAGACTGACCAAGAAGTTATTCAACTCCTCCGCAGACACACACACAGAATAACCTCAGGTTTACCAGACCTAATCATTGCACCAACCCTTTTTTGCCTCAGTGTCTTACTCCAGACAATTTCGTTGCTGGCCTCTTGCTCTTTTTGAGATGAGTTATTGCCCTCCTCAATTCCAACAGGGTCAACCACGTGTCTGCCCTTTTATCACTCCTCTTCTCACTCCACACTTCCCCTTCTTCAGCAGATCATCTCCATCACCCACTCCATCTGCCTTCCCAACATATGCCCTTCAAGCTGTTCCTGAGCTACAGCCAAGTCCACGAAGCCAGGCTCTCTGGGGCAAAACATCTTCAACAACAAGGAGGCTTCTGGGGTGCAAGCAGCAAGCACAGTCCAAGCTCAATACCCTTTAACACTCCTAGGAGGGAGGGAAATGGCCACCCTGTACCAGCCATACCATGAGGCTCGTTCACAATGTTACTGGACCAACAAGGCCAAAAGCCACCTGTCTTTTTCTTTTCAGGTGTTTCTTCCACTGCTGTAGAAGCACAAGGAGATTCAGCACAATGGGGGCTCATTTTTGGTAGTGGTGGTGAAGATTGTACATCCACAGAAAGAAAAACTGGGGGACAGCAATATGACCTCCCATCTCTGTAGCCTATGCTCCTCAGAGATAAAAAACTTTCCAGATCTCAAAGGGACAGATGGCTAAAGGGTGGGTGGCTCAGTCTGCCTTGCTCTTGTGATTCTGTCAAAGACTCACAATATTTGGTACTTACTTTTTTTTTTCCAAGAGGCCCCTGCTCATATGTAAGTCTCAGTCTATTTAAAAGACAAAGAAAGTAATTTCTTTCATACTATTATGGAGAGAAAACATACAAAAATGTGAACTTCAGAGTTCAAACCGCAGAAAGAGAAATTAATCCCTTTAAGAAAATTCATAGGAAGCCCTCCCACTATAAGTCAATCTCACATTTTTGGAGTCCAGCTCATATGGAGTAAAATCCCTCTATCTGCTAATGTGAGGATAGGAGGCCATTCAGAGGCACAGCTCTACAGACCTCCTCAAGCCTGGCTTCCTCACACACCCTGTGCCAGGGACAAACATGGACCTGCTTTTTGAGAACCATCTCTCTGGTGTCTGGATCTGGGGGAGAAGCGGGAAGAGGGGGGCCCTGAAGACACACAATTTCTCAGTACTAGAGTGTTCCACAACATACCCAGGGCCACAGCCAAATGCATTAGACCACAGTACTCCCAGATCCTACTCAAGAGTCTTCCTAATTCCTCTTCTCAAGCCAAGAAAAACAGCAAGCAGAAAACAAATAACAGTGGGCAAGCAGGAGTATTTGTCCCTTACTACAATGACCTTAAGCAATCAGAGAGGTAGGGCTGATGAACCTTTAATTACTTGTGCAATAACGACCTCTGTTTCCAGCATTCCTTGGCAGGCAGGAAGTGGCTGGAGCAGTCAGGGACCTGTTATGCTCTCTTCTCCACAGGCTTGAAATTGATATGAAGAACCCTCACCCAGCTGGTCACAAGTTTCAAGACAGGCTCCACACAGAGGTTGTTTATAGCTATTGAATCCAGTGAAACCAAAATACAATAAAAATAAAACAGCTCTTTTACTAAGGAGGTGTTACTGCACGGCATGGCTCTACAGCTAAGGTGTTCAAAGCTCCTCTGCTACTTTTCACAGATAGCTAAGAGTGATTAAAAAAAAAAAGGCAAATTATGAAACCAGCCTTCAACCTCAGTATATTAATATTTTGTGTAGTGTATCATACTCCACCACAGAGGGACTGGAAAGGGAACTTTTCACTAAGGGCCCCTAGATATTAGCCAGAAAGACAAGCAGGGTCCAGAGTGATCATCCCTAGATAATTTCTATGACACAAAATTAAAGTAGAAAGAGATGTTAAGGAATTGAGGAATTGATCCGAGCTCAGCTGAATACAGTTTGGAAGTTAAGTTCAATTAGTGATTTCAAGGCTACTGAAATGAGCTTTCTTTGGGGGGCAGGGGGGCATCTTGACATTCACAACTGGCAGCTGAAGAATGCAGAAGGTGCTCCACTTTCCCACAGGGTCCACCACACAACTAGATGTACTGTAGCTGAGACAGCTGCCAAACTTGCTGTCTGTCCCAAGCTCCATCTCGGATGGGATTCTGCAACACAACAAAGGCTGATCCAGAGGTCAGAAAAAGAAACCCTGCAAGAGACAGCTCACAGGCTATTTCACTTCCGAAATAAGTAAGTCTCTTCCTATCCCCATCTCTGTCTGCTGGAGTCAGCTTGTGCCTTGACGCATGTGGCACTGACAGCTTCCCAAAACTCTTGTTCTTTTAATATTACCACTAGCTTTCTGATATCTTGGTTATCCACAGAAACAGTCAGAGTGTGTCTACATCCAGCAAAGTTCTTGGCCCTGATATTTTGTGGCAAAGAATTGCACAACACTAATCTAACCCAGTGTTGAGGGAAAATATTTTTATGTCAGTTTCTATCTTGCCTTCTTTTTTTGTTTCTCTGACAGTCCCCACTCCCATATATTGAAAAGGGAGGTATTCTGGATAGTCCATCTCTAATCATGTTGCTTCTCACTTCTCCATCCTCTAGAATTAATATTTACAGGCTTTTCAATGTCTTTGCACAAAGGGTCTTTTTCTGTTTCCTTGACTACAATCACACCTGGCTCCCAAACTCCCCCTCCTCTTGGAGACAAAGTGGCCAAAACAATATGGTGTGTCCCGGTATTTAAGGGAACCTTTACAACACAGAAAGATGTCCTAAGATTGCTGAGCAGCTTTCCTGTCAATTAAAACAGGGAACATAGACATAAAAGGAGTCAACTTCCTCTGCCAACTGAAACTTCTCTGCTCTCCCATGCATTAGGGCAATACAGAACTAACTTGGGTTAGAAAATAACGGCTTTGAACACAAGACTGAAGTTATAGGCAGACCCATCAGTTCCTGTCCTATTTTCACCAGTCAAAAAGGATAAGAAAACTCCAAATGGCAGAAGAGAACATCACATAGTCCAAAGTCTGCTCCACTGGAATTACCCATTGCTTTAATTAGCTGTTTCCTTGACCTGCCTCATTCTGCAGTAGGCTCACTGCCTGCCACGTGCCACTGCTCTCACTGCCCATAACCTAGAAGAATGCACATGCAAAAGGTATTCCCAGGCATGTGCCCATCTCTTAACCTAAAGACATTCACCCTGTTTGTGCAGCACCCTTAGTTTTCTCACCACTGTCCTTTCCTAGTTGTTACAGCACCATAAGACACGAGGAAGAACCAGCTGGACAAAGCTGCCTCATCCACTGAGACGTCAGCAAGAAAAAGCGACACAGATCTCCACTTCCCCTCCTCTGTTGGATCTCCAGTCAGGTCACAATCACTATTAAGCCCATCTGGAGAAACTGAAGCATTCAGAAGTTGACTGAGTCATCGAAAGCAACAAAGAGCAGCAGCAGTGGGCTGCCACACAGTTCTGGAAAAGTCCCCTTCAAAACACTAAATCCCTGGACTGAAGGGCTGCATTGGCTCATCCATTAGAGTATTTTAATGGCACGTTCAGGAATTAATCCCAAGCTCCATCAACAAGAGTCAACGGGGAGGTGGTAAGAGAGAGGAGCATCAACTCCAGTTTGAAAGCAACCTTCAGGAGAGACCCCATGGGCAGAGTAGGGGGCACCATGGTGTTAGACAGCTACTCAGAGTTTCAACATCAAGTTTTAGGGCTTATTAGGCCTCTTTACACTCACTCTGTAGAGATTTGCCTGACTGGCCCTTAACAGCAGGACCCATCTTTAAGTCCAGGGCCCAGCTATGCCTGCACAAGCAGTAGCAGCATCAGGCCCAACATGCATTGGGCAAAGAAGCAAAAGAAACAGCCCACAAACTCTTTCACCTCTGTTTCAAAAGGCTTGAAAGTTCCTCTCCTTCTTTTCCTCTAACCCTTCCATAAAAACTTTGCATGCAGAGCAGTGTCTCTTGGGTCCCTCATTCTCTTGAGCAAAGTAAACAGACCTCCCGTGCAGCAACAAATGAACAACAAACAGAGGGGGAAGAAAAAAAAAATTTTGCTGCCAACTTGAAGATATTTTTTTCTGGCATGTTTAATTAAAGAAAAAATAAAATGTGCAAGCTTATACCCCAAGGGTGACTCTGCATAAATCTTTCTGGCAGCTCCAATGTCCTCCATTTTCCCATCACATCACCACAGTCACCCCATCTTTCCCTGTGCTCTTCCCCTGATGCACACACACACATACAGAGCCCTAAGAATCCTGGCACCCAGACGGCTTTTTCTTTTTCAAGCACGCCAAAACAAGCTTAGCTCCTAAATCCCTTTTAGAATCTGGGCTTGTGTGGAAATGTGTTTGCCTCGATCCTATGTTTATTTTCTTTTGTTTTCAGGTTTGTTAGCCCAAGGGCAAATGTTGTTCCTAGCACCAGTTTTGGGGTTGGGTTTTGTTTTGGTTTTTTTTTTTTTTGTATTTATCTTTCAATCAAGTGTTCCTCCTTGCAAGGATAAACAGGATGTTTAGAGACTCTGGGTATGACGACCAGTCTTTGACAGCTGTTGTGACACACCACACACTGGGTTTGCCATGTGTGCAAGCGCTGGCACGGCTCAGTCTGCAGCAGGCTCTCTTCATTTGAGGAGATGGACTACATGACCTAAGAGGTCTTCAACAGCTCTATGTTTTCAGCGCAGGCTCACAAGAAATGCACCACATAGACGGGATCCAGAACAATTCTCTGGCCTCTCCCTTCACTTAGGAGGATATCACCTGCCCACCCCTACAGCCATTCCCTTTCTAGTCAGCTCATTTCACTTGTTTTGCTACACTAAACTATTCTCTGCCTCTGAGAAATTTTTCTTTTCCAGGTACATACAGATAGGCAACAATCAAAATACTTCTAAATTACAATTTGACAGAGGGGATTTCCCAAGCCTTTTTTTTAGGAAAGGAAGTTTTTCAAGCCTTGAATCACTGACACCGGTCTGACTCCCAAACCAAGAACTTTGGAAATGAAGCATAGATAACACTAAGGGCCAGATCCCAAGCAAGACCTACCTACCTAGAATACCATGTGTGACCTCTCTAAAGTCCCAGTCACCACAGAAGAAAATGTGGTACCTAATTCTGCACTACATAAATTCTGCAAAATTTTAATCACTTTTTATTTGCAGCATTTTCTTATAGCTAAAGGTGGGAAAGGTTGAGACTGATAATTAGTCCCATTTTGTAATTAAAACCAATTAGTTTTGCATCAGGCCCTAATCACTGTGTTCTCGAGCCACAGAACAAGTGATTGTGATATATTTCCCAAATTCTGCAAGCTGGGTGTGTCCACAACAGCAGCACATACTTTGATAAGCCGTACTATACACAAAGAGCAAAATGCTGTCTAAACAGCCATAAATCACTCTAAAAGAAAGGGCTCAGCCACTACGTCATCTTAGCTAGTCCAAAAGGTTTTGCATTTAAAGAAAATAATATTTATAAAAATTACCTCTCTTCTCTACAAACACGACTTCTAAGCAGCAACAACGTTCAGTTTTCCCCATTACAACCACTTTACCCAACTCACAGGACAAATGACAACATGTTGGTGGCTTTCATGCTGTTTGGGGCCAGTTTATTCAAGGAAACTGACTTGGTCCTACAATGCTTGTCAAGTTCAACCCTTGAAATCTATTCCAGGTAACATTCCACCGCAAGCTTCTGGCCTACGTACAGAAAGTACAGCACGAAATTTTATGGTCTGTGTTATTCAGGAGATCAAAAGGGATTATCACAATGTTCCTTTTTAGACATGGTACCTATGAGCCTTGGCATATAAGTAACCCTGGAAAGCCATTCTCAGACAACTGTTTTAAATTGGACTCTGAGCAGTCCTTGAACTCTACTTCGGGAGAAAGCAGCATTGTCAAGATAACGGTTTTACAGCTTTCAGTCCTCCCAGGAAAAATAGTGCTTGCTTTGTGTACCTTGCCCTGTTGCACATACACTAAGCAGACGTCCTCTATCCAACCCTTACCGCACTCTAAAAGCCATTCCACAAACAGGCTGGAGCAGAAGAAGCAATAGTCTGTCCCACAACCTGAAAATTCAAATAAGTAAAATAGTTTTTCTGAAATAAAAACCCCAACTTTGATGTAATTGGGATAACCCGGATGGAGCAGGAATTCCCCAGCCATGAAGACATTTTCCACAGTAAGATAGCATTGGATAAAGTAAGCAAAATTTTCCTACTGCTTCATTTATTCGTTCAGCACTGCTAATGACAGTGGGTCAACAGTGGATCAAATCACTGAATACATCTTTCTGTCACCTGATGCATAATTTGGGGGGGGCCTAGTATGGGAGAAGATATCAGAAACTCTGATTACCCATTCTCAGGCATGTTCAGCCATGAAGGTGAGCCATCTACCCTCCCTGTACCTTGACTTCCCTTTGCCCAGAACAAGGATATTTGTTAAACAGTTTAGCATATACCTTTTCTGGAATCCACCACAAGGTTGTACTTACTTCTTTCCTGCAATTTAGCCTTTTGTCTTTTAACCACCAGTAGCCTGACAAACAGGGAATGATGGACAGGACTGTAAAACTGGCCACTGATATTGCAGGCTACACTTAACCTTTAACACGGTGATGACCCTCAGGGGTCCATATTGGGACCAGTTTAGTTTGACATCTTCATCAGTGAGATGAACAGCGGGATCAAGTGCACCCACAGCAAGTTTGCAGACATCAAGCTGAGAGATGCAGTTGACACACCCAGGGGATGGGATGCCATTCAGAGAGACCTAGACAAGCTCAAGAAGCAGGTCCCATGAGAACTTTATGAGATTCAGCAAGACCAAGTGCAACCCTTAGTTGGATAGTATTTATTAATACAGGCTAGAGGATGAAGGGACTGAGAACAGTGGAGAAGGACTTAGGGGTGCTGGTGGATGAAAGGCTCGATATGAGCCGGCAATGTGCACATGTAGCCCAGAAAGCCAAATGTGTCCTCGGCTGCATCAAAACCAGCACGGCCAGCAGGTCGAGGGAGACTCCACCTGGAGTCCAGCATCCAGCTCTGGGGCCCCCAGCACAGGAAGAACATGGACCTGCTAGAGTGAGTCCAGAGGAGGGGCATGAAGATGATGAGAGAGATGGAACACCTCTCCTGTGAGGAAAGGCTGGGAGATTTAAGGTTGTTCAGCCTGGCGAAGAGAAGACTCCATGAAGACCTTATTGTGCCCTTTCATTACTGAAAGGGAGCCTATAAGAAAGACGGGGATGGATTTTGAAGCAGGGTCTGTTACAACAGGACAAAGGATAATGGTTTCAAACTAAAAGAGAGTCGATGTAGATTAGATATAAGGAAGAAGGTTTTTACAGTGCAGATGGTTAAACACTGGAATAGGTCTCCCAGAGAGGAGGTGGATGCCCCATCACTAAAAACATTCAAGGTCAGGTTGGGCAGGGCTCTGAGCAACCTGATCTAGTTGAAGATGTCCCTGCTAATTGCAGGGGAGTTGGACTAGATGATTTTTTAAGGTCCCTTCCAACCCAAACATTCTATGATTCTGTAGTTTGGGTAACACAGTAGATAAAGCTACCACAGCTTTGTGTCTAACCACTTACCAGCTGTGCTGTACCCTCTTGAGGTCACATAGCAAGGCTCGGGTGACAAGTGGTGACAAGACACAATGATTTTCTTACCTGCAGGAACCTGTCCCTAGCACCCAACTGAGCATGATCTACAACACAAAAATCATTTCAAAGCTGTAATGTTAGGAGAGTCACTTAGTCACCCCACTGTCTCTGTAATTAATTTGGGTTTGTTTCTAATAAAATAAAATACAAGTAAAACAAAAAAGCAATTGTGTGTTCCCTCTGAAGTGTCCTGGTATTGCTGGGACAGCACTCATCATAGCTGGATGGTATTGCCAGGATAGCACTCATCACAGCCTTTCTCCACCAGAGTGGCCAACACAGTCAGCTGCGCATCTGCCAACTGTTCCACATTCCTCTCTTTGGGGGGTTGCACTCGTTCAGAGGGGAAAGAAGTTGTGTTCAGCATCTCCCTCGCACGTCAGAGAAACCAGCAGCTGCAGAGCTGCGTGCGCCAAGTGCAGGACGTGGCTTCTCCTGCACCACGGTGAACATCAGTCTCTTCAACCAAGTCATTACTTTGGTCCTTGGAGAAGTTATTCACATGTATATCCATATCCTTGGCCCACAGGTAGGGCCATTGACATAGCCAAGGACAGCTCGACACCTCAGACAGCAGGGCTAGATGTGACTTCATAGGATCTACTGATCCGTTACATCACCCAAAACAAACATCAAGATGTGCTGGAAGGAGCACAGTACATTGAACAAAACTCAGAAAAAACTCTGAGTGCCTGTCCTAGTTTCACAACTCCTTTGCTGTACTTCACTCTGGTACATGATACAATCTCTGTCTTTGTATTAAAGTATCATCTCTATTATCTTTTAGCCCACCTGTACAGCTTGGGGAATGGGATTTGTGAAGCATTAAAATACCAGATCATAATAATCACTGGCACTTCCTCAAAACCACTGATCAACAAGGGACTGGGAAGGACTTAAGATCTTCTTAATCCCACTTTCATGGCAATCAGGAGCATTTAAGCAAAATAATGTTGGGTCAGGGACTTTTTCTTTTTTTTAATCTTTCCATAATTTCACACAAATACTGTTTTAGAGGTAGCTGGTAACATTGAGGAAAGAGTCTCTGCCCATCATAGGGGTTAGAACCAGGTGATCTTTTAGGTCCCTTCCAACTTAAACCCTTCTGTGACTCCATGACTGCTCTCTTAAGCAGCTTGAGTATCTGCCAGAATTTGGCTGCAGCAACTTCATAACAGATATGGGTATATTTGTATCTCTGTTTCTTCCCTTTTATGCCTTTCTAGTAGAAAGAAACCTGCCTTGAACATGAGCTAGCAATTTATCACCCATGGAGAAATCACAGAATAGCAAAGCATGGTAAACCTACACAGGGGCTTTTGATACTCGCTCAGCCTAGAGCATATTTGGGACTGCAAATAAATTCCACTCAGCTTGGGTCCTCAATGCCAGTACAGAAGCTGGAGACTCCAATGTCTCCTGAGGACCATTTACAGAGAGGCTGATGGTTACACCTAGCACATGGAATACAGCCTCATTTGTCCAGAACTATCACATACCTGACTGTTTGCTTGCTCAATGCTGACCAACCAGTTAGGAAGACATATGGCAGCGCTAGATCAGTTCTTTTTATCTTCACCATGGTGAAAAAGACAGTTACCTATATTGGAGGTATCCACAAAGGAAAGTGGGGAAAAATAGCAGGTTCAATAACATTATATTGTAGGAACAAAGTCCCAATCCCAATATAGATCATCTCCATCCTGATCTGTGAGTTTGAAAAACAGCCCCTGTAAGAAAATCTATTAAAAAAGGAGGGGGGGAGTGGGAGATTGGGTACAGCAGAGGTGAGACCCTTGAGCCCAGACAAATTCAGCCATCCTACTTTAAAACTGCAGGCCAGCTCCTGATCTAACCTGAAGTTTCACATGTCACTACAAAACTCTGGAAGTGTTGCCTTTGCAGATATGCCAAACATATGAACTGTTTTCAGTGAAGTCAGTATTTTTCCACATCTACTATTGTAAGTCTGCTGGCAGGCTGGGAGTAGCAAATCCTCCCTTATCTCCCTCCTCTCTGAGAGCATCTCTCTGTTTAAACACTGGCTAACTTAGATCATACACGATCCCCCCCCCTTGGATTCCCCCTTGGAAAGTGGACAAAGAGGAGGGTGGGAGAGTCACTGGGGTTGTAAGCAACAAACCACAGAAGATGGACTGTCGTGCAGGAGGGAAGTAGCAGGGGGAAAGAGGTGACTAATGAACAGAAGGGGGTGCGTAAAATCCTACTTGGATTGCCTCTCTGGAGAACAGCTGTTTCCTTGTAAACATCTTGCTAGCTGTCCAAACAAGAAGTTCAGACACAGAACAATAAACGAGAGCACCCGGGTAGAAGCACTGAAGGCATGGGCTCATTCACTACCCTGCCAATTGCTCCAAGTGGCAGAATTCAAAAGCCAGGGAAACATTAGCTATACATTTAACCCTGTGTATGCTGTGTTGTAGCAAACGGTCTGCAGAAATATCCTTCTCCATCTGTGGTGAAACCCTTCCTAGCCCTCCTTTTCTCCCATTGTTCCTGACACAACAGCAGAGCACATTATTTGACAAAGGAAAAGAGGAAATATCCTCAACAGATTGAGGAGAAAGAGCCACAGAGCCAAGAAATGAAAAAACTGAATGTGGCAGCCCTGAAGGCCTTGAAAAGTACTACCGCTGCACTGGCATCAGCAACTTGGAAGAAGAGGGAGTTATACCAGAAAAAGCAAAAAGAGTCTTTTTATTAGTCCTCAGTACAAAACAGCCTACGCTGGTAGAAGCTCTTCTATGCCAGTACAACTGTGTCCACACAGGACCCTTGCCAGCACTGCAAGGTAGCTGTGGATAGGGGAAGGAATACCAGGATAGGGGAAGGAATACCAGGGCAAACAATCCAGTAAACATTCCTAGGGCAGGCAGCCACAGAAGGCAACTACCTGCACTGCACAACAGCGAGCAGAGACATGCACCACCTTTGTCTGTTCCTTGATGCTTCTGGGGATCAAACACATATGTGCCCAATCATAAGCCTGTCCTATAAATCCTGTCCCCAAAATGCCACACAACTGTTACAGGATTGCAATAACACTTCTCCAGGAAAGAAGGGACCACTGCAAGGAAGGCAATACACAGGATAGTATAACACAACAACTAACAATAAGGGAACCCTATGTCCTGAGCCTACAGTCCAGTTATCTACACTTCCATGTTTACCTCTGACTAACCTATCTTGACTTTTATACGTTCTATTCAGTGCAAACTGCACGCATCCTAGGAAATGAAATGCCTCCTATTTCTACTCAGAACAACCTGTAGAAGCAGAAAGAAAGTAAACACAATGATACTCTCAAAGTCAGAAATTACAAGAAGGAATTCCACACTTTAGAAATAGTCCACAGGAAGTCCAAGTTCACAGAAAAGTCCTGATGCAGTCAGATTTATTTTACCTTTTTATTTCTTCAGGGCCATTTTGTTGTAGTCATGCACACATAGCCAGGAAAAAAGACCCGCTAACAAGAATAAACATTCAGTCATTACAAGGAGGGAAGAGTGCAAGTTGTGCTAATCAAAATCCCTCTGAGCCTAAAGGAAGGCAGCTGGCTTGTTGCATCAAAGTCCAAACCAATCGGGGACTCCACCTCGTCTGGGGTCACCTTCCTGCTTCTGCTTCTCTTTCTCCATATATTTACTCCTGAAGTCATCAAAAGAGCGAGTTTCTGTATCTTGTTCTTTCTCTGGAAATAAGTTGGGAAACTGAAAGGTTTGTCCTTGGCCCTAAAGAGAAAAAAATGGTCAGAGAGACATTCCAGCCTTTCTGCAATAGCTATGATGCATATACTTATAATGAAAGACCACCCTGAAGTTTCACCTAGTGCAAAACGGTACCTTGTAACCTCCCAAGATCTCCTTCCACCCATCTCCCCAAGATACTTGTATATCCCTTCCCCCCAAAAGCTAACTTGCAGCCTCTCCTCTTTTGTGTGCTCTTAAGACACTGACATCTTTTTTTTTACAGATAAATGATCAGGAGATGGACACCTCTTCAAAGACTTTGAACCAGCTCAGAGATGATATGTGAGTCATACAGTAAAAGCAAGATAAGCAAAATAAGTGATTTTGTTAAAGTAACTCCACTGGGAAAATACACTGTGGATCAGGCATTCGTTATGTTAACACTCAGGATATGAGAACTGATTGCAGTTGTTTAGATCTTAGCTAAGGATAAGACAGAACATTCCTAGCAGCTGTTATCGTAGGGTGTAATGTGGGCATACAGAATAACAGATATCAGAGGTCTCTTATCAACAGACATAAAGACTACAGTGTAAAACAATTAACAGTGAGAACAATATGCCTAATATATCACTAATGAGATTAAAGTGATTGCATCTGCATTGTCATTCTGCTTAACAGACAAGTCATTTAGTGAAACATCATCATCAGATCTATGTCTCCCACTTGGAAAATAAACATTTGCTTGGTCTCTGGCTTTTATCTAACAGCAGGAAATGATTATTGGGTGGAAATGTACTATCCCATTAACATTACCTACTTGCTTTTTAGTGGTAAGCACAACTTCATTAAATTCAACATCATTGGCACTTCCATTCTGTATGGGCCCTTGCATAATAAAACTTGCAACTGATCACTCATAACTCTAAAATTACTCTCCAAAATACTTACAAATGTTACCATACGTTAACTTCTTTGGCAGCATATTGCATACAGAATTCTCAAGAAAAGCTTTTAATCGCTTCAGATCAAAACAGGTGGGTTTGGTTTTTTTAGATCAGCCATTCTTTACATTTGTGCAATAAATATAACCAAACAAGAGGCCCAGTTATTAAACGGTTCCACAAAGGACATGAAAGGAGCCTTCCACAACACAGCTACCTACCCTGCATTTTGGGATCAGAAATATGGCATAATTAAATCCAACAGAACCATCACCACATCCCTGACCCATCTGAATGTGTGCTATGTTTCATTTACTCAGATATATTCAACCTGGTAAATAACAGGTGCGAAAAAAATCTAAACCTCAAGCACACGCTTTGGAGAGAAAAAACATGACTTATCCCAGATGAGATTATCCAGACTGGAATCTACAAAATACCAGCTCATACCCAGCAATGCTCCGGTTGTTTTTGTAGTGCATACTTCTTGGGGGTTTCCTAAGAGTCTGACCATACTACAAAAACAACAAAGGAGCTGCTGTGTACATAGCTTGATTCCAGCCTGGACAAGCTCAACTGGAACATATCAAGGTTTTCCTTTCCACTGGTGTACACTCTGAGGTTTCAACTCTTTTGTACCTTTAAATTACCAACAGGTATGCTTTTAATAGCTGTCCTATGACAACTAAAGCATAGTTCCATTTCACGGCACAGAAACTGGCCTTGAGCAATCCCCTCAGTGTCCTTGAGCAATCCCAAAGCTGCAGCCTACTGAAACTCTTCCTTTAGCTGGATCAGCAACAAACACCCTTGAGGCCAAGCACTGCCCAAGATTTTAGCACACTGAAGCATTTGGGAAAGAATTTGTTTATATTACAAAAACTAGTGTGTTTTAACACAGTGCCACTCAGCCCTGTGGTACCTATAGAACAGACAGGGCCAATACTGAAGACTTGTCTGCCCTGAAGAGGAAGCCATTTTAGTCAAACAAGACAGAAAACAATTCAGGCTAACATGGTAGGCATACCACCTACACTGAAAATCTGAGAACTATTTATATTGGTAACACTGTAGTAAGGGACTGTTCTTGTTATGGAGCACTTTCATTCTGGTATGCTTCCAGGACCAATGCATTTCCCTCACTGGAGAATGAAGGAAAGCTGTCCCTAAAGCATACTAACAACATCCACGGTAATTCACTAAGCATTGCAAAACAGTTATTATTTTAAAAAGAGGGAAGAAAACAAAAAAGATACACACAGAGTCTGTAGCAAAACCAGACAAACCTTTAAGCTGTTTATCAAAGTGCTCAGACTTCCCATTTCAAGGCTGGTGAAAGTCAAATATTGAGCTGAAAATGTCAATCTGTATCTGGAGTCTTTTAATAAATCAAAATCAGCAGAGACAAGTTGGTTCTTTCCAGTTCTTGTTTTGTGAAGAAATTCTGATTTTGGCTGGCAGCCAAACACGATTCGAAACAGCCAAGACATTACACCCTGAGAACTGAAGGTTGATAAATCTTAAGTAACAATACTCTGCAGTAATACTGCACTGTAAGGCTCTGGAGCGATGAAAGCTGTATGAAAAATAGCTGTTGTGCATGCTCAGTAGCTAGTTTTCAGAAGATGCCTGCATCTTGGGTATTTCAAAATTTCAAAAATACCAAAAGGTATCAACTTACATAAAGGACTGTGAGTCTGTCCAGGCATATTTATACTCAGTGCATCCTCCACAAGATGCCAGAGGCTACCGAGGTTCAAGCTCATATGCCACATCCTCAAAAATAAATGCCTACCAAAGGAACAGAGGGATTGGCACTTCTTTACACAGTGCTGCTTTTTCTTACACTTTTTCTTTGTAAAAGTTTTCCCTTCTATAACGGCAACCATTTGACAACCCCATGATAAATGCATCCTCAGAATAAAATCCTCACTGGAATAAAGTGAACAATTTTTACTAAGTTCATCAGGATTTATCTGGTTTGCAAACTGCTGGAACATGAAATGCTGGCGTACTCAAGCAGAAAGCAAAATTCTGGCTTACTCAAAAACCTTGCATTTGTTTACAGTTTTACCTTTTGCAAGCTCTTTATCCGCAGTCATCCTTTTAATTGCTGAATTATTGGAATTCACACAAGCTGAAGTAATCTCTAAAAAGGCTAGGGCTTTAGAACTTTAGAACTTCTGCCAGCATAATTACCTTCGTTAGAAGCACAGAGACAGGGGGAGAAAATAAGCACACCTTTCTACCCAATATAGCTGTGCTAAGATCCTGTAAAAAAGGACAGACACTGGAAAAAAATAATTTTGCTCAGATAATTTAGTCTGTCTTGGAACTGGGTGCTGCACTGCCACCAAAAGAACTTTTTCACCAGTGTGAGGTGATGCACTGATATTCTGTCAGGATAAACTCTGCCACCACAGGGTCTTATATGTAAGGAGGCCTTACAGTGCTAAAAAAGGAACAAAAACCCAAACAAAGCAAGTCAGGGAGGCAGTATTGAAACACCTAAAAAATAAAGACAATATGATGATTTTATGCATTGCTATTCTCAATTTAAGGTCTTCACAGAGACCTCCCTCTTTCCTACAAATTTTAAGGATATGTACAAGTAAGATGTGTGGTCCAGTGTTCAGAAAACAGAAATGGGAGACATTAAACTTCTTGTCCTGCACAACTCTAATCCTCAATTCAGCATTACCCAAATATACAAGGCCTCATGAGAATTCATTTGTTAAATGCCAGTAACATCCTTCACAATAAATAGTGACCTAAGCATCAATTATGTATTTTCCCTTTAGATTTCAAGCCTTTGTCATTAGAAAGGGTGAAAACACACCTTCTTCTCAGAGTCTGTCTAAGGAGTTATCACATGGAGTGGTACAAATTGCCTCCATTCATTTTTTAATGAGAGGTTAAGTGACCATAATTGGGCCTATGAAGTCAAGTGTCAGCCTTTCCACTGCTGAGCCTCACGTCACAAAATTGCTGGAAGGATTATCCGGCACAAACTCGGCTTATACTTCTCTGACCTTTGCGTCCCTTGAAAAGTTTATTAATGGAAGGTCAGCACAGATATTACTGTGCAGAAATGATGCAGCAAACACTGATCATGTAAACAACTGTGAGATCTTCTGGTTATTTAGATAATTGAAGCACTTACTACTGTCCTTCAGAATTAGCAGAAAAGTGATGTTTACAATATCATTAAATAAAGAAAAAGTTGGATTCCCAACAGCACGGAATTCAGTCCAGCAGTAGCAGCAAATGCAGCTAAGTTTAATAATACAGTGCATTTGAACAATTCTCCTACTATTGTGGTGGTAATGTCTGATGTTAAAATGTATAGCAAAACAGCCCAGAAAGCAACTTCAAAAATCCACTCAGGAATGACACTGCACATGGAGCATCCAAGTTTTCTCTGAATTCAAAAGAAAACTGCTCTCACATCTGATGTGCAAATAGGTTAATTACTGTGAGCGTACAGGACGCTCTAAACAAGGTTTGAGGAGAAAGCATTTGCAAAAATGTTCCCACTGGTGCCATCATTCAAACAGCTAAATAGGTGTTAGTCCTAATGTTGACAAGGTCAGACTCCTTTTTACAGCCATCTCTGTTAGATTTCTCAAAACAGGTTTAATTAAAAATAGGTCTGGATTCCAGAGGCTTGTCTACAGTTGTGGTCCCACGAGTGCTAGCACCTGTTAAGCTAAAGCAGTGAGAATACTGAAGGAGGAGGAGGAGGAGGGGATGTTGTCGGGTTTTTTCAATTTTGCTGATATTAATGCAACTGTAAAGTTTCCTCCTGTCTTTCTTTCCTTCTTTTTTTTTCATTATCACAATTATAGCTGTATTGGAGTAAGGAGACAAGTTGCTGTATTACATTTTTTCATATCTACTCTGCAAAGATATATAGCTTTGGCTTTAATTTAAAAAATAAAACTATGTAGAAAAGTAGCATTTGATATCTGAGGCCATAAGTCTCTAACTTAAACCTTTCTCACTGCATTCCAAAAGGGGAAAACACGCAGGCAGGCTTTGGAATGGCAAGATATTGTTGATCCACAGCCTTCTATGATTTGAGGTATTTTTTAGTGTGAAAATATTATGCTTGGACAGATCACATATTTGTCCAGTTACCGCCTGAGAATAAAGTAAACAGCTCTGAATCTCCAAGAAATAGTATTTGGAAAAGAAAGGACAACAATTCTTACATGTGGAACAGCTGGGGTACTAGTCTGACACCTAAGGGTATGTTGACTGTGACTTCATACACCTTCCACCTTTGAGACACTTGAAGTAAATTAATGGATATGTATCATGTGCTGGAATACGTAAGGTGATGCTTTATGAAGCAGGGAAACATAACTAGTCATGAGAATATACTCAGTTTCATTCAGGTAAACTGCACCACAGCTGCCCCCAAGTCACACTGGAAAGAGCAATACTTCCACCTAGTGGGCAACAGAAAGATCAATGCAAGACCTACCAAAAAATCCATATTTTTCCAGTCATAAGCAGTTTTAACTTCAAACTGGATTAATGAGAGAAAACACAGCTGGTAAAAATGGTGGGAAAGCCCAGCTATTCTGACTCACGGCAGATGCAAACTAATTCTCATGAAAATAAGGATTTTACAGTGGTTACCAAAGACTTTCCTAAATTAGGCAGATATTAACAATGGACTGCATGGGGCCTGTTACAGCCTGAATCACACCATGAATGAGAATGAAGGCAAACCCTTCAGATTCAGAAATGACACTGAGTTTCTGGCTTCGCCCACTGTTTAAAGCTAGTGTGAACACAGGACTGGGAGCTCATTGTCTGAGACATGAGAGCTAGTGATGAAAAGCTACGAACAAAAGGAAAAAGGGGGAGGAATAAAGAAAAAGGGGGATAGACAAACCTAAATGTTAAAGGAATTAACAGAAAACAACAACAATAGGAAAAGAAAAAGAGCAAAAGAGAAAAAGAAAAGAGCAAAGAGACCAGGAATGAGGTGAGGAAATGAGCAGACCAAGCTTCACTGACAAGAGTTTAGTAAATGGCCAGGATTCCCTCCCTTGAGATGAAATACAACACCAAAAGGTGGTCCCCTGATCCTGTTCATGGGACGGATGGAAAACATGGCCTTAAGAACTTATTATGGTAACTATATCATAGGGCAGTGCAGTGAGGGACTCTTGGCTGCCCCCATGTACTAAGAGCAGTCCTCAGCCAAAGCGCAACAGGGCTACATGCGTTGCCCAGAAGACAAAATGGGAGGCTCAAGGACTGACCAGAGATCCTGCTGTGCACCTGCCTTCAATACCAAACTAGTTTGGGTACATCTCCACTCCTCTGCCAAGCTACCCTTAAGGTAATGGCAACTATCCTAGGACAAGAGGTTTGATGTGAAAGAAATGCACACAGGCATTGCCTTAAATAAATGTCTTGCTCCACAGAGGAGCAGCATTCTGCTTCCCACTCAGTCCCCCCGAGTATCCACGGGTTGCAGACTACCTCCTCTTCAACTCAGCAGACAAGAGAAAAAAAGACTGCATTAAATACAACAAAATAAAATTTGAGAACCGACTGCAGTTTGCTAGAGACCCGTGTCTACTTCAGTTTTGGGAAATGAGTTTGTAAAAGCAAAGAAGACACTAGCGGGAGGCTGTGATAATGGAAAGTGCCTGTAATTACCTGCTAAGGAACACCTCTCAGAGAAAGCAACTTGTGAGATAAAACTTCACTCCAGGCCTTCAATTCCTCAGCTGTGTTCTTAACGAATCATACAATATAGTTCTCTAGCAGACAAAAACCTAACACAGACAATCCAGCTGGGAGAATGTGCCCACCAAAGCAGACTCTTCGTTGAAAAAAGAATGTGCTTTTTAGCCATTGTAATGCAAAATCCTCACAGAGATAAGGTTGCCTCTAACTTCAGCACAGTAAATCAACCTTAGTCCTTATCTAAATACAACTCTGTTACTTTCTAGCAACATTGTATTCATACTGTTCTTTTAAAGGTAAGGGCTGTCTAGAAAAACAGACTCTCCTCACTTTTCTTTCCACTCCCTTTCTCAGAAAAGGCTTAGAGGAAAACTTTAAACACATATAAACTTTACAAAATTAAACATAAAAAAAAATCAGAATTCCCATTGTCTGTGCATCTTGACTTTGACCCCAATGCCACATGAAATCTTTGGTGGTCTTTAAGATCATACGGTGCTCCCACAACACTGAATCCTTGCCCCAGGATGGAATAACACTGAGGTTGTGTTGTCAACAGCAATTTTGAGCTTATGGTTTTACAACCATAAGTAGCATTCCTTTAATGTAATTTTGGTATGTGAAGGGGTTTTCTGTCACTGATTGCACTTCTTTTTTGCGTAAAGACAGGTAAGCCCAAGAGAAGTCGAAACTATAATATGCCCCTGTTGTGAAAGAAACTTAGAAGCACATGAAGCTCCTTTTCCACTGGGCAAACAACACATGTTTCAGAACCTGGTTCAGCCACAAAGCATGCTTGTTAGACATGACTAAAGGCTCTCCAAGGAATATGCCTTAGTCTTCTCTGAAACCTTTAATAAGAAGTTCCCTAACCTCACAATATATTCTTTCACTTACTGGATGTTTCAGCAATCAACCACACAAGTCATGAACCTTCCAGCACACAGAGTACAGGGTCAGCATGAAACTCACTGGCAAAGCAGCACCATATGACATCAGACCACAACCTACACACAGACCTCAAACCAATACGGGACTTGAAAACTAACCACTTGTTTGAATTTGATCTTCAGACTGAGTCATTTAAGTCTCTTTATATTCTGGAATGTATTAAAGAAATTGTCATTATTAAAGAATTGGCAGAAATATTCAGCCGACCAGGACAATTCACTGGACATTACTTCTAGCTTGGCTGGTTAACAGTCCTTTTCTCTTTCCTCACGAGCAACTATGTTAACTCACCAGCTGTACATAGGCGACCTTGTAATCTGGTTTCTTCTCTCTCTGATTCCTGTGATTCCTCTTGTTGTTTGCACCTGCAGAATGAAGAGAATCCCACCTTTTACTTCCCAGGACTTCTGAGTTCTCCAAAGCAAGGCCAGGCTGAAGGGGGGACTTCATTAGTTCTGATTTATTGTTAAGAGGAATATGCTTCCTTCAGTACCAGCATAGCATCGCAATTACTAAGGCGTACGAAACTGAGGGACACTACTCTCCTTATTTACAAGCAGGGAACTGAAGTATCACCAGCCTGCTGACAGCCACTGTGCCTTCACCTCACACACGAAGTCTGCAAAGAAGCAAGAAGCTAAGTCTCTTGAGTAGGGGGCTAGGAGTGGTAAACTGTCCTCCCAACATCAACAGCTTCAGGAAGACAAGGAGAAAATTACCACTAAACAGTTTTAAACTTGATAATTTTTCCTACCCAGCTAATGTGCTAGGTATACTGTTTATACACCAGGAAATTATACTCCACATCCAAACAGTTCAAAGCACCCCAACCTTCTCCAAGTACGCTGGTCACAACTGAGTGGGAAGTACAATTTATTCCCTGCATGTTAGGTGGACATTAAACCTCTCAAATTATTCGATATTCCAACGCTCTTTTATCCCTGACTATATACATTCTACCACGACCTAAAATTCGCAAAGAGGGACACAATGGTTATAAGGACAAGCATGACTATTTTTCAGTGCTGTTTGAAATCACATGTGTTAGGTGTTTAAGACTTTATTTAATTCTGTTTTGCACATAAGCATATCACAGATGGTATTTCCAGGTTTTTTTATTCTTTTATATGTTCTGAGTTTTACAATCTTATTTTGAAGCTTTTTTTTTCATTCTCCATTTTTTACTACTACAGCTCTTTTTTCCTATTCTTTTTAAATCTTACATTACAAACACATAATCTGTTAGACCGTTATCTACTGGTCTAAAAGAATATTTTTCTTTGCTCTGCAAACTTTGCCTTTTGTTAGATCATAACACCTCCTCTGTGTGCATGCAAGGTAATCTCAATTCACATTATTTTTTAAAAAAGGCTATGGCTGAAATTAAGTTTAATTACTAATTGTATCAAAACACAAGAAGCAGTTCCTTCTGAAGGGAGACACCCACTGGTCTTCAAGGAGAAATAGTACCAACTACAAAAGCACAAGCTAGATAACTGTCAGGATGATAAGGCTTTTTAAATTCAGATTTTTCTTTTTAGAACTAAACTTACATCATAATTTAATCAACCCATTCAAATATGAAGTGGTGCATATCCATCTGAAGGAATGAATAAACAACTAAGCTGACTGACGTCACCAGCTAAGCCCTGGAACCAAAGTTTGCTGAAATCTAACAGACCTTTTGATAGCTATAAGTCCATTCTGGCTGCAGAAGGATGCTGTATTCATCCCTTTGGATTACTCAACTGCACTTACCATACTGTATCCTGGTCCTCACAGCAGCTACCGGTACATTGTATATTCTTTCAAGGTAATTCCTGATATCCACTTTTGTCATTCTAGGCAATGCAAAAACATTTTGGGGAAAGAAAGAAGAAAAACTGTAAATATTTTTAAAAAATAAACCAGAGACTGGTTGATACTCTGGAATAAATATGTTTTCTTCTTCTTTTAACCAGAGTAGCTTTACTGCACAAAAGTATAAACTCAACATAGATCACACACCGCTACAGCAATTCATTATCCATAAACTGTAACAACTGGTAAATATGTTATCCTCTGTAGCCTCAACAGTCAAAGTGCCAGATATATTCTGTATTCAACAGGCTTTTTCACTCTCTGAGCTGAGAGCCCTTTCTTTATCTTCTGAGTAGGAGTTTCTGGAATTACCAGAACCTGCCACAGGCTTGTGGGCTCTGTGCAATCAGACTGGTCAGGATGGAAGAGTCCTGACAAACACCTGGACATCACCTTGCTTCCTCTGGATCAAATTCACATGCGCTTCCTTCCTCTAAGCCCGTCCCTGGGAAGGCTGAGCCTCGCTAACCCTCGGTGAGAGGAGCCACGCAAGGCTCGGCACAGGAGTGCCCTCGCTGCCTCCCACAAGGTCTCCGCGGCGCAGAAGCCCCTTCCCGCTGCCCACGGGGGCACTCCGCCCTCCCGCCCCTCCGCCGCCACCACCAGCTGCCGTGCCCGCACTCACTCCATGGACACGCGGAACTGGACGGTGTCCTCGGGCTGCGGGACGCCGGGCCGCACCGCCAGCATGAAGAAGTTGGGACGGAAGATCCGCAGCTGCGGGCCGCCCCTCTGGAACAGCGGGTACCTGCGGGGACACGGCGCCGCGCACTGACCGCCTCACTGACCGGCCCCACACCCCGCTGCCCCGGCCCGGGACCGCCCGGCCCCCCATCCCATCCCACCCCATCCCACCGCATCCCACCGCCGCCCGTCCCGTCCTGCTCACACGACCCTCCTGGCGCGCGCCGCCATGGCCGAGCCCGGCTGGAAGCGGCGGCGCCAGAGCGGCTCCCGGCGGCGGCAGCTGCGCCCCCTGCTGGAGCGGAGGAGCGCGGGGGGGCCGTGTGAGCTGCGGGTGCGGCCGCGGGTCCGACCCTTCGCCGCGGGGAGCGGGACACAGCCTTGGGGCCAGGAGGGTCCTCTAGAGGAGCCGCAAGGCCGGGGCAGGCGGCGGGAAGTGTCTGCAAAAGGCCACATCTGGAGTATTGTGTCCAGTTCTGGGCTCCCCAGTGCAAGAAAGACAAGGAGCTACTGGAGAGGGTTTAGGGGAGGGCAACAATGATGACGAGGGGTCTGGAGCATCTCCCTTATGCGGAGAAACTGCGAGAGACAGAGGGGATCTCATTAATATGTATAAATGTCTTAAAGTTGGGTGCCAAGGGGATGGTGCCAGACTCTTTTCAGTGGTGCCCAGTGACAGGACAAGCAGCAATGGCCATAAACTAAAACACAAGAAGTTTCACCTCAACATGAGGAAGAACTTTTTACATGGAGGGTGGCAGAGCACTGGAACAGGCTGCCCAAGGAGATTGTGGAGTCTCCTTCTCTGGAGTCATTCAAAACCCACCTGGACATGTTCCTGTGTCACCTGTTCTAGGGAACCCTGCTTTGGCAGGGGGGCTGGACTAGATGATGTCCAAAGGTCTCTTCTAACCCTAACAATTCTGTGATTCTGTGAAAATGTCACCTCTGTGGGACTTAGCAGTGCCACCTGCATTCCACGGGATCTTGAGGACAGGCTACTTCCTCCTGTCCTTTGCACTGGTGACACCCCAGTGGTGGTGCAGTCCAGCCCAGGGGCCCTCAGCACAGCAAGCACGGAGCTGTGGGAGAACATCCAGAGGAGGCTGTGGAGATGCTGAGAGGGCTGGAACACCTGCCATGAGAGGACAGGCAGAGAGAGCTGGGGTTGTGCTGCCCAGAGAAGAAAAGGCTCCAGGAAGCCCTCATTGTGGCTTATAATACTAAGGTCTGTCACAACAGGGCAAGGGGCAACTGTTTTAAATGGAAAGGGGACAGGTTTGGATTAGATATTAGGAAGGAATTCTTTACTGTGAGGGTGGTAAGACACTGTAACAGATTGCCCAGAGAAGTTGTGGATGCTTCATCCCTGGAAGTGCTCAAGGCCAGGCTGCATGGGGCTCTGAGCAACCTGGTCTAGTGAAAGGTGTCCCTGTCCATGGCAGGGGGTTTGGAACTAGATGATCTCTAAGGTCTCTTCTTACCTAAACCATTCTTACAAATCCATGACGCCGCAGCATGTGCCAACATGATGTACATGTAGGCACCAGAAACAGGCTGAAGAACCATGGGGGAGAACCACCATCCCTAGTGGATTTCCCTCCAGAAGGGTATTTCAAGGGTTGGCAAAGGCAAGAGGCCCTACAGAATAGCTCACATCTCAAATTTGGTAACAATCATTTGTGTTTTGACATCTACATTGAATTAACCAAGTAATTCACACTTCAGTATTGGGCTTTAATATTGTATGCAGGTTAATGGCCCAAATAAATATTCTAATATAATATTCGAATGTGTCATACTCTATTTTGCACTGTGATTCATCTGCATCTATGGAGAGGTATGTGCTGAAAACTATCACTTCTAGACATTTTGCCTTTTATTCCCAATTCTCTGATTCACTTCATCACTCAAACTTTCAAGTCAATTTCAACAACATTTGGCACCCAGATTATGAGCTCGCCCAGAAGAGTCGGGTTTTGGTATCTACCTGTAAGATGGCTATAAAACAGGCCCCTAGTCCTGGGTCCCTGTTGAAGATACTGAGCCTCATTCTCAGTTGCAGAGCCAGAACAAATGATATTAAATAAGGATTTGGACCAACTCCAAAATCCTTGCAAAATGAGATGGTGGTAAATAAAATATGAAACACCACTCCAGAGGGCTGTCATTGGAGTAGGTACTGGTTGTGCTTTATTTACAAAATCCAGAGATTTGTACACAGCAATCTACAGGAGAGCATAGGGCTGGTATCAGGAGGATAAAGGGACATGTTCAGCAGGAATTGAAAATGCCAGCAAGGAGTCATCTCAGTTCCACAGGGAACCTGCTTCCCCTTGAGGAAGCCACCAGACCCCTCCAGGAAGAAAGAGAAGAAAAGCAGCAGCAATAGCCAATCCAGGCTGATGCAATTTTTGTTATCATTGAGGCGTGAGAACACAAGTGATCGGTGAAGGAAGAAAGAGGAGACCAGCAAGGTTTCAGCGCACCACTAAAGGCCATCCTGCCTGGTTCTTTACTTCCAGCGCCCGCCAACCTTGCCCTTGGCTCCTGCCTTCTTGCTGCTACAATACAAAAAGAAAGAAAAACTTGTCAGTATGATGGAAGTGGTGGGGCTCTGTGGCCACTCTGCATTTCTGACTATTAGATTAGGTTTGAGCTGCTTTCACTTCTAACAGGTTGGGCACACCCGTCATAGACCACATCCTAAGAAAAATATTGTAAATACTGTGGAAAGAGATTCCCCCTGGGGGTCTAAGTGAAAGACCAGGATGTGCATGCCTGAAAGAGGTGGACCCTTCCAGATTTCCTGCATTATCAGGGCAGAAATCCAGGTGGTCTCCAAACTAAATGACAGGCCTGTCCAACCACAGACTTGATGTTTCTCTGAATGCAAATCTGCTATGATCTGGATTTTAGGATTTAGAGCTCTTTTTGGAAAAATTTCCTCAATATCAAAAAGCTCTGATCGAATTCCCCAGATGCTCTAATCATCTATTAGTAGAGGCAAAAAGCTGAGCACTAATTTAAATACAACTAAGAACTGCTCTGCTTTAGCAAAGGCAGAGCGGCTTCTCACTTACATCATGAAAGCAAGAGCCTCCAAAGAAATCCAACCAACTCTTTAGGCCTCCTCTCAAATCAGTATCCCTGTCTTGCTCATGGAGCAGTCCAGCTAAACTCCCCACTCAAAGCACCTGAGGCAAACCCTCTCCAAGAGTATCTTCTTGCACACAGAAGGGCAATCCTACATGCAAGCCACTTACCTTCTGACTGAGAAGCAGACACACCTGGAGTCAGCATGGGGCTAGGTGTGAAGTTAGTTGAGTTAGATTCCGCACTAGTTCCCATTAGCAGCACCGTGGTTTATGGGGCTTGGCACACCCCCAAACCTTTTCATCTTACACACACACTGATGAGGCTGCTTCTTGAACCAAAGCACATGCAAACTGGGGGCAGCTCTTTGACACAGAAGAGCATGGGGTCGGGGGCCAAGCACAAGGTGGTGGGGCCTTGCTACCAACAGGGAGGCCTTCTTCAGAACCACTGGTTACTCCAGGAGCAGAGAAACATGGGGATGTCACATCTGGGGAGATTTTTGTTGTGCTGCCCCATGGATTGGTTCAAGAGCACCAGCCATATTTATGGAAGGATGTAGCACAGTGACAGAGACATACACATGTGTATACTTTACCTTTTGACCAAGATAGGCTTGGTCTAGTTGAAAAAATTTACCTTTAATGTGAGAGAGAGCATGCTTTTTCTGCTTATGTTAAATTAATCTCAATGTTCCTTTTGCCGGCCTTTCTGAAGGTTCAAAACCCAGTATAGTAGCTGCATAACTCCTCAAACAAAGACAGAGTCCTTTTATCTCCACAAGCACCTGTGATGTTTGATGTTATGCCTAACCTTTAGACTGTGCTTAAGGAGCCTTAATAACGTCTGAAGCAAAAGACTCACTTAATCCTTGTATAACACGTTAGCAGGCAATGCTTTGGAATGATGGTGTCTAGGCTGGATAGAAATTTAAGCACACAGAAATCTCATGAGCTGTGGACTTCTCAGTGCAACCTTTTCAAATGATGTCCTGAGAGAGTATCATGTCCTTTGGGGGAGCAGGCATGCAGTAGCCTGTTGTGGGTGGTGTGGTAGTGCCTCTCAAGAGCAGCAATGTCCAGCCAAACCAGGGCATCCTTCTGCAGCTGCACATTCTGCTGAGGTTTATCAGCCTACAGCTCTGTACAGAAAATACCACGTGAAGGTCAAGCGTTACGTTTGGCATCTACAGACAACCAAGCGCCCAGTGTTCCATTTATCTGTTAAAGCAGGGCGCCTTGGGGAAGTGGGAGGGTATTGTCTGGTCACTCCTATCATTCAAAGATGTCACCAAAGACCACTGCTTCATTCCTGGCATGACTTTGCTAAGATACAGAAGCACAGAGAAGATCAAATCCCACCACTGGAGAGCTCTCCTATTTTGCTTCCCTGCAGTTACTTCTCTGTGGCTGTCAGTTTTCTATGTCCTAGCCCCCAGGCTTTATCTACATCTGGTCTCTCATAAGTTCATTAAAAATACCTAGAATACTTAAAGATATAAGGCTTAAAAAAGTCTAATAAAATAGTCTTGTAGTGAAGGAAAGTGGGAGAGAAATGAGTGAAAAGAACTCACTACAGTAATCCCATGATGTTAGTCTTGTTACACACCATTCCTTGTAATCTTAGCAACCACTTGTTTACCCTTTGTAAACAAGGGTTGTATTCCCTCAAGTATTCAAAGCACCTTGGTCAGGTGTTTGAAAAACCCAGCAATAAGCAGATGACAATTTTGAAGTCAGGGTGTGAAGAAACATGGGGTTTTTTTTCTTGTTAGGTGTTACATTCACTTCAGTTTCCCCTTCATTTTCTCAATGTGAGGCAGGATGGGAGTCGCCCTTCCATCTCTAGCCTCATTCCATTGCAACAAGAAAATGTCGGTGTTGAGGCTGAAGTGACTAATTTGAACACTGAGAAGATATCCCCAGTCCAGGAGCTAGGAAGGGGATATAAGTACTTACTGCTTCTGGGCCTGATCGATCCGGTTCCTGAGGGTGACAATCTGCAAACAACATATATGACCAGCGTTTTTAGAGATCAAGAAACATTTTTCCCTCAAGGAGAGGGGAGTTTTACCTGCTGAAGTGCTGGAAACAGGTGCCTAGAGTAGGAATAAATACTTCCTTTGAAATAAAAGCTCACCCACAGTTGAAGAAGAGAAATGTTTCTTCTTGGCAATAAATCTGCAAGCCAGCTTCACACATCAAGGGAAAGAGGAGCTAGAATTTTATAACCCTTACTAGAAGAGTTTTACATATTCAAATTAATCTCCTATGAACTCACATACCAAACTGTAAGAGAGTGAACCAGAATGAGTTCTGCCCAGCTGGAAATGGATGCCTCCATCATCTGCATGTGGTGACCTCACCTCCTCACTTTTCCCTTAATCCTACACATTAGGAAGTGTGTAAGCTCAAAGAGCTTCCATGGTCTTTGGATGAGGACCTCAAGAATGGAAGATGGGTGTCACATTCTGCTGGAGTATCTTTGCTGGGCTGGCAGAGTAGGAGGCTCGGAGCTTGCAGCAGTCACCACCTTCCCAGCCACTCATCTGATAAGAGAAGATGACTTTTAAAGGGGCTGAAGAAGAAAATATTCAAGGGGAGTCTCAGGAACAAGAGAGGAGAGGGTTGAAGTGGGGGCTGTGAAAACCTTCCCAAGCTCTGCTGATGACTGCAAGCCTTCAGAGTGTCTGTCGTACCAGATGAAGCATCTCTGTTTAGCCATGAGTAAACTGCGTATTTCAACCTGATGCATGGGAAACCAAACACCTACCTTGCACAGGATGAGTACCTTATGGCCTGACTTAGCATCTCAGTCCTGGTTGGTAGGCCTAGACTTGCTACTGAAATCCTGAGACTCTTCCAGCTCAGGTACTGGAAAAGTCCACAAAAAGACTAGGGTGTGATAGAGAGCCCTCTTTTGCCCCTTCACCCTCTCATTTGGAACTGAGTCAGGGTTCTACTTCTTTTCCCTGAGTTGGAAAAATGCCTTTTCCGAGATGTACACTTTGCATCTGCTTTTGGTGCAATTTTAAGTTCTGCACTGACTCTGCAGGTCCAAGAACTGGTGACCCAAAATTTGAATATTTGGAGTCGCGCTTGACATTCCCCGCATGCAAAAGAAGAAAAAGAAAAGTCATACATTCAGGTTGTCCCAACAGCTGGTATTTCCTGGCTCATGTCTTTCCATGGCAAACAGAAAAAAAATAAGAGACTGAAACATTACCAAGAACACAAGGAAGAACAGATCAACAGATCACCTGCTTTTGTACTTACTCGTGGAAGTTTTATTATCTGCCTCAGAAGTTTAAATTGTTTTTTACAACCAGGTATTTTTCCTGAGTGTGGAGGAGAACCAGTTGTCTTCATTTTGACTCAAAAGACTCAAGACTTACCTTCAGCGATAACCTTGTGATTGTGACTATAACACTCACTCTCCAATGAAGCACCAAAGAGCAACAGACACTAAAGAATGGCTCCATTTCTGTGTGTCCCAGTTCCTTCCTTTGTCTCTCCCTTTTGCATCCTTGCTTGTGTTTCCTTCATTCTCTTTGCTATTTTCACTTACCTTTCTCCTCAATTTTTTCTTGCTATCATCTTCCCTTTGTTCTTTCTTCTCCCATCTTAGCCGTGCATTTTCCTTCTGCTTTCCTCATTCTTTGAATTTTTTGTTACTTGCTTTTCATCAGTGAGCACCTCTCTCTTTGTTTATGCAGAGGTTTCATTACCAGATCATGTACCCATCCCCTGGCACTGCCTTATTTCCTGTTTTTCCACACCCACTTGACCTGTCATCCTTAAGCTAGCCCTCTCCAATACTTTGGAACTGGATAACCATGTGCCACAAGGTAAAGAGGCTTTCTAAACCCTATACTATTCTTTTTTGTGAAGTCCAAGCTATTACACATGTATCCCTAAGCTTTTTTGCGTGTATCCCAGGTGCATCAGGGTGACACCCCATGCACACAATACCAGAGGTTTGGATAGGGAATTATTTTAGAGGTGCACTGGGTTCCATGCTCACTTCTTCAGCCACATCCCTGTTGGACTCTTGGCTCTTTTCTAAATTACCACTTTATATCTTTTCAAAAAATGGAAAGGGAGAGAAAAAGGAAGTGAATGGAGAGACACCAGATCCAGTTTTCTCTTTTCTCTCTGCACTTGGAGCCAAGCACCAGTTCCCATCTGGCACCTGGTCTCTGACCATGCGGCAGGCTCATGCATTTGGTAGCCTTTGCTGCTGCTGTTACACAGGCAAGTTCATTGTACTTACAACTTGGAAAGCTCCTGCAGCCTGCAACGCATTGTTAAAATCTAAGAGAGATTGAGATAGTTACATTGGTGTTGCTCACTCCCCGTCAGCATGTGTCTGTGTGATTGGAAATTAAAAGGAGAGCGAGACAGAGAGATCCAGTAGGATTTCTCAGCCACTGAAACCTGAAATGGGTGAGTGCAGCCCTATCCAGTGACTTTGTGAAGGAAACATGTCCACTTCCTGTTACCGTATGACACTTCAGTCAGATGCTCCTGTCTGGAGACAGTTTTCAGTGACTCCAGAGAGCTCAGCCCACAGGTATTCTGTCTGGGATGGAATAAAACTCACAACATTCAACTTTGAAATCAAGGATGGATGTAAAACTATTACTTTGCAATGGAGATTAATGAATTGAGTTTCTGAATTTTCAGGTCACAGTTACTTAGAGATAAACAAGAATGAATCAAATGTGTTTCAGCAGAGGGCAGGGAGTCTGTTTTCCATTGGGATTGCCTTTCCATGGGGCACTGAAAACCTTGAGGGTGATCTATCCAATTTCAGCCTAAAATGTGAAATCCAGTTCAAGTATGTATATTAGGGGAATGCAGTTCCAAGCATCTTGCTGCTTAAATATTGCAAAAGGGCATTGGAGACCCAAATGATGCCACAACATGGCTTTTGCCAGAGGAGTCACTGAGATTTTTACATTTTGGACCCAGTGCCATTAACAAAATGGTCTCTCAACTCACCTCATATTTTTTCCTCTTGATCTGCTCTGTAAAGTCATATTTTTCAGTCTCCAGCTGATATAACCAGTCCCATAGCTCCTTGGCCTTGTCCCTGTGTGTTTATGGGAAAAGGAAGATGGGAGAAACATGACATAAGATATTTTCCATGGTTTTCACATCACTAGTAACCAGGCTTTTTACAGTTTATTTAATGCAGTTCACTCATCTTTCTGTAAACCCTTTCTGTTCTCTGAAAGCTACTCACCATTTTCAAGGTCATATTTTCCCGCCTTCTCACCACCAAAGCTTTTAGACTTGCAGTCTTGCATATGTCACACATTAGCATAATTCCCCTAATTTTCCCCCTAACTCTTACTGAAAGATAAGACTCCAGTGGAATCAGACCAGAAGGAAGCAGGACTCTGAAGGTCACTCAGATAAGTAGAGCAGCTGCCATTGTGCAATCTTATCTGTGTCAGGGCTGAGGTGAGCCAACTTCATCTTTCAATCATGTGTAAACTCCAACATGTGCAGTCCAGACTATCATCTGATGACTACTCTGCACAGAATACTCAGATTCCAAACCTCCAGCCTTCATAGAGATCCATATTCATACCTTAGCAGCTCTAACTCACCCCTGGGAATGTTACAGATACTATTCTGTAGGCTTGTTCAACTAATCTCAAAGCTAGTCCTGTAAATGACCAATCCTAACTAGCAGGAGAGGCTAACTGAGCTATGCCAGGACCATGGCTAGATGGCTATCAATCCATTTCAACACTTCCTTACATCCCCATTTCCCCTCCATTCTCCACATCAAAGAAGGGCACAACTTCACCATGTCCTGTGATAAATTTCAGGGAAGACCCCCTCCTCTTCCTGATTTGGTCACTAGAGAAGACTCCAGTAAGACCAAAGTTGCGTGGATTACATTCAGTAAATTAGGATAAGCTTGTTACCTCAGCTTGTCTTCATTAAGGTGGTCAATGTTCAAGGGCTTGCGCCTCTCTGCCAGGATCTTCTTCTTTGTCTCTCTAGCTGTTTGCTTCTTTCCTCTCTTCTGATCAGCCTGTTTTCAGAATATTAATTAACATCAGACTGCAGAAATTAAGCCTGAATGAAACCATTTCAGCGACAGAGCATGTAAGACAAGCTGCTGGGGATCCAAAAGAAGAAAAGTTGGGCTGTTTTCTCAATTCTAATAAAGCCTGTTTCCAGCCAACCCCATGATTTAATGTTTTTATGTTAAATCCATTGATATACGATTTTTACCTTAGCCAGATAACTGCTGTAATTTGCACCCATGGAGGACAGAGCCTTCTTCTTCTTCAGATCATCCTCAGCTTTTCTCTTGGCATCTTCTTCCTCTCTCCGTGCCTTTTCCTCCTGTGGAGTGCAACACACAGAGCAGATTACTCTAGGGGATACTCCCAGCTTCCCCAGCAACCAGCATCACTGCAGGGAATGTGATCAGAGAAGTATATTGATGAGAATTGGCAACTCCTGTTTTCTGCCCTTGTTTTAAAGGGTGGTCATTTCATCTTTGGACTGAGACAGGCAGAACCTGCAGTTTTTCCTGTCTCTAGAGATCTCCTCCAGTTTGATGTTGGGACAAGGAGAGAGAAGCAAAGACACTTACCGCAAGCCTTGCCTGACGCTCCTTCTCCTTCTCAGCCCGGATTCTCTGTTGCTCTGCTCTTTCAGCTCTGCGCTTCTCCTGCAAGAAACAGTGTCAGAGGCATTGGATCATCACTGTGGCTTTGTCTGCCTCCACTATTACACACCACTGCCAAGAGCTTAGTTTCATAAAGAGTGAGCCACCTTCTCCCTTGCTAGAACATGCAAAAGGGTCTCATGTACAATTCCCAGAAATAAAAAAAGAGGCTGAGAGGGGACTGATGTGGGAAAAGGTCATTAAATGGTGACTTGAGCAGTCACTTCTGTATATGGCAGTGCAGCTTTCAGTCAAGGTCTGTCAGTGGACTAATGGATTGAGCTTCTCATCTACAGATGATCTCTCAATCTAGTACAGGGAAATGGCAGTTCAAGGACTCACAATTCTCTCCTTGAGGGCAACAAGCTCTTCCTCTTCCTTTCTCCTGGCTTCAAAGTGGCTGTCAATCAAGGCCTGCAGTTCAATCAGATCTTTGTTCTGCCTTTTCTTTTGGATGTCCTAGAAGAGCAGGAAAGTGCATTAAGCCTATATTGCTCCAGGAACATGCCCTGGACATTCCCAGCACCCTGCATATACACAGAGAAACAAAAACAGAAAGTGTCTGTAGATATCCATGAAAAATCTATGGGATTATCTTAAAAGGCTGTTGGTGCAATCAGTGACTCATTCCAGGTGACAGTCAGAAGCCCAGAAGGGTAAAGAATCCAAATCTCCCATTCCCCTATACCGTATTTTATCCTTGCTTTGCTTACATACCTATCTTTGCATATACTTAGCTTCGTCCTCTTTGCTTTGGAAAATGAATCTTACTTAGAAAATATTCCTGCATTTTGGGCAGGAAGGTTGAAAACCTGTGGAGGTTTTCAACACCAGAACTTCTTCAATTTTCTATCAACTTTCTAGGAAGGTATTTGGATCTCTCTTTTTTTATTGTAATTTCAGCTAGTTTTTCTCAGCAATAGCTGAAGGCCTGCAACTTTCAAACCATTTACAAGGATGGGACAAGGGATCTGAGATCTCCTAAAGCATTTGCTTTTTCCTTCTTATATTGGCTTCAACTATTCAAGGTGAAAAAAAAAAGAAATACATGATTTTAGCTGAGTCACATTATCAGTGAATGCATCCAGACAGCTTCAGGGAGCAGAGAGCAGCCTTTTACTGAAAACAAGTGGCAAAGCAACCACACTCTGGTCCTTGCCTTTATCCTCAGCAGTATCCAGTACAGAAGGAGTTATGTGGGTTTACACACATGTGTATGAATCAGGTACAGACAAACACCGCCAGTCTCAGGAATACTTACATCAAAATCTACTTTCTCACCCTCTGGTATTTTAGGAGCAGTTAGTCTGCAGAGAGTCGAACACAAAACAAAAAGAAAATAAAAGAAAAAGGAAGGATTTTCATCTTAAAGAACAGGCAGCTTTTTAAGTAGCATGTCCTGACCTCACCAGACCTGCCCTCAGAAACAATGCTGATAAGGAGGAGTGTTGGTGGAAATACAGAGGGGTGAAACAGCAAATCAATGGCAAACTACTCAGGATAGTACTAAGGAGCACTGTCCTTCCTGGAAGGCCATGCAGGTCAGGTGCTACGCCCAAAAACCCTTTACACTCCAAAGCCTATGGTCATTCCCTACCACATGGAAAGATGTTGGTCTGTGAGGCCGTCTGCACAGTGCTGCACACTCCGTTCTGGGCAGCCGGCAGAGCGGGAAGGGAGGGTGCTGGGGCCCAGAGCCAGAAGGTTTATAGGAAGCTTTAGTTAAGTTTAACTCAGCCCAGCCCAACATTTGCCACCCTTCCTACTGTCAGCAGTCCTGGAGGGACAGGTAGTTTCCCAGCTGTGGCCTCTCAGGGAGGATTTACTCTTGAGCTGCCTGTATTTTGGGGTACTATGAGAACACTGTATCTCGGACAGTTCACAAGCTGCCTGATTCTACAAGGAACTGGTCTTAAGATCCAGACCAGTAACTGCTGCTAAGGCATCCTCTGAAAGAATCAGACATCCTGGAAAGGCATGCAGGAACAGATGGATGTTGCATGCGGGAGAGTTGGATAAAGGCTTCAAGTGGCCATTTGCCTAATAGACAATCTAAGAGCTTCTGCTAGACCAGAAAAATGATCCCAGGGTTCTGAAACTCCCTTTATTCTGGGCTTCTCCTCTGTATTTGGAAGGATGGAGCAAAACAGGAAGGGAAAAAGAGGGAGAAAGTTAAAACAACAGAGATCACGCCAGCTGCTAAAGTAAAAGGAGGGAAGGGAAATATGATCTTAGGGGAAACATCCCAGAGAAACTGGTTAAATCTCAAGCACTTCCAAAAGAAATACACACACTCACACACCCCTTTTGCTAGGAGTGAATCTGTTTTTACCCTTGAAACAGAATTTGGCAGAAAAGAATCAAGAGACTGTATAAAAGTCTCAAACATAGCATCTGGAAAGCAATGGTTTTGTGTAAATGCAAAATTATTTTCCTCAAACCATCCTAACCAAAGCTCTAAGGAGGATAGCTGGGCTGGAGGATAGAAGAAAATGTTGCCTTTTTCAATCGGCACTTCTTTTGCTAAAGGCAACCTGAATTCACAGTCATCTCAATGACAACTAGGCTTTACCAGTTTAGTTCAAATCCCTCACATGGAGGCCAGGATGGAAAAATCTTTATGACATACATTTTCTGTTCATTGGCTTCCAAGACAGCTTAAGGCACATGTCCCTGAGATACCTTGGTGCCATGGGGAAGATGCTTATTCTTCTGCACTGTGTGGTGCTCCTCAAACCCAGCTTGGAAAGGCCATCCTCTCTTAGCAAGCATCCTCTCCTGCTGAGGTACATGCAAAATTCCCATGGGCATCAATGGGAATGATCTTTTCATCTCCAGGAGAGGCATAATGCCCTGATAGGCAGGCTAACCCATCACAGAGACTGTCACCTTGGGTTCTCTGGCTGTCAGAATTCTTCCCTTGCAACAAGTGACCTTTCCCTGGCTCTCAGAAATGTGCTGGTCTTATGAGTTACTTGCTTAATATTTGTGCTTGTGATCAGCTCCCATCCCTGCTCTGCTTTTTAAACTTTAGTTATTAACTCCAGTGTAATGCCAGCAAGTTCAGCACTGTTATTCTCACAAACAGAAGTAAATTAAACCTATGTGTTTTTTCTGGCTCATTCTCTCAGAGACCCAGGTTGACTTGCATAACCACACACTATATTTGAACTTTCAGGGATGCTGATGGATTCTGCAGTACAAGACTCTCCCTGTGTTGGCTCAGTGGGAGGAACTGAGGAAAAAAAGCTCACAGCCTATTGAATCTGATTTTAAAAAAAAAAAAAACTAACCAGATTTGTAAAGTAAAAGTAAAAACAGCCTCTTCAGGAGTGGGTACATTTGGCCTGTTATCAAAATCATACTACAGAAAGATATTACATTGTTTCAAATGCTTATTTGCATTTTGAGACTGATGGAGGAAATTTGGAATAGCAAATGGAACACTGTAGAATAAAATAAAATGAAACATTGGGGTGTCCTGCACAGGGCCAGCAGTTGGACTCAGTGATCCTAATGGATCTCTTCCAACTCAGCATATTCTACGATTCTATGATTGTAAGAGGAAAAAATAGCAAAAATCTTACACTGGAAAATATTTAGTGGAGGAAATCAGTTGTAAGATTGTTGGATAATAAAAATTTGAGAGAGTGGTTGGAAATGGATTATTGAGATAATTAAAGGAAAATACATGAGAGATGCATAAAAGAGATCAGAAATCAACCTTTCCTTCCTCTAACCCTTTCCCATATAAATTTCATTAATGACATTTTTTGGGGGGTAGACTCTTCTCATTTACTGCAAGAACTCCGCCTACCAAAACATGTCTCAGTTGAGGCCTCTAGATGCCAGAGCGAAGCTAATAAAATAAACAGCAAGTAATTTGAAAAGTATTTTAGGCCGCTCTACTATAAAGGAAGTCACAAATTGCTCCTGAAGAGAAATACCATTAGCATGCTTCTGTATTTCTTCAGTTATATTTTTAATTGTTTTGCTTCTCAAATAGCCAGTGAGCTTCTTAACACATTAGTTAAATTGCCTTTTACCTGGAGAGAGGAAAAGTAATCATGATTAACCAGTCTATCAGGGATGTTGTTTACACAGGATTCCCTTCCTTCTTGACATACACAGAGAATTTTCATCACCATTCCTGTTTAGCTTAAAGCTGCCAGTCAGTAACTCTTCAAAGAGAGAGGGGGAAAAAAAGCAGACAGGAAATGACTGGTTTTGTTTGTTGACCTTGGTTGCCAGGATCAACACCTGTCTGTCAAAAACTGTGAAACTGGTTTCAGCTCCCACCGAATCAGCACTTTAAGCTTCATTAAACCAACAAACAATTGTAAAAATAAAAAGAAAAATTAAGGTTAGTTGTTCTTGAAATAAGAATTCTAGTTAGAATACCTAAAGGTACCTCCAGAAAACCAGAAAAGGGGATGTTTTATTAAAAAGCAAACAGTAATAAATCTGTCCTTTGCAACGCATTGATCCATACTGTATGCACCAAAAGCAGCCCAGGGATGGGATTTTTTTGAAATGCCCCTTCTTTCAAGAGTCAAGGAACTGGGCCAAAATTTGTTGACAAGCAGGAATTGCCATAGCAAATTCCTGTTCCTATGGTGGATTTTGACATTCTGGTCATTCTGACTATGAACCATGGGGCTGAGACAAAATCCCCACATACAACCCTGCCAAAAGAAGGCAAGAGACACTGGAAATCCAAGTTCACTGCCCTGGTGATTAGAGAATCTCTGAGTTTCTGGTTTCCAAAAGGCTAGCAGAGGGAGGGGATACACCACCATAAATACCACCCCGCTTTCTTCTTCCCAATCTATGAGATATTCACACGTGCTCCCCTTCTCTGGGAATCCATCTGAACTGTCTTTACTTCACTCAGAAACCCTTAAACACCCTCCCTTAATTCCACTTCTCAGAAGCAGCATATCTAACTCACACTGTGTCCTTGGGAAAAAAAGAAAATCAATATGCTATTAAAAATAAAAGGAAAGAATGAAAAAAAGAAGGATAAAGAGGGACTCAGGAAGGTCCTCAGGGTATTTCCCTAAATTAGAAAAAAGCCTGAAAAGCAAGCAAGAAAATTAAAACAAATGAACAAAAAAAAAAAATTACAAAAGCAAAACAAAACAAAACAAAACAAGGTAGCACAGAAAATTCAGGGTGTTTTCAAGTGATGTTGGGCTTTGTCTTTCAAAGCAGGTGGCTGGGTGTTCTAGGGGTTGGGACAATCAGAACAGAACTGACTTCAAAGGCCTCTAAAACTCTGTGACAGTCTTTCTATACATTTAAACTGGCCAAGTGGGGGGCTAAGTTATCTTGCCCACATACAAGAGCAAAACATTTAGATTTGGTCTTTTCACATGTGTACTCCAGCGCCCACTCAGCCAAGTATTACAACCAGACTATCTTAAGCCCATGGCCTGCCCCACCCGTCTGAATAAATTAATCCACATTTGATGTTTGGCACAATTTTAAATGTGTGGTTTGGGCAGAAGTTTAAAATTCTGTAGATTCAGACCTGGAGCCCATGATCTGCTCAGGCTGAGTGAGGATGGCATGTCTGTGCAGGGCTCAGCTCCATTTTCAAGTATGCCATATGATTTAAGAGATGCTTTCGTAATTTTTGGGGGATGAAGAAGTTTTGCTGATGAGAGCTATAACACAACAGGTTCCACCTAAAAGACAACTCCAGAGCAAGCTTCTGGAGTTTGATTTTCATCATCTACTATCCTGAGGAGGATGTAGAAGCTTCTCAATACACTAGATACCCCCCAAGGGTGATTGGATATGCACAGTGAGCGATTCTTTGCGGCAGAGATGTTTTGGCCCAGTTCCTGAGTTTAAATTCAAGTGAGGAACAAAAACAGACACAGAAAAGAAAGTGAGATGTTAGGAAGATGACTTTGTTGTCCTAAGACAACACTAAGCTACCATCATTGTATTCGCCTTCTTCATCAGCTGTAGGTTGAAGGATAAAAGAAAAAGAGAAGAAGCACAGCAGTCAATTCACAACCAGCACTGTTCTGAGAGCAACTGTCCCCACTCCCTTCCTGCTATGCTGGGAACCTTAGACCCTCTGGAGATTGAACGAGAAGAAAAAAACACCTTTTTGGTGACCTGATTTGGCAAACATACGGCCCTTTTCACCATGTTCATCCAAATCCATCCAGAAGGATCATTTCCCTCCCCTACTCTCTTTGCTCTTGAACGAGGTCAGTGTTTTTAACACTGTTTCCCCAGCACTGAAAGAGAAGAAAGTTGAGTCTGTAGGCACATCACATACCTTCCTCGGGAGCTTCCTCTGCTGTTGTCATGGTGCAAGCAGCGATGGAAAGACAGGAAATAGAAAAAAAAAACAGAACAGATATTTAAAGCTCTTGGAATCCCGAGAAAGAGACCAGGGAATGCATGAAGGGGGGAAAAAATAAAGGAATTAGTGAATTAAGGGAGAGAGAAAAGGTATCTGGAGAGACTGTCAGGAGTTAAAGATGCTGTAATGTTAAAATAGTAGTAAGCATGGAGGTTAAAGGAGAAGAGGGCTGCAAATAATCATTGTGGTTAATATTTGTTTCTCTTGTTTTGTTCTCTTCTACCAGCCCAGGACTCCTGTTCTCTCTCTCTCAGACACACACATACGAACTTTTGTGTTGCAACTAGATGGAGTAAACCAGAAGTCGTGTCACATACCTGGCTCATGAACTTCAGGTGTGAAGTGTCATGGAACAAGTTGCGATGGAAAGCAAGAGAATGAGAACGAGAAACCTGTTATTTCACACACCAAAAGAGCTTTTGAGCCAAAGGGGAGGAGGGGCAGAGAGGAAAAGGGGAGCCAAGAACCAACTTAAGAAGTAAACCTGAGGTAAAATAATAACATTTGAAATAACATATAAACAGAAGACACAAGTCAGGAAAAGTGAAAGAGGCAGATTTGTGATAATAGTGCAGTGCTTAAAAAACACTTCTAAGCATAATATGACATAAAGCACAACCTGACAGCACAGTGTACCAAGGTTTACCTTGATTTGAAATATGCACATGAACATAGTCATCACTTTCAAGGCACTATTGGATTCACCTTTTACTGCAGCAGTATTTCAGCCATTTGAAATAAATACAGTGTGGTTCAGAAACCTGCTGAAATGCCTGCCATAACTCATCATCAACGTTCAGCTAACCTCCAAAGGAGGTCAGTTCCCTTCTAGATCTATGGCTCAGGCCATTTTCTTCCTTGAGGAAAACTTTGATGTCTGTATAAATGTACTGCTGTTCTTCACATCCATTTGCAATGCAGAATTACAAATGGATTACTTCATAGGAAGAAAAGGTTCATTAAAAGTCTGTGCAGGCCTACATGTCATTCTTCTGGGATTTGACAAAACAAGAATAGATTAGCAACGTGAATTTGCAGGGCAGATTTTGCTTTTCAGTCATACACACAAACCACTGAATATTTTGCAAAGCAGGCATAAAAATAACACAAAATCTCAGAGCATTTATATTCCCTGTGTACAGTCAATGGGCCAAATTCTGCCCCAAGATTTGAAATAAATCCTTCCCTATAGGAAGAAACATTCATTCTCATATCACAGTGCAGAATCTAACCCAAGCCACAAGGACAATTTTTGCTGAGCTACTCTTTCACAAGCATACATGTGTTCGCCTAGTTTTTAGTAAAATTTTCGTGCAATGGGTGAGTTTCCTCCTCCTTAGTGCTGATTACACTTTACTGAGAAAAAATATTAAACTAAACTAGAACCACCCCAAAGGCATGCAAGTTACAATCGATCATTAACTAATAGGTTGTTATCCCCTGTCACCTTGTATTCACACCACCATCATTCACACACACCATCCCAGCAGACAGACACTGGGGAGTTTAGAAGTTAAATCACATACCTGGAGGGGGGGCTTCATTTAGTAGGAAGTGTCAGGGGAAAAACACAGGAAAGGAAGATAAAAGAATTAGAAATAAGTTATTCAGGAGGGGATCACCTCAAACTTTGGTAAGACTAGGCTCAAGAAATATCATTTGCAGACCAGGTTATAGGGATAGACTGTTAATAAGAGTAGAAAAGGAGAGTAATTACAGTGGGATATGAAGTAGACAGGAAGGAGATGCCATAGAAACAAAAGATAAAGGGAATTTGAATGTTGATGAATTGCAACAGTTTAAATCATGCAAATATATAAACCATGGGCAAGTATAGTAACACTGGTGACCCTTAAAGTTGAAAGAAAACATACCCAAGAAGAGAGTTTTACAAGCATGTAGCATTACCTAGATTTCAGCTATGTACACGCCCTTTTAACTATCAGTGCTAGCATGAGGATGTGAGAATTACTGCAAGGAGGTGCTGCTTTGGATGTATCTCTATGCCTGCATCTGAAGCTCCACTATCTAAGAATCCCTGCTGGCAGATTCAGGGCTTAGCTCTGCAGAACTGGAAATATTTGTGTCTACACAGAGCTGGTCTCTGCTGCAAGGGACTAGAAACTGCTCGAGCCGGCGTGCCAGGATCCTGCTGCAATCCACTCCCTGTGAGTGGAAGCAGCTCAGGTTTCTGCAGCTCAGGTATCTGCCCTCTGTCCCAGCTGTGGTGTAGTCACAGCCCCAAGAGTTTTCAGGGGCACTGAAAAGTTTCTTCTAAGCTTCTTAGAAGGTGACTTTTCAGTTACAAACAATATATATACTTTCTTACAGGGAAAATAAATTTTAGGGAATCTTAAGAATTGATTGATTCTTCATGATTCTGGTTTTCTTCAACATCTTCAAATTCCTATGTACAGGAATGCTTCAGATTAATACATAGGAATTTAGATGTCACAGACATGCGCTTGGTTACATGGAAAGAGTCAACAAGGAAAAATAAAGGAATTAGAGCAAGAACCCCACAACAGCAACAACGCTGAACTTGTGCAGGCCAAAGCTGTGACTTAGATGATGTGGTAGGCAAAGACAGCATAAATAACAGAGAAACTAATGCAGTTTCATGCAGTTATATGAAAATCTAGGATTGTCTCCTGACATAAAAGTTTTCTGTTAAGTTTGTTATATTTACATTGTCTTTATAAACTTTTGGTTTTGTTGTGCTTTATGTTATAGAGGCAAAGGAAGACTTAGGGAGGGTGTACGTATGGCTTTATTGTTTATCAGACTGTGTTAATACCTTCTGTTTTTCACAAATTTCAAGCTCATACATCTGTCAAAGCTAGAGACCAACACCTGGGTAATGAGTAGCAGTTCGATAACTATCAGGGAGAATAGGTACAGAGCCAGGCAAAGCAGCAGGGATGGAAGCAATGACCTTTAACTTGTGCAAATCAAAGTCAGCAAAATCTTAGGTGCAGATTAACAGACAAGAATGAATATGGTTAAAAGGAGAAGAGAAAGATGTGAAACAAGAAGTGACAAGAACAGGAGAGATGTAAGAAGCAGTGCACAGATGAATGTTGAAGTATTAAGTCATGTAAAAATCAATCAGGTAGCTTTCACCAACCCTGGCAAAAGCATTGATCTGGTCTGAACTAAGAGGCTGGTCTCCCTCTGTGGACAGCAGAGTGAAATAGCTGGGGTGAGTGGCTGCTGAGATGTGACTGCTTTAATAATGCTACTCCAAATGGCACAGAATAATTTTCATAGACAGTTTAGAGGATGCTGCAAGTTCAGTTTCTGTTTTTCCAGGTAATAAACATTAAAACATTCCCGTAAGCACTGTGAGATGACTCTGAGTCCAGTCAGTGGCTATTATTGCAACTTACACATTGAGATGTTTGTCTTCAAAAAATGTTATTACATTTTTCATGCAGCAGTTAGCTTTATCCTCATTATTATGCATCACAGAGGGGGGGAAATTATGACTGGTGGAAGGTGTAAGGAAGCTGCAAGTTTCAGTTTATCATTAATATTTGAACTTCCACCATCTTTGAATTCCTGAGTATAATATTAGAGTTACTGCTATCATTTTCCAACAGAAATCATAGCTCAATTAAATTTCAATATTTCAGAACTCACATAGATTTAGATAAGATTTTGGTTAAAAAAAATAGAAACTGTTTCACAACTATAAAAGGTTGCAGAGATATTAACAACTCTGGAACAAAACTTTTTCACTTTTTGCCTGGTGGCAATCTCTCATTCCAGATTTGTTCTTGCATTACACTATATATACCCCACATTATCCATAAAGGCAATGCTTCACAAGCTTCTAAAATAGAATTTTCATTTCAAAATTTGGAAATCTTCCATAGAGGAAAGAGGGAAAAAAAAGTTGGAACATAATGTTTTAACTAAATAAAAAACATATTTTTCAATAGCTGTCAAACAAGGCGTTCCTCCTTTTTTTCTTGTCTTTCTCTTTTTTTTTTTTTTTTTTTCCTTTTTGGTTGGTTGTTTGAAAAGTTTCCATTTTGTCCCAATTCAGCACATGACCCAATTGTGAAATTGCCAAGCAGAATTGAATTTCCAGAACACAATAACCCTTCAGATTGACGCAGAGGAATTCAGAAGTCACATACCTGGTTCATGGACTTCTTTAAAAGGGAAGTAGCAGGGAAGGAGATGCAAAAAAAAGATAAGAGAATTAGAGCAAGAGACAGAGGATTATTAAAAAACCTTAGACTTTTCTTAGCCAGGGTGGAGGGGTTAAAGAGATAAAAATCATTAATCAGATTAAGTGAGAAACAGAGGGCACATATGGATGGCAATTAGAAAATCGTGGAGGAAGGAAAGGGTTGTTGGGATATTAAAGATGACTAATACATATATATTCATAACATTATAAATCAAGTGCCATTGGTAGCCTTTGGTTGACAAAACATTATTGTATGTAGAGCAAGTCCATTACCCATAGGTCTGAATGTGCAAGAAGGGTATAAACAACCCGCTCTTATTCATGTGCATAGAAATCCCAGCCACTGCAGAAATCAATGGGCTCCCAGGAGCTGGCATTGATTTCCTTAGTGCCCAGGATTTCACCACTGGTGTGTAGGACTGCACACCGATGTGGGAAGGTAAGTATGAGCATGTTACTGCTCTCCAACCTGCAGGATAAAGCATTTGATGAAAGCCTAGCTGGGCAAGCAGAGAGAGGCAGGCAGAAGGGCAGTTGAAAGGTAAATGGGTTTGGGCTGCCAGGTTGATGCTTTAATAAGCATGACCTTGTATTTTGCTAATCACACATATTGTCTTACCAGAACTGAACTTTAAAATTCAGCTTATAAAATCAAGTAAAAATGCAACCCTGCCACCCCCATTTTTGCATAATGCACATTAACCCAGAAACATACCAACAGTTATGGAAAAAGCAAACACTACACCTTTTCTCAAGTATGCTGCAACCAAAATGATGCCACTCGGTGCCATCCTTAGCCCAAAAGAAAGCTAGGTGTGACATGGTGCCACTTGTTGCTTATGACTTCAGGTGGAAGTCCCATCACCATACATTGCTGCAAAAGGGAGTTCTGCCTCTGCGCAGTGGCGAGAGGACAGGAGGAAGAGGTGCACCCAACTGAGGGACACGGCATTGCCACAGGACACAGCTGTCCCACCTCTAACCCCAGTGTATGGCACAAAGGAAATGGGTTTGGAAACACTCTCCTCGTATCAACTGGTGTCCATACCAATAGCCTGGTTAGAGACATCAGGTGCTGGGGAATACATAAGCAATGCCCAGCCTGTGCTTCAGACATTGTTTCCAAACAGCAGTTAGTACTTATTACTCATCACACTGCTTATCCTACAAGAGCAAAGCAGCAGAGGGTATTTTTGCATCGTCTCATCTTCAACCACCTCCAGAATTCCTGCACGAGTTACCGCTCCAGACAGAAACAGAGGAATTCACAAGTCATGGCACATACCTTCCTCATGAGCTTTAGCGTGTGGGAAGAGTCACAGAGCAAAATGCAAAGGAACACGAGAGCGTTAGAAACATCAGAACAACTTTTCACTTGTGCAAAATGGAGGGGGAGGGAAAGACCGAGAATACGTGGCAAGGAAATAAAATGAATACGGATATGAAAAGCAGTACTGGAAGTGAGGGTACAAATGATCTGAGATATTAAAAACATAAAGCTGATTTAAGCAGCCATATCAGATGACATTTGTCCTATGCGCCCATTCCAGCAGTCCTGCATAAAGCCCGGAGCAGCATGCTGTTTCACAACCCTGACACTTGGATTTATAACCTGAGGCCAGCAGGTTTTCAGGGGCTGTAAGTACTACCATGAGACAGTGGTCTAGAAACTCCATTATATGAACAAGAAAACCATCTTTAATCATTTGCAAAGCTAAAACATCAAATTTATCACCATTTGCTTTATACCACAGGGTTTAAGATGAGAAAAATATGTGGAAAGGCTACTGTAAGAATGTCAGCCAATCATGAGCACATCTGCACATCGTCTGGAGGCCAGACCCACCCCGAATGGTCCAAAATAAGTCTCCCAGGGAGACCCAACCAAACTCAGAGTGAAGGCTTTTCAACATTCATCCTTTTAAGAGGTTTACATTTCCCAGAAGTTTTCAGGCTTTTTTTTTCATGCAACAATGAGCACAAAGTATCAGCAGTCAATGTCAAGACAGAACATGAAGGAAGACAGTACAAAAAACAAAATGGTAGCAAGTTTTAGTCTATATTAATATGCCTATTTTTAACTCCTGTTTTCTTTTACCATCTTATGGCTTACTGGCTAAACCAGAGCTTACTCTGAAAGACGGCAATTCAGGAGTCATGTCACATACCTTCCTCATGAGCTTCTTTAGGTGGGAAGAGCCACAGGACAGGATGGAAAGGAACATTATGAGAAATACAGTGTTACATAAGCTGACATTACACAGGCTGAAAACTCTGCTCAGAGGGAAAAGTTTTACCCTAGTAAGGGATGTGCTAATGGCCAGGAGGGGAAAGAATTTGCAGCATGTGTGGTTGGGAAACAACTTCACCTTCATGAGAAGGAAAGAGGCAAAGACATTGAATCAGAGAGGGGAAATCTCACGGTAAGCTCAAATAATACATGCTGAAATTTCTCTCTAGTTCCAGTTTTGGAGGAACAATTCCTGCCATTGCCCAGATTGACTTTATGGTGAGCTCTGCACAGGTCAGGAGGGGCAGAGAGGCCAGGTTACCCCTTGGACCGAGACTATTCCTGTGTGTGAGCCTCTGCGAGAACCTGTCACAGAGGTGAGGTGGAAATCAAAGGCAAAGGGAAGCAATAAGGCAAAGTAACTGGGTCCTGATCCTCTTGCACCACCCTTGAATCCCCACCACCACCAACAAGGAGATGGCGGGGAGCAGTTTGGAAGGCAATGGCACGTACCTGCCGGAGCAGCTTCATCAGGTGTGACATGGCAGGAAGTAAAAGCAATGAGATGGAAAACAAGAAGAGTTAGACTAAAGAATGTGTGAATGTAAGAGGGTCTAAAAAAAAACCACAGAGGATATGAAATAGAGAAACAGAGGATGATGAAATGGAGACAGGTGACCAAAGCACACATAGATACAAGAAATGTAAAGCCTTCTGAACTTGGATGCTGTAAAAACTCTGCAAACTGCTCAGAGTGGGCCTCTCGTGGCACTATAAACAGGTTTACCCCTGTTTAAAATACACCCAAAGCATGAAGCTTTGCAAATGCAGAACCGACACGCCCTTTGGCTCCTTGTACCTGGAGCACCACATCCCAAACCCCTCAAGTGCAAAGGGTGAGTTTCTGTTCCAGCCCCTCTTCTGCCCTGTCTGTCCCCCCTTGCTAATGTTGTATGAAATGTGAGGAGCCAGCTGGGGTTACTTGCCAGCATCTACGTACATATAATTATGCCGTATTGTTTATATTATATATAATATTATATATTATAGTTTATAAACTTATAATATATACAATATACTATATATAATATGACATATTATAGAATATGTGCTATGTACCATAAGGCTACACACGTATTTTCCACAGATGGATTTTGACTTCAAAATCCATCTGATCATGATCTGCCAGGCTACGTAGGAGAAACCAGTTGACACTTGATAGAAACCTTTCTAGACAGACCTCAGTTATTCCATGGCACGTGTTACAAACAACCAGGGCTAAAAATCAGCCTTGGAGACTGCTGTGGCTTAGGTGAAAGGATGATATCCACATTTCCCCTGCTGCTCCCTCCCCAAAAACCAGAGCAGAGGTGTCTGCACAGATACTCCAGGATTTGAGGTACCCTCAGTGAAACTTGTGCAAGGGACAAGAAAAGCCCTCTGCCTGCAGGTAGTTTGTCACAGCATCTTTCTCTTGCCTCTCGCTTTCTTCTACCACCTTGCAAAATCGAGGTGCACATCAGCACCAAACTCTGCTGCAGGAATGAGCAGGGCTGAGGTGCTGCTTCACATACCTTCCTCCTGAGCCTCTTCTGTGGGTGGGAAACGTCACACAGCAAAGGAAATGGGAGGAGAAAATTAAAACAAGGAATATGTTATTGGAACATTCTTGAGGTTTGCCAAGCTCCCAGGCCATTATGGGCAAGAATACACAATGATGGAATTACAGGGTGAGAGAGAATTAAAAATAACATTTTTATGGGGACATTATGGGGTTATAAATGTTACTGAAATATGGGAATATGACCACAAGTGAAAACCACATAAAAAGGCATCCAATATTTTATTCTTTATTAGAGCTGGCTAAAATTTCCTAAAACTGGCTTTTGGTAATTTTTTAATCAAAAATAAAACTGCTGTATTTCTTTTGCTTTACATATTTTTCTCAGTTGGTGAAAAAAATTCACCAACATTAATCAATTTTTGAAATTTAAAACAAACTCATTCCCAAATTCTAACAGATGAGTATAAACTTTGCAGGTGTCCCCCTCCCTTTAAAAAATTTAAGCTTTTGGAGAGAAAGGAGAGGACTTGCAGTAAAGCAGTTCAGTAAAAAAGGTAGAAGAAAACAAATACATATATATTTTTTTCCACATACATATATGCATTTATACATACATATATATATATATATATATATAATGGTTTGGTTTGGTTTTTTAAACAAAAAAAAAGGCCACATTTCCTACCAGCTCAATAAATGACATCAATGTCCATCATTGCATTGATGTCTATGGCTCAAGACCAAATCTCAGCCACTGAGTGTGAACCATTTGCTCTGGATTTCTGCACACAAATTCTTCCTCCACACTGAGAGAGAAAGAAATCAAAAGCCATGTCACATACCTTCTTCATGAGCTTCAGGTGGCAAGTGTCATGGAACAAGAAGCAACAGCAAGCAGCAAAATGAAAACAGAAAACTGTTAGAAACTAGTACTGGGGTGAGCTAAGGCCTGGAGAAAAAAATGGTGGTTAGAAAGTGATGGAGAAAAGTTATATGGAAATGAAATGGATAACTTTGGAAGAGAAAAAAAAGGTCAAGCAAAAGTAAAGAGCATAGAGAAGATACACCATAGAGGAGATAGTCATGCAGATTAAAAAAAAAACAACTTGGAAGTCACCTGCCTATTAATTTCATATCAGTCATGAAATTCTTGAAACCAAAAGGTAGACAGTTAGGGAAGAAAGTAAAAAAGCAAGAAGTGCTTTTCCTTTAAGGAAGGCTTGTCTGTAGGAACAACACCCTTTGCTTGCTCTTTTGACATTTGACAAGACGAAGGATGGAGCATGAATAACATCTTCACCTTCCTGGCTCTGGCTCTGCCACTCCATGCAGGACTAGAGAGACATTATGATGACTGAAGCTCTACAATCTATATTTTTTCTTTCTTTCTTTCTTTCTTTCTTTCTTTCTTTCTTCTTTCTTTCTTTCTTTCTTTTCTTTCTTTTCTTTCTTTCTTTTCTTTCTTTTCTTTCTTTCTTTCTTTCTTTCTTTCTTGTCTTTCTGTCTTTCTGTCTTTCTTTCTGTCTTTCTTTCTGTCTTTCTTTCTTTCTGTCTGTCTTTCTTTCTGTCTTTCTTTCTTTCTGTCTTTTTTTTTTTTGAGCCCTCAATCCTTTCAGAAGCAATGCCAGGAATGTCAGTACTTTATGGCAGGAACTACTCTTAACATGGCCACTGTTCCCACCACCACTGATGGAAATTTGTCCATTGCAGCAACTTGGTGGAATCCAGGACAAAAACAACCAACCAATCAATAAAAACAAACAAAACCACTAAAACCACACACACAAAACCCCAGAAACAAACAAACAAAAAACCAACCAAATACAAAACCCAGCTGTGTATAAATTCCCAAAAGAGACATTTCTACACAGAGGCAAGTCTCTCTCTCTGAGTTGGTCTCATACCCTCCACATGCAAATATTCGACCTCCAGTATAGGGTTTTGCTCTTGACCCCTTAGAAGATGTCTGAGACACTAAGGGCAGATCCTGGGAGAAAGTCCAAGAGTTTGGCACTTCTCTCTGTTCCAGACACCTTGGGAAAATGAAGGATGACAACTGGCAGCTACACTTGCCTGAACTTAAGCCAGTGTGTCAAAAGTGCCCAGCAAAGATAGTGATACATCTCCAAAATCTTCTTCTCCCTGCTGCCTACAAAAGGTGAAACAACTTGGGTGAGAAGGGGTTTTCATGCTCCATCTTTCCAGATCAGCACTCTGTCTCTCACAGCTTGTCAAATCACATTTTACCAGCTAAAGGTGTGTTAAAAAACTTCATCTTTGCCAGTTGGTTCTCTGCCTTCCCTTTTCTGTCCTCAGCAGTGCCCTGTTGGGTTCTCCTCAGGAGCCAGACAACCTGTTCTTTTCAATTTCAAAATTTAAACTCAATTTGTGGACATTGTCAAAATGAGAATGGCAGGATTTCACCAATGATACGTTGTGTGGGCTCTGCACCAGTCCCTGCTTTAAAAGGTTCTGAGTTTATGAGCAGATTAGTCTCTAGCTTTTTCACCATCCCCAACAGCTCATTCAAATACTCCATTTCACCACAACGTGAAGGCTCTGCACGTCATGGCCTCAACTTGAATGATTTTTTTGTTTCCAACTGGTTTACCGATCAAGTGTTTCAGATCACCTTTAGCAGCAAGCACAAAAGAGAAGGGTGAAGTATAGACAAGGAAAAGCAGGACCAAGATTCAAAGAAAGATAAATGACATTCCACTTTTTTTTGTTACCTTCTTCTTCGTACTCCTCTGCATTGAAATGGGAGAGGGGGGAAAAAAGCAGACAAATGAACCGTCAGCCTTGACACATCGGTACGACATTACCCACGGCAGAGCCCTTTGCGCTCACAGGGATCCCGGGCAAGATGGTCTCTGAGAGGCCACTTGCAAATCAGCAAGTAAAGTAACAGATTAAATGACTTTGAAAATAAAAAAGAGGAGTCATAAAAAGGGGAAGAAGGTGATACAGCATTGATTTTTTTTCTTGGGCAAGGGGAACTCAGGATTATATATGCATTAGAAGGAAAAGGGTAGCAGAGAGGGTCCCTGAGAATAAGAAAAGCTTCTATGTATATTGCATGTGTATATTATGGGGATTTATATTTTAAAACAGAAAATATTACATATACACAAGCTTCAAAATAAATTGCCAGCAGATGGCAGTGCCCCTACAAAAACTAGAGGCGTCCCCTGCAACCAGGGCATCAATGTGGGGCTGAAACCCCACAGGCTGCACCCAGCAAGAACACGGCCAGGCTGCTACAGGTAGTGTAAAAACACCAGAATCTGGTGACAGTCAGACAGACAGAAGCACAGAAAAATAAACCTCAGATTTGTCTAACTGTACCAGCTGACACAGCCAGAGAATGCTGCAGGCTTGCATGGAAGCAACTAGAGACAGATATAAGACTTACCCTCTCCTTGTTCCCTGTGAGAGAGGAAAAAAGGATATTGAAACTAGATAAATATTTCTCCCACTCCATATTGTCAACAAGCTTTAAACCATATAATGAAGCAATACAGTGTAGCATTGTTTAAAGTCTATTGTTTCTTTTTTCCCCCCTTCTCTCTGCTCTTCCAGGAGATATTTGGTTTTAAGAGTGGTAAAGCGACTCGGTTTGAGTTTTATTTTAAATAGTGTTCCTGATTCTGAGGGTGCATATGAATCCATATCCAGGAGTAATCCTCCACCCCAGGGCTCTAACGTGATACCCACACACGAGTGCTGTACAGGTGGACCTCAGCCCCAGTGTGCCAGGCAAGCCAACCTGCAGCCAAGGGCCCACGTCAACCCAGATGTGCTACAGGCTCCCTGAACCCTCAGGCTGTCTAATAGAAATTTGGCATAAAACAGATGCTGCTCAATGTTTCTCCCACGGCTGTAGCTACACCAGTCTCATGGTCTGTTCCCGTTCCTTGCCCACACTTCCCAGCTTCTCCTGCTCTACCATCCCCTTGCATGAAACCCAAGCCTCAGAGCAGCCCTGGGGCCAGATCCCAAAGGAAAGACATGTTAGTCAGAGATTGCTTAAAAAAGGCACCAAATTTTATCTTTAGAAAAAAAATGTTAAGAGCTGGGCAAAATGACACAGGTTGAGCTGAACTTATCTCCTAGCAGAGGAGAGGGCTAAATGACCACTGTTATGTCCATGATTCCTCTGATCCCATGACTGCTCTAAATCTCCCCTGTGTACCTACTGATGCATTAATGTCAAACGGCCCCATTGGGTTTGGTCATATTACTCTCAATTTGTTAAACCAAGGCAGAAAGGGGCTCCTCCACTGCACTGTGTATTTCATTCCCCCTCCTCCAGGGGTAGTGCCACAGCCACTGAGGGCAGGCTGAGCTGGGTGGAGGTGTTTGGGGGATGTCCTGTGTTAGACAGGGAGGAAGTCAGGTGAACTTCCATGGGTCTTTCACACTCAAAGTCAAGATGCTCCCTCCTCAGTGCCTTGGGGGGCTTCAGGCTGTGCACAGAGCAGCACCCGGCCTCTACTCCCTGCTGGGATGCCCTTGCTCCGCTGCATGGAGCAAGTTGAGCCAACGAGCACACACACAACTTTCTCTCTACTTACACTTCCTCGGTATCAGACATGTTGGCAGTGAGTTTCTAGACAAAAAAGGAAAAGAAGAAGAAAAAAAAAGTGTTATTAATGAGAGTACCTCCTAAAAAATTCCAAGGCAGAAGCAGATGGGTTGACATTTGAGGACAAAAAAAGACGGGCACCTGCTTTCCCACACAGCAACCAATCCCCCACCAACACTGACATTTTGGGAGAAGCACAAATCTTTGCCAGCCAGGTCAGAGGACAAGGAGAGAGGAGGAGGAAAACATCATCTGGAAAGACATGTCCCGTCAACTCAGCTGTGTCCCACAGGGACTGGAGGAAATCTGGACCTGGCTTTAAATTACAAAACCTCCAGAGGGAGACAGGCACAGGCCAGTGTCCTCTTGCACCCATCTGACATTTCCATAGCTCCGGAAAGATCAGAGAATTTTTTCCTGACTTTATGCTACCACAAGTGGGAAGGTGCCAGCTCCAAAGCACTAGTCAGAGCTAAAAGAATAACTGAAACTACCAATATACGTAGAGATGAGTCCTTATTTGTCAGCACCCAGAAGTGTGTCTGGTTTATACAAGTGAACAATATTCTGTTGATTAGTTTAAGATGAAAACCAGCCACATCCCTGGTTAGGCAGTTCACATGGGTATAACCATTTCTATGTAATACAACACTCTGGCTTTTCTAAAAGCATCAACTGCCCTGAGGCCAGGGGAGGAGGTGGGAAAGGGCCCCCCAAGACTTCCTCCAGATCCACAGTCAGTCTTAAATTAGAAAGCCTGGCTTCTCTTTGCTGCCCCAAACCCTGACTTTCATGACTTCATTATTCAGCTGATATATGAGAGATGTCTTGAAGGAGCAGGTGGGCTGACTTAGGTTCAAAAGGAACAACTGCAGCTCAGTAGCTTTCTATTTCAGAGGAAGGCAGTAATCCCACAGGCTCCAACCCTGCCCTATAAGGGATTCTCTCCATTCCCCAGCAATGACCCTGGGCACCATACATTAACACCAATGGGATTTAAAACCCCCATGAGAGATAAACAGCCAGCATTTTTTTTCTTCTAGTTCCTCATTTATCCTCTTTCTGAAAGTCAGAGTTGCATTGGAAGTAGTGCCAGCAGTGGCTGTGTTATGACCTGACCTGAGAAGCAGGATGGGAGCGTAACCTACTGCTAGGACATATGAAATTTGGGTTCAGTGATTTCTTGACCACAGGCTGCTTTTAACTTGGTGGCTGCAATTGTCCACTGCTCAAGTGCAACAGCCATCCCAAGGAGTACTTTGGGGACCAAAGGCAGGCAGAAGGAATCTGTGGGGAATTTTGTGTATGGGAAGAATTTCAGCTCGGCAAAAGGCTTTTCTTTTGCACCACTTCATGCTGCTGCTTCTGTTAATTACTTGAATGCTACAGCACTGCTGGCCTCTCTCCCCTGGTCTTTTCTATGTAGATCAACAAATCCTCAGGACAAAGAGTTCCACTTGCTATCTGCACAGTGGCTAGCATGTTAGCAGTCTCATCTCAGCCTCCGAAAATTATTCAAGGTATTAGAAATAATGCTTGTCAGTATGTTGGTTTATGCAACAGGACAGCTGAGCTTCTTCAGGCAAAACCCTATGGAGGGAACCTGTCTAATGCCCAGATGTTGGCTCCTTCTAAAATACATGATCTGTAAAGACTCGGGGCAATGGCCAATCGTCCCATGGATTCTGCCTTTAATTTATAAATGCGTATTTCCTTCTTTCCAGTACGAGGGGGGAAAAAAGAGGAGTTTTAAAGGGCTTTGGGATAAACTCCTCTGTTATTCCAGTGAGAAGAAGAGTAATACTGCTCAATGGTGGAGAAGAAATCAGCTTGAGAACCCTGGGTGTGCACACAGAGAGTGAGCGTCTGTTCAGTGTGCGGTAGGCACGTAGCGCAGCCCATGCTGTTCTTTCCAAGGCAATTGAAGTCAACGGGAGTCTTTGCAATCAGGCTTTCCATTAGCAGTTATTGGAATGAGCTCATCTAGTCTCCAATTTAGCTCTAAGGACATCTTGCTGAGGGTAGTCACATTGGCTGTTCCCCTACACCCTTCCATATTTGTTAATCCAAGCGCTGCAAATGCGAATGGGATTTTGCATGGCATCTGTCCGTGTGCTATAAAAACAGAATGAGAATGCCAGCATCCCTGACACCATAAGACCCCAACCCTGAGGGGGTTTCTTGGCTCTGGATAAAATGAATTAATAACAAGTGCACTGGCAGACTGCGTGCAAAGATGAGCCAGACACAGGAACCCCACAGGCTAGGGCAGGGGGTGGGGGACAAAAAAATCCAAGGGAAGATTGCAGATTTCAGCTTTGCAAGGGCCAAACATTCAACCAAGTTTGGTCGCTCTGTCAGGAGGAGTTGGCATTTAAGGCTGTAGCTGACTGCCACTGCCCTGGCTGGAAAGCCAAAAAGGTCTCGCTCCAAGAAAAAGAAGGTGTCTGTCTACTCCATGGCATTCAAAAGCCATCTGGTCCCCTAAAACCAGGGGCAAAATACAGACCGTCATAGCTACAGCCACACGAGACAAGGAAGGCTCTTTGATGCCCAGCACTATCCACATAGGTCTGTCATCAAAGCAGCCAACAAAATTGAACTACATTAACATCCAAAAGGCAATAAAGCAAGCAATCTGTAAAGAGCAGTATTTTTTGCAGTTAGGATTGAGTTTGCTGAAGGCAATGGAAAGTCTCCAGCTGGCTCAGGATTACCCTTCGGTGGAAATTACTTTACACACAGCAAACGCAGCCCAAGATTAAGGCTGTTAGCACCTTAAGGCAATAATTGGGCTTTGTTTGTACAGTGGCAGAAAAACGGATTCTGGTCTGAGACTGGGTTTAGAGATGTAATAAAATCAATTAGTTAATACTGCCCACCCTTTAGAAGGAAATCAAAACATGTAGGAAAGTTTCACCAGACAGAAAACTTCCTACCTGCTCCCACCCCTTAAAGGTGAAAGCAAAGGTTATTTTCTGCATTTTATTCAAGCCAAGCAGGTCATGGCTGGAAGGACAAACACACCAATCCTCATGAGCCCCAGGTGGGCAGGAATGCCACGTCCCTTTTGGCCCCAAATGCTCCTGGCCCTGACTGAAAGAGCAGAATCAGCACATCCCAAGAAGCCTCTTAGCAGCTGAGAATGCACCCGGGAGGGGGAATGGGCTGCCTTGCACCTCCAAGCCATCCCTGGAAATAACCCACCCATCAATCATCCCCTCCCAAGCCAGGCCATACAAGGTAGGCAAGGTAGCAGGAGCCATTTTGAAAGGGGAGAGGACAAAAGAGGCCATGCATGGGCAATGGGTCCTGGCAGGGACAGCTATCAGGCAAGGACTATGAGTATGATCCACCAAGAACCACATGAACACACTTTCCTACCAGGAACCATTGAAAACCAACTGCATGGATTTGTTAATATACATACATATCTATATTAAAAGATATAGGTGTTATATATAATATATTTAGTAAATATATAAATATAATAATATATTTCTCTCTATAAAAAGTATATACATATACCTTTTTCAATACATATTTCTTCCATCCCTCTGCCTCCTCTCTTTGTTTCTGAACTGCTCAGTACTTTCCAGCAGAAAGGGGCTGGAAGGTGAAGCATCTGCCACAGCACTGATGCTGAAACAGGGTCACAGGACCCAAGCGCTGCTGCAGGGTCCACTGACACATAGGAAAATCCCAATTCCCTGTCCCAAGATGTACCCTTTATCCTTGTCTTCACGGTGGTATGATCTGCCTGATCTCCCTGCACAGTGTTTTCTAGGCACAACAAGGCTGAGATAGAGGGGGAAAAGCCAGCGACCGTGCTTAGCTTATATCCCCCTTTCCCTGATCTTAGAGTCATCAAGGTTGGAACAGACCTACAGGATCATCCAGTCCAACCATCAAAGCAGCACTATCGCTCTAACCCCTAAACCACTCAACCATATCACCCAGTGCCAGATTAAACACCTCTTGAACATCTCCGGGGGTGGGGACTCCACGATCTTCCTGGGTCTTGTACCTATGAGGGATGGCTGCCTGCCCTGGCAATCATCTACAGCCTCACTGGAGCTCCCCCACATGAACAGCACAAATTGCTGGCACCAGAGACACCTGTGTTGGTGTCTCTCCTGTCTTTGTAGGATACTTGCCACCCAAAAGCAAGAAGCTGATCTGAGAAACATAAACAGGGTCATGTTCAGAGTGATGATGGTATGCTCCCTGTATGCACAGCTTCAAATTCCTTCACACTTCAATGACATGACCACCCAGTATGGGTGACTCACACTCACAATTTTCTTCTTTCTGTGGGAGAGGGCAGTTTTCCATGACCATATTTATGTTTCTCAGCTCTCCCTCTAGCCCCACACCCCACAGCCCTCCTCACCTGCCAGCAGCTCCTCAACAGTCCCTGCTACCTCCTGTCTCGGCCATCCCTTTCTCTGGGTGACAGGGGAGGGAAGGTCAGCACTTTCCTCCTGCTGCTGGAGGAAGTTTCCCCCAAGTGTCCCAAGAGATTACTCTTAATTTCGAGCCCTATGTCTTCCTTTTGAAAGCATCTGTTCTCCCATTACTAATCCTTGAGAGTTCAGAGCACCCAAATCTCCGCACATGACATGAGATTTGTGTGATGCCCAACCAAAGCCAGGAAGGAAAAGTGCCTTTTCCTTAGGATCCTGTGCCAGATCCCAGATCCGGGAGACCCCAACTCTCCCCTGATTTTTCTCTATTTAGACCGAGGCTCAGCCCCTCTGTAGTGTTACTCCCCTGCAGCATCCCTTGCCAGGGATCCCACTTACCTGGAGGAGTGGAGAGAAGCACCAAGCTCCTGTCGAAGGGGACGGGCAGGCTGGGATCTGCAAGCGTCCCAAGGTGATGCAGCTCTCAACTTATAGTGACATTTGATCGTCTGGAAGAGCCGATTGGCCCCAGACTCGTATGCTGGCCAGGGAAGGGAAGGGAGCAGGGATGGGGCGGGGAGGGGAATGAGATGGAGGGGGAAGGAAGGGAAGGGGAAAAAAAAGGTCATACCATGTATAGGAGCAGCTGGAGGAATTGCACAGATGATGCTAAGATGGAAGGGACATGTTTGGAGAAAAAAACTCCAGGGCTTATGTTTCTATATTTACAACCCGCCAGGCAGGCAGAGCTCAAAGAGGGGTATCTGAGGCAAAGGCACCTCAGAAACAAATTGTGGGGCCCCACAGCTCCGTGGTGCATGGTCACTGCTTAAAACTTGGTCTGCAAGAGCCTGGCTCTTGCAATCTCAACACTCAGCAGCAACCTCCACTCTCCCATTCGGGCAGGGGCTCTTCCCTGCTGCCCCTCCACATGCAAACGGTTTCAGCTGCACTGCAGGGTGAGCCTGAGGAAGGTTCATGGACCTTCTGTGTCCAGTGCTCTTTGAAACCAGCAGTCACAGGCGTGTGAGAAGTCAGAGGCACACAGCACATGTGTGTGGGGGGGGGGGTGCAAGTGCTGTGCAGTGCACTCCCATCTCTCTCTAAGACTACCAGGGCTCTGCCACACACCAAGGCTTGAAGAGACCTGGAACAAAAAGTAGGAGAGCAGGAATGCAGCAAAAGATCTTGGTTGACTCACACCATGCTCAGAGCCTTTCTTAGCATAATATGAAAGCATTATTTAAGTAAGAATTTCTTAGAGAGGGCAAATCCCAGATGGCTGGACCCCATCTAGTATCCTCTGGGTGCCTGGAGTGGTTTTGCTGCCTGAACTCTCTCCACAGTTGCAGGGCTATTCCAGCAGAGGATTGCAGTGTCTTGCACAACCCTCCGGTTCATGGTTTCCATTTCACTAAATCTCACAGGCTTCAGCTTCCCATCCCTTTCCTCCCGCCCCTCTCCCCTTGGCAGGGTTCCCCAGCAATGCAGTGTGTGCCCTCCAGTGTGTCTGGCAGCTCCAGCACCCCCTTTCTCCCAGCCCGTAGGAGCACAGGAAAAACTTTGGGAGCTGCAGGGCAGACGATATTTTTGGCCCAGGTCACAGATTGATTCCTGCCCACTCTTTCCCTGCTGCTTGCAAGAAAGGGTTCCTACCGAGGATGTAGAGACAAGTTTTTAAAGCTGTGGAGTGGGAGCACAGCACTGCAGCCTCCCATTCACCAGGTAACATGCACGAGCTAAAATCTCTCCAGCTTGCATTCTCCAACTGGCCGGCAGCTTATTCCCTCGCCTCCCTTCTGCAACCCAGCTCCAGCCAATGCTTTTGTTACTTGTCAGGTGGGAGGGGGACATTGTATCCATCCTCAGCACCCTCGCTTCATGTGGGAGTTTGCCGGGTGGGGGAGGCGGGGAGGGCACCCCGCGCTGCCGAGGAGAGCAGCGTGTGCGTGGGAACTCGCGGCCGGACCTGGTATCATCACCTCCACTCCCCCTCCCCAGATCTGTTGAAAGCACTAACACAGCAAACCAGCTTTCACGCTGCATTTTCAGCACCAACCAGTAAAGAAGTGGTGTCTTCCACTGGCTAATTTTCCTCAGGTGCTCCACCAGCTGGGCACATCTCCAAGAAATACCGTATTTGCCCAAACTAGCAGCAGAGTGGGGACATATGGGGGGAGAGTGTCCCAGCTGTTTCTCCTTTTATATTTGTGGTGGACCCAGTTTGGCAATGGCATTCACCAGTCTCCTTTGCCTGCCTGCCAGGTACAGGCTGTCCCTGCTGCTGGTGGGGCATCTTGACTCAGTGCCAAGGACTGGATCAATCAGTTAAAAAGAAACCGTGTGTGCGCAAGTGAATGCAAAGCCTGGCCTTACACCAGGGTGGCTCTCGGCAGGTGCGGGCCTGAACGCTCCTGTGGGTCCATCTGGCTCACCTGCTGCCAGATCTTTGGCAGGGGTAGTGTGAGCATCTTGCAGGGTTGCACAGCCTCCACCACAGCAGTGCTGCTCATGCACACTGGTAGGGGAACGCTCCACATCACTCCAATTTTGTTCTAAGCATCTTCACAAATGTGACGTTGATACAACCAATGGGAGGGACAGGTAACCAGACTCTTCTCTCTGCCACAGCTCTCTTTTCAAATAGATGAGATGCAAACATTACAGCCTGCAGTATCCTCTCAGTTCTTGTGCTCAGCTCAGTTCCTCACCTGGACATGCCAGGCAACTGCTCCAGACAACATTCATCTTTACATCATACATCATGTCCATGCTCTGTCTTCGCCACCACCACCCCCTGTGAGCATGGCACTTCTGCTTAGTACTGTCCCAAAAGACATCTGTGCATCCCATGGGCTGCTTCTGTCAAGAGCGCTCAATGTCCATGTTATGCATCTTGTTTCCGGTCCCAGCATGATCTGGTTCCCTCTTCTCATGGGGACTGAGGGTACCTTCTCTATCTCTCTGGAAAGGGAGCTTGTCTGATGCACACGTCTTCCTTTTGCTCTGCTGTCGCCTTGTTCACAACCAAGGCTCATTCCACACAGCCCAATGTATGTTTGTCCTTTCTTCCCTTTGTGGGTCTCTCTATCCCCTTCAGCACGTGATTATAATCCTCTCCAACATTTCATGCCTTAGTTTCATACTTTGTGCTTTTCACACTCTCCCTATGTCAACTCCTTATTTCACCTCTTGATACCATCACACAGCAATTTCGTTCACAACCTGTGACATTTTCATCATCAGCTTTGTCTCTCTTTACTGTTGATTCTCCTGCTCTAGGATTTATATTTTGTGCTGTCTTGACACCATCTCTTTCCCCCTGCATCAGCAGCAAGGTTACTGGGACTGTCGCAGCGCAGCCACACCCTAGAGAGTGAGCAAACCACCACCAACTACCTCCCAGTCCCTACTGATCACATGGACAAGATGAGGGAGGGATGATCCCAGCTGTGGCTGCACACCTACTGAAAGCTATTCCATTTTGTTAGGTGGATGTGCAGCAAGCATCTGTCATTGGAGAAGCCCCTCTCACCAGGTGCCAGGTTAGGAGACAGCACCAAGGCCAAAGAGCAAACACACAGGTCACAGACACGAACCAGGGTCTCAAACCACGAAAAGTCCATCTGCCTGCTGACCTCAAGCCAGAGCCTGGCATACTTTTACAGTGACAGCATCCCCACCTGGGAGAGGATACAGCAAACCAGCGTTCCTCCTTGAACAGAACTGGAGGCTGGGGCAGAGATCTAGACAAGTATCTGCTAGGTAACCTAGTCCAATGTCACATTTCTTCTTGGTAGGTAGGAACACCCAGACTGGTTATTTGAGATGGGCCACAGGAATTTATTGCATTGCAGGGCCACTTGTAGGGAAGTTGTAATCAGCCCTTCCAATCTTTTCTGGCTATTGGTTGACCTATTGAAGCAGCCAGTGCTCTGGGGGAGATGCCTTTAAATACAATTCACACACATTAGCATGATAATTTTACAAACTGCGTAAAGATGGGCATTTTGGCCAAATACTTGTGTGTGTTTTGTTTGTTTTGGTCTGTTTTTTTTTCTCAAAATACCCTTTCCATATTCTCAGTGCACACCAGTCAGTGGGCAGCATTTTCATGGATCATTGCCTCTTAGGACTGGATAATGCTCAGCCAGTGAGCTGAAAAAGCACTGGAAAAGTTCATCTGAAAACCTCTACAGCCCTGAAAGTCTGAAATCCTACCCACGTTCATTAAAAACTACGGAGTTTGTAAATAAAATCAGCTACATCCTTCCCATAAAACAGGTACTCTTTCACAACCCAGGAGATATCCAATTTCTGAAATAAATGCCTACGCCTATCCACCACCTACTCTCCAATGCTGAACAAATGGATCTAATTCCAAAGCAAACCTTGCTTTGGCCCATAAGTCAGGAAAGATGACCTCCTGAAATGCTTCCTCAGCCAATCTTGCCCATGACTGCACTTACACCTTCACAGTAGAGCTACAGAGGAACTTTCACTGACACCTTCTGTCATTGAAAAATGGTTAGAGTTATCCAAAGTGAATTTATTTATAAGGAAAATGTGTTTTACTTGAGTTGTTTCATCATTCACAGTCTGAATGTTTATTCCCCTTCCTCTCCAAAGTTATCTCAATGCTTTCAAAACAACACGTTTTACTTTTTTGCATGATACAGATATTCTGGTTTTGGCATGTTTGTCCACTTATACAGGCATTAGCCTTGAAATAATTGGAGGTATCCAGAAAAATGCGTTGATTAAGCTGACTGGGAAAGGGTGGGGATGTGTTTTTCTCTTTTGTGACACTCAGTTATAAATATTTTACCATGATTCAGGGCAGGTGGGAAATGGGAATCACAAAAGCCATTTGGGAAAGGAAAGTAAATTTTTTATCCAGTTCCCCCCACACCCTTTCTTCTCTTTATCCTCCCCCAGAGAAAGGGATTCTGCAGGGGGGTTTAATCAGCAGTTCAAGGTTATTGTAGATGCCCTATGTTCACTGAACACTCTTTCCAAGTTAATTGAAATAGCTGTCAATAAAAAGGCAGATCAGATAATGGCTAAGTACATTCAGAGAAAGGACAGAATATATATATAATTAATTATTTTCTGTTCCTGGGTAAAAGCTAATGACCGGTTATGCAGCCAGTCAAGCAGAGATCAAAATAGCCTTAAACTTTATAGTCAGCTCCTCTAAGTATCACCAGACCATTGTCATTTTACTGGGGCTAACAGGATCCTGAGGAATGTGAAACAACTCAAATTGGCTGAGCAAAGACCATCTTTCCCCCTCGGCTCCTCTAATACCACCTGCAAGGCATTTGGGCTCAGGATCTCTGTCCTTGGTTGTTTCTTGTTTTCCCAGAAGCGACCTGGTGCAGTATTTACCATGCCCAGTGATGCACCTCTTCCAGCAGCTGCTCAGATACAGGGGAGAGCAAATAGTTGCCAAGTTGTGGGTTTACCTACCTGAATCTTGGAAGGTGGCTGGGGAACCTCAGGGTGCCAACACCTTTTCCTGATGGTGGCTTCATGATGTCTCAAAGGTTCAGGGGCATAAAAAGGAGAATAAAGGGCAACAACCAAGCTTTCTATTATTAATGACCAAATTACCTATGCATGCCTCCATCCATCTTCCTGTTACTGCTTTTCTCCTACTTGCATCTGGTGGGAGGGAACCAATCAATACTTAAGTGGAGGACTCGAGTATGTCATCCCTTCTGTGAAACTCGGTAGGAAAATCTGTTCCTATCTTATCTCCTCTTAGCCTGTAAGAGCAGAAACTCTACATCTTTTCATAAGAAACAGGAAGTAATCTGGACACTTCCTACTTCAGCATGGGCAAACATAAGCTCACTCTTTGCATCATTCATACAGTGTATCCTGCAAACACATGCATGGTTTCAGTGGTGACAGCAGCAGAGCAGGGTACAAGGTATCCCTGGGCATTTTTAAAATCTTTTGAAATATTCTTATTCATAATGGGGGTTCTATGTTTCCTGTTGGGTTGGCTCTGGTTGTTACTGTCTGGGTTTTTTTTCAGCAACATTTTCAGTGTTGGAGACACACAGAGTCACTAGTACTCCTAAAAGACAAGAGCAGTTTTGAGATGTTGAAGTCATCAGTCAAAGAGGATTTAATTGCATTAGGGTATTTGCATGAAGGATCAAGCACCTATCCCCAATCCTTCCACAGGTCTGCACTGCACTAAGGAGCAGCATATCCTACAGAGGCAGGCATGAGCTCATCAGTCATCAGGGAGGCAGAGAGGGACAAAGCAAATGGAGAGCTCACCTCCGACACCAACCCAGAAGTACCAGCATATACATCCCTGATGAGAACTGGTCTCATCAGATGGGCCACAACCCTCATGGATGTAGGAAATGCTTTGCTACCTTGATCCAAAACAGAGTAACTCCAAGTCAGATTGGAGATATATTAGCACAGGGGGTCAGTGAGCAACAAGGCTTAGCAGTGCGGTACTGGAGAAGCAGCAAGAATTTGCCTTCAGAGCTAGCTTTGTGGTATAGCTCGCCAGCATCTCAAAAGCCATATGAAACAGGCCAAGGTTAACCTGAGCATAAAGTTGCTTTGTAAACCTCCAGGAAAGTGCTCTTATATGTCCCCACCTTCCCGTGAGTATATTTAACCTCCCATCCACACTTAAAGGCTCCTGAAAGGCTGTGAAAAAACAAAGCCCAACCTGGGAAGTCAGCTGGAAAAAGGGATGAAATTTCCTGAGGCCAAGAGGCAGTAAATAACTGCATAGTGTCTGGGTAACTCACAGGTTATCCAGGACAAAGGCAGGCATTGGGGCCATCCTTATCAGCTCACTTAAGCAGTCTTGGCCCAGATCTTTGAGTCAAACTGCACACAAACGCCCTCGACCAAAATTCACCATACTAATCAACTCCAAACCCCTCTGCTCCCAGTGCAGCATTTTCTGCACTTGCATTCCCTGCATATAAGCATGTCCCTCACCAGGAACAAGCAGGGACAGAGCCAGCATTTGCTTTCTTCTGTTATTGGGAAGGTAACAACCAAAGCACCGCTCCAAATTTGCATTTAGCAACCCTGACTTCTGCAAAACAGTAAATCTGACAGCCAACTTGAAAAGCCTCCAACTGGTTTCATTGCCTGGAGCTACTCTGCTAGAATAGCTGTCCTGGCAACATCACCATCAACTGCCCTTCACCTCTCCAGTACTTGAGATGCTGAACTTTGCAGGGCCAAAGTTAGGAGCATGCAGTGGTGTTACTCGATAGCCCTTCTTCATGCTAATTTTAGGTGATGGAAATTTTCATCCTTTGAAAAAGTCCCTTTATTTATTTTTGAGAAACTGCTTGTACTTACTGGCTACTGTAAACACTTTTCCATCTGGTGTTTCGAACTTACCTACAGGGCTCTAAAAATCACAAGAAACCAGCACCTGACATGATCTTGAAGGAACAAGCACCTGTTAATTTTGTAAACTGGACCGAGTAACACGATGCACCCAACATGCAAATGATTTCAGATGGAAACAAATTACACATCAGTAAGTAGTGAATTTCTTTTTCCTTCAGTCAATATTGATTTCTGATTTTTGTGGTAGATTGTTTCTCCATCACTTATTTGCTTTCAGAGATGTGCTCACTGCATCTGCTTTAGACATCTAATCTCTAGGATTCAGGAGACCATCCTTGGACACCCTAGATCTAGGCTAAATGTGTCTCCAAAGATAAGGGATCAGGCTTGACCATTCAAGACATGGCCTGGGTCTCACCCTCAGACTATTTACACACAAATGGATGAGACAGTCTGACAGTGAGAACAAAGACTGAGCAACAGGATGGGAGCCAGGACCAATGCCTGAAGCTGCTGTTTTGGGGTGTCCCCAGAGGAGGTGAGCAAGGCAGGACACCAGTCAAGGTGTTAACAACAACCACTCACACTCTCTCCACAACCATGGGGAAGACCTCCCTACCCAACCAAGCACCTCTGATTGAGTAATTACACTTGCAATTTGCTGCTTTCATGCTTTAGAGTGCTTGCTCATATAAATCCCAATGATATCTCCCCCTTACTTTGCTTCAACCCCCCCTCCATTCTTCCCCTCATCCTCAGAAGCCCCAAGTCCATGATACTTTTTTCTACTTATTTGAAGAACAAAGAATGCATATCATTAGCATTTCTAAACCACCATTACTTAACAAGAAGAGATGAAACACCTTTCTGAAAATTTGTGATCTAAATCAAATCATTCCACTGCAACCAAAACCCCGAGGGGACTCAATGCAAAAGCACAGGAAAATCACCTCAGGTCTGTCTCATTATCAGGACCCTTGTAATGGGTCATCATTACTGAAGTAAAGGGTAGCTCTAATTGCACTTCCTGTCAACATGAGATTCATTCTTTACCTGCTTTAAAATATGTACATGTGTACATATGTATGTATGTAATGCAGTATCAGGGAAAGTGTGTTGAGCTGCCAAGAATTACCAATAGGCCAACCTCAGAACCTTGTTCAGCAGCATATCAGCTGCCACCTCATTATTTATAGCTGCCCTGCTCTTTAAACTTGTTTATTTTCCTTCCTGAAGGTGGTTGTGGCAGGAGGCAAAGCTCTGACATTCAGGCTCAGGTGTCTCTGAGGCTGACCTTTCTTTCCAAGAGCAGAAACTGCAGACACATTTCAAGGAACAAACTCATCTGGAAATTCTAAACTCTTGTGTCCATTGCTTCACTCTAGGCCCAGTGCAGAGCTGTGAGGGTTAAGCAGAGATCTGTTAATTAGTGAGTACATATACATAAGGATGGACATAAATATGAGCCTATAATTATTTTATACATGAAAAGACTACTAGATGAAGTCCAGCCCCCAGTCTCAAGGCAGAACAAGTGCTGCATAAAAACATGACATTCAAAAGAGACTTGAGTTTTCCACCAGATAAGCTTTCCCCATGTTTAAATAATACTGGTTTATGGCCTGCAGGAAACAAGCACTGCAATGTTTTTCAATTCCATCTTGCAAACACTCGTGTAGAACCATCTGTTAAACCCTGTTGGGAAAAAAAAGCAGCCCTGAACCCTGCCACAAGCAGCACATTTCAGTATTACCTTAGCCCTCCACATTTATTTCAGAGCAGATGCTGGAAGGATGTTCTCCTTCTGCATAATCTAGCCAAGATGGAGAAAGAAGGAACTGCAGTGAAGCAACACCTTGAGGGGTGCCTTAAGATTAGAGCAGTGACATAGGGTTGCTACTATAGAGGGGCATCAGCCTGCTGTCTTTCGCTTATATGAGCGGGGCAAGTCTCCAGAAGCCCTTCCTAGGAGGGCAGAGGTCCCAGAGACAAGCAGAAGAGCTGGAAGCAGGAGGGCTTTGCAAAGGTCACAGTGTAACTTCACACCACACACAGTGGTTTCTCCATAGCAAATTCACCTGTGGGAGCTTTTCATTCCAGCAAGAGATAAGCAGAAACACTTCACTGATGCCATGTTTTCTTGTGAAGGGAGCAACTGAAGTCCCTACAGTTTGCTGCTGAGGGGAGAAATGAGTCTCCATCCCCTCTTAAATACTAAGATGCATATCCAGTATACCTGGGCTGCAGTGTTCTTTTTTCTTATTTTTTTTGGTGTGGTGGGAGGTTTCACCATTCTGGTAACCCCTCTGCCACTCCCACCACCATGTGCACACGATGTTACTTTGGGAGGAGAAACAGCAGATCATAAAGTTAATTTAACTGTGGAAACATTTCCCCTGGCACATATAAGTACCTCATAAAGAGCTACACACATCTGTTCCAAGCCAGGTCTTTCCCTGGTTCCTGACCACCACTAGAGAGCTCTGGTCTCCCATAACCTGCTCACTTCTCTGCTGTGACCAGAACCTGAATTACAGCGGTTGTTTATTGAAACCACACCTAGGTCCACGTGGGCTTTAAGTGGAGAAAACATACTGCACAAATTAACCCTCCTTAGAGAAGGACTCTCACAGAAGCAGCCTCTAGGACCTTGTCTGCACTCTCCAAACTGGCAGGACACAGGAATAGTAGCTGGAGAACTTTCCAGCTATCTTTTCCTCCAGTCAGCCACAGAACAGAGTTGAAAAACTGCTGCAACCAGTTTGCACACATGCAAAGTAGTGCTGTTTTCACCTCAAGCCAGGATATCTCTATACCCCACACTACTACTGCTCCAGCCTCACTGGAAAACCCCAGCATGGCAGAGGAAGGAAGGGCTTAAGGGAAGATGGGGCCAGATGGTGTCCATGCTCCTCAGTGCTGTAAGGAACACAGACTCCTTGAATTCCTACCTCCAGGAGCTAAAGCAGAGGATGGAGAGGACAAGGGTACCAATAAGCAGAAAGATAAGAGCAACAAGTAGTATCTGAAAACTTTTTTCTTCCTAACACTTTAGGAAAGCATAGGTAAGGACAGCAGAAACTCTTTACTGCCACAAGTAGTAAAAGTGTTATTACTTGGAAGGTCATCTCCATAAAAAGGTTTTTCATGAAATGGTTCCAGATAGATTCATCAACTCATTAGCGTGCTGCGTTCCAGTACAGACAGCTATATTGACCTTATCAAAGCTGGATAAGCAGGCTAGACAGGGTTTGTTGTTTCTTTGGGGTTTTTTTTAAACAAAGCTGACATCACCAGTGATTCTGGATAAAAACTGTGATGTTGCTCAGGTCTACTACCTGGGGAGGTAAGCTCTGTGCTTCTAGCTGACCACGCCCTAGAAGTCTCTACATGCTGCTCCATATCTCACCCAAACACCACTCCTTCCTGTTTTACAGTCAATTACCCCCCATGAAAAATGCAGCAAAATGACAAGTATCTAAATGGGCCAGGAACACAGAAATCCCCTTTCCTGCATATGTCAAGCTTCTTTTCCTCTTGCCACTGAGCCTGATGTTTCTTCTCCTCCACCTTACACTCAAGCAGGGACTTGCAAGGTCTTGGAAGACAGCTTTGCTGCAGAAACTCCTACACAAACAAAATTCTCAGAGTTGCCATCATTACAACATCATCTTCAAATTTTATTAAATGCTTACAAAAAAAGGAAAATTCAGGAGGCACAAAATTTAAGCAGAAAGCACACTGATGCAGGAGGAGAGACAAGCTGTCCTCCCTCCAGGAGAGCAGAAACAACTTGCAAAATTATGTTGACATGGAAGAGAGTAGGAATAAGATTTTAAAGAGGGGATGGAGGACATGTTAACACCACAAAGTATGAAGGAGTGGGAGAGTTCAGAAACAGCCCTAGGAGCTAATTTGCACTTTCCCAGAGAAGGGAGATAATACCAGTGGTCAGCACTCCTCACGCCTGGGAAAGGAGACCTCCAACCCATCTTCTATAGGTAGCAGCTATTTGAAACAAAGCTGCTATTGCCACTGTTGAGACAGAAAAGTGGCAGGAACATTTTAGCATGGGTATGTAACTGTGACTAAAGGATGATCTGGGAACTAAAGAAAAAAAAACAGGACTAACTTGAAAGTGATTTGTTGTACACAGAGAAACCAATAGATGGAAGTCCCTCAAAACAGATGTTGTAGAGGGACAGAGGCTGCATTGTAAACAGGGGAAGACCTTACCCACAGCTGGCACCAACAGGGTGACAAGTGGTCCTTGCACTCTCCTTACACTCTCTGTGCAGTTTTCTCACACTCACAATCTGCCCATTGCCCTCCTTTCAAACACCAATTCTTTTACCAGGTTACTGTTGAGCTCTCTCTCTGCCACCACGGGCCACAAAAGGAGAAAGTCATCACATAGAAAAAGCCTTGCCTGCTCAGCAGGGCAGCAGATCACTCTCTTCCAACACTTAAGAAGAGAGGGAACAGAGCCACAGCCTCCCATCTCCATAGCAGAGAGAGATTAAAAAAAAAAAGCCAAAGAATCACATAGAAGCTTAAAACAGAGATAGATTTTGCCAGCTGATATAGTTCCTTTCTTCCATCTGAAGGCAGTGTGGGGTATTGCTCACACCCCAAGAGGAGTCAGGCTGTACCAAAGCAGACTGACATCAGCCAGAAGAGAAACATCCTTCAATTATCTTCTGTGGAGCAGAGGAAATAGTGGCATTGAGGGTTGCATCGAGCCAGGACCAAGCTCAGCTGCAAGACAAGAAAATAACAAGGTTATGGATACCATTTGACCTCTCATGAGCAATACCATGGGCTGCATCTTGTCTAGCAATTACAGGTGGTTTTCTCCCACCCACTTTCACAAAGCCCAGTCAAAGTCCACCATTCTGGGAATGTCCATGCTCATGGCAGAGCAGTTGCCAAGGGCTGCATGCCCAGCAGAGGTCACAGCTGCACTTCTGCCAAGCTGTCTCCCACTCCAAAAAGGAGGAGATTAGCAGGTTTGCTCCCAAGCCCAAGAAAGCAACTAAAGTGGAGTATGTTCCTACAGCCCCTGGCAGCCACAGCTCGGTTTGGGACCATCTGCAGCGGTGTTGGGTTCCTGCAGCTCTCCATCTGCTCCACGCACGACAGCTGGTGCAGCCAAGGGACTCCAGGACACAAATGAGTTTTCCATCACTTGATAAATGATTCTCGCATGCTGACACTCTCCCCACTAATCCTGATTTGGGGCTGATTGCAGATGGAGTGAAGTCAGGAGAACAGTTGGGGTCCAAGTGTGGGTGACCACACATCCACCCATGGGCACTCAACCACCAGCAAGGAAACTTAACCCTTTGAAAGCCTCTTGACTTCTATCTTTATTTCCTTCCAGCTTATCACAAACTCACACAAGTTTCTCAGGCAGTACTTCCCCCATTGTCCATGAGTTTTCCACTGGTAACAAAGCAAGCCTGAGTGTCCCTTTGCCACATAATGAAGCAAAAACAAGGGGGGGGGAAGACAAATCTTGCTTGTTGCAGAATTTCTCCTGAGCACACAAAGCTCTGAAGGAGGCTCAAACAAAGCCCTGAAGGAGGCTCAAACAAAGCCAAGCATGACAGGGAAGGCAAATAAATTAACAGCTGATTTCCTTTTGCTGTCCCTTAGCATCTCTCTGCCTCACTAGTCAAGCACAGAGACTCCAATACAGTCACGTGCCATAGAAGTTACTACACACCACAAGGTCTCCAAGATCCACAGTACAGCAGGTTTCAAGTCAGATGGGATGCTGAGACAGTAGCAAGAGTGATTTCAAGAGCACAGACTACTATAAGAGAACAAATCTTGATGTTATAGGGCACAAAGCAGCCTCTAACTTTGGGAACAGAAGGAAAACCTTCCTTGTGCATGCATATTGTATCTAAACTTCCCACGTCAAGAATCCCCATGCCCTCCTCTGTAGCATCTGGCAGTTTGCAGCAAATCCCAGGCAAGATCCTTCTCTGACTCACATGGGAAGCTGCATTTTTCTGGGCTGCAGCAGTCCATGGGACAAAGCAAAGCAGTCAATGAGCTGATCAGTCGTTGGGAAGTTTGCTGCCCTACCTCTTTAGTATTCCCAATACAAGCTTGAAGCAGGTCAACCTTATAAATCTGGTTTAACAGTGCTGCTAGACTATAGCTCATCTTGTAGTACAGGCTGTCCATGGAACCACATTAAACAGGAGCAGATTAAATCATTCTACAGTAAATCCTACCATCAGATGCATGTACTTGCTCCCCCTTCAGCAGATTTAAAAAAAAGCACAAAAAACCTCAGCAAGCAATTAGCAACTCCTATACAAACAGAGCCAGAGTGGCATTGCACAAAAAAAAAAAAGTACATACCCCTCCAACAGACATTTTGGCTTTCTGACCCTGAAGAATATAAAATATCCATGAAATTGGGAAGGAGAGCAGATATATGATGAAGAATGGGGTCTCAGCCTTTTTTTGGGGACAGTGCAGACTTGCTTCTAAGAGTAGCTCTTAGAACAAAGCAAATCCTAATCCCAGCCTTGTGCCTAAAACATGAAGTTGATAAGACACTGGGAATGCCTGACAGTTGTCACCCCCAGCTGGTACAAATCCCCTCCAAGCCCCCTCACCAAAACTGCAGAAGGTTTCTCATGCCTGCAGCCAAAATAAGTCATAGAATCATAGAATAGTTTGAATAGGACCTTTAGTTGAAAAGGACCTTTAAAGGTCATCTCATCCAATGCCCACACAATAAGCAGGAACATCTTCAACTAGATCAGGCTACTCAGACCCCCATCCAACCTGACCTTGAATGTTTCTATGGATGAGGCATCTACCATCTCTCTGGGAAACCTGTTCCAGTGTTTCACCACCCTCACCATAAAAAAACTTCTTCCTTACATCTAGTCTTAACCATCTCAATTTAAAACTGTAACCCTTTATCCTACTACTACATACCCTACTAAAAATCTGTCCCTATCTTTCTTATAAGTCTCCTTCACATATTAAAAGGCCACAATAAGGTCTCCCCGGAGCCTTCTCTTCTCCAGGTTGAACAACCCCAACTCTCTCAGCCTGTCCTCATAGGAGTGTTCTATCCCTCTGATCATTTCTGTGGCCCTCCTCTGAACTTGCTCCAATAGATCCATGTCCTTCCTGTACTGAGTGCACCACTTGCTAGACACTGCCCAGCCCCTGCCCACCACAGCCTCTGCTCAGCTCATCCACCACGGTGAGGGCTTGATCTTGAAGAGATAGTGTGTAGTGTTCAAAAGCTTCAAGTGCTTGTATTTGCTGCTGCCTGTTTTTTTTTTTAAGAGTCACCCTTCTCTGCTGATTCACAACCAGTTTTGGCAGATACACCACCTGCTTGCTCAGTTTGGATCACCTTCCCAGCCCAGTGCTGACAGCAGCACTGCAAACCCAAAGCTAACACCAGGCACTGAAGCACAAATAGCTGCTCTGCACTTTTGAGAGTTTGATTCAGGATAGCTTTCCCACACAGCAGGTATCACACTACACACCCATACTAACCAGAGCAGGTTGGGAGCCACCAGGAACCAAGCAAAACACATGCAATAAATAGCCCCTCTGAGCAAGCCTGACATCACCCCAGCCTCCTCTTCCTTATTTCAGGATGCTCAGTTGCATCCACCACCAGGGACTACAGAGCTCAGTGATTTATGTCTCATTTCATAGCAAAACTCAGCAACTCTGTGCTGAGCAAGAGCCAGGATTGAGTCAGATTTCTTTCTAGTGGCTGCCAAAAAGTCATTGCAGGTCAGAGGCTGAGTGTTTGGTGCTCCCCATCTTGCTCAGGAAGAGCAAGGGGAGAACTGAGAGCAGCTTTGTCTTTCTATCCCCAACACAGACCCTTAGCTCCATTGTCAGAAGTCTGACCAGTGCTTACCAGAAAGAAGAGGAGATGGTGGTGAGTTAGCAACAGAGCAGGAAAGGCAGCCATGCTTCCCCATAGGAGCAGCCCAGTGTTGGCCAAAGGGCTGCAACTGCCATTGGAGATAAGACCTGACCCAGACCACAAGCCACTTCTGTTTCACTGAATAGTAAGTGATAGAGGCAAGACAGTGGCAAAGCTTCCCAAGGGAAAGAGAAAACTTGGTTTTATCTAGAATGGAGTGCAGGAGGAAAAATTTGCCCCTGTGCTCCATGCAGCAAGAAAAGATCAGTCCAAGTTAGTGCTGTGACAAAGCACTTTCTCACTGATAAATGCAGCTTTTGAGAAGCCCTGCATTTCACAGGGGTGTCTTCAGCCAGACGAAATCAATCAAGGCAAGTGTTGACTTTGACTCAGATGACACATGTAGTTTATGACTGTTCTGTTGTATGTAACATTGTATCAGAGTATTAATAACCAAAATTTGGAAAGCCATGAAACATTCCTGGTTTGTGCCTCTGGAGATGTTTCAAAGCTTCAAGATTTCAGACCCACTTTGTTTCCCCTCAACGTTTCCTTCCAAATCCCATTAGGACTTGCCAAGACACGAATGTCTGGGGTCCCAAAGAGCTCTTATTGGATTTTGTGCTAATGCCAGGAGAGGAAGAGCTCCAGATTTGGCAATACAGCTTCCCCCAGAACATCTCTTGCCCTGCCACACCCACCCTCAAGACTGGCTGAGGTTATGTCAGGAGAGTAAGGAAACCAAGACTGATGCTCTTCTCCCACAGTACTTCCTCCATACTCACAGCTTTTAGAGAGAGGAAGAGGAGGACTTACATATGAATGCTTCAGAACCTAGCCCACCAGGGCTAAGCCCATGCCACCTCTAAACTTTGTTCTTTTTTTCCACAGGAAATGACAATGCTGATAACAGTATCATCCTCCATCCAGCCTGCTCCCATCCACCACCACCTTTCTCCCCCTCCCACCCTACCAAAGCCTGGGAAGGACAATGTGCGGCTCCAACGGCTGCTGAAAAAGGCAGCCAAAAAGAATGCTGTCTTCGCTTCAGAGCAAGCCAAGTCCTTCCGGTCCAGCCTCTCACCTGTGAACGAGGCCAGCCCTGACCAAGAGGAGTACGATGAAAGCACTCCCCCAGCAGAGATCCCTGAAACCACAGCATCCCCCTCTACCAGCCTGCCCACTCACATCTCCATCAGGCCCGTCAACCACCGCGCCCCCTCCCCTTTCCGAAAGAGCAAGCCTTTCACACTGAAGGTCACTGAGCAGAGGCGCATTGCTGAACATGTCCTGCTCACAACCTCCTCAGCCATGCCCCTGCTACACAAACCAGAGGCTCCCGAGACTACACATCAGCCAGAAGACGTGGGCTCCCACCTTCCCTCCCCATGTGACCCATCTGTTTTCCCCCAGCCTCCTCCTTCCAGTAAAGAAAGGGCACCAGAAGTTACCTACGTCACCAAGGTGAACACTTATTTCCACAGTGTCAAGCCACCAAGGGCTAAGACTCCCACATCAAACCTGACACAAGGAACCGTAAGCCATGAAGACAAAAGGTCTTCTTCCCCAGCACCTCAAACAAGCTGCTCTGAACCATCTCCAGAGCACATACCCACCTCACTTGATGACAGCAACGCCACACTTCCCTTGTTGGAACCTCCCCTCCTTCCTGCTGCAGACACAGAACCTGCTGCAGACACAGAACCTGCTGATCAAGCTCCCAAGCCTGTTCCTATTGAAGAGTCCATCAAGGCCCCTTCACCCAAGCCAAGCACCTCTGATGCCCACAGCAATATGCCTACAACTCATAGAAGTGACACTGAAATATCTGGATCAGAGACAGCTTCTGAATTACCCAAGGAAGACAGAGACATCCTAAAACAAACGACATCCAGTGCTCCCTGGAGGCAAGCACGCCCACCAACAGCAACGCCAGCACAAGCTGATGGTACTGGGTCCACCTCCACAGACACCAAGGCAGAAGACATCATTCAAACTCAATTGACCCCCAGCTTACCCAACACCAGCCTTCCCCTCAAAGCTGAGCCAGCACCACCATCAGTAGAAGCAGCAAGACCATCTGGAACCAGTGCCAGTGGCTGGCATCGCCTCAGGAAGCACTTGATGGTACAGCCAGAAGCACCCAGCTTCCCAGAGCCCAAGCCAGAAAAGCTGGAACAGGAGGAAGGGAGTAAAGAGGACACTGCTCAAGCAGTCATCAACCAAGACTGCATGCTGTTTAAATCAAGAGCCATGAAAATGTGGGATGCTATTTTATACCAGGTGACACTCAACAAGGAGACGAAGCAGCAAGCAGAAGAGAAGAAGCCACGGAAGGAAGAAAACGTCTTTCTTCCCCGCCGCTTGCCCATCCTTCTGCACAAGCCACGTTTTGACGCCCGGAAACTGAAGGAGCTGGCTACCAAACCCATGACAAAGATCAGCACTGTGTTTGAGCTGAGCCGGTTTAGACCCAAATCAGCTGAGGAGCACACCAAGAGCTTTAACAGAACAGCATCAGGATGGTCAGCCAACTGAAGCCAGGCAGCTCCATGCCTCTGGAGATTCCTACAGGGCACCCAAGCAGGAGAACACCTAGGACCAGGTTTACTGTCCACTGAAGCCAAGTGTAAGGAAAACAAGGAAATTAAATAAAACCCCTCAAAGCCAGCAGCCTCATGCTGCAGGTTTAAGGGCTACTCTCCGTATGTTTATAAGCTTAAGTGTATAACATACCACATCCACAGGTCACAGGAAAACAGGTATGCGCTTGTTTTAAACAGAGCCAGCAAGCAGCACTGGATGCAGTAACAGAGGGAACGGAGGGGAAGGACACAGTGAAGGTGACAAGTTGCCAGTAGAAAAAGACCAGTTTAAAGAAGGATAATAGAATCTTAGGGGTTTTGTTGTGTTTATCTAAGACCTATCTTGATCCTGGAAGCAGCAGCAGTTGCAGATGAGATATGAAGGAATCTGGGTTGCTCCACATCTCTAGGGAGTCTTAGAAAACACACACAAAGAGAGTACATACATATATTTTGAGCTATCTTCTCTATCTCCTCCACTGAAAGTGCACCCCTCACCCATTTGCTGAGAACAAAATGAAACTCATCCTTTCACCAGCACAGACAAGGGACAGCATAAGATATCCCGCTCTCACAAAGCAGTTCCCCTGGCTAACAAAACAGGCATTATCACTTGACATCCTCCTAGGTCAGTCTACTAAATCATAGTGCACAGAAGACTATTTCAGTAATCAAGTTCTGTTACATATTTTATCATTTTCTCAAATACAGATGATGGTTTCCATAACTAAACAAGCCTTCTTGAGCACATTGGATACCAACTCTGTGTATTTAACAAGATACTGGTTTTTTAGGGGCTCTGCTAACCACATGTAGTCTCATTTTCAAGAGGAACATGATGGTATTTGCCTACCTGCTTGTCCCTGATGTCCTGAAAAAAAGAGGGTATTTAAAAGGAAAGTCCCCAGCTCTGCCCATCCAAGAGACAGCTGTGTTTTTAAGTATTAGTCACCCTTTGCAACTTCATTGCCAGCAGGTTTATGAGCCTGAAAGCTGGGAGATCAGCTATTTCTGTTTCACAAGGGACTTTGTCATAGGCTAGGGTGTTCCTACACAGCTAATATAGGATTGCCATGTTTAGTCCAAATAGGAAACTCCATACACAGCTCTTTATATTCTTTTTGTGTATAGAGGATACAGAACTGACCAAAATTTCCTCAAGCCAAACTGTGAAGAGACTTGGAAACAAAACAAAGAACCCCTTTTGCTTTTTTGAAGTCTTCCAGTTTTGTAATGATGCTATAAGAGCAGCTCAGTTATCATCAAACCTTCACTTAAGTTTTCACTTTGCTGGTCTTCTCTATTTTGTAACCCCTTTCCTATTCAACGGTGGGGGGGGGGAAGAGGATAACCCAATTATCTAAAGATAGGATTTCTCCACCCCACCCCACCCCCACTTTTCCAAGAAAAAGCTGAAAAGAGGTAGGTTGGAACACACCAGTAATCACAACTGGATGCTAGGTAAGCCTCTGCAGGATAATTTAACATTGCTGAGAGAGAAGGCTATAGAAACAGATCCACACAGCAACACAAACACAGAAATCAAAGAGTGCTGTGTAAAATGTGGAATGCCTAATGCAGATAAAGATGAGCAATAAATGGCACCTTACTGAAGCACAGTGGATGGATACCTATGCTTAGGAATCAGCATGCATGAGATCCATAGAATTAACATGAGGGAGAACAGCCAACATCAGTTACGTTTGGGAGACAAAGTGAATCTGGCCAGAGAGGATGGTTTAAGAAGCAATTGTGCTTTAATCCAGCTTTTGTCCTGAAGCAAGGACAACCACCCAGAACAAACCAGCAACTCTCACCTAAGGCTTACATGTTTTGCATCTGCTGTGCTTTCAACCAGGCTGCATCCACAAACCCAGCCTCACTGCACAGGGATGAAGGATGGAGAAATGCCATTGGGGAGAATGATTCCCCCAAACAGAAGGAAGGAAGCAAAGGAAGGCAGGTCTGGATGCACAGTTTAAGCCCTTTTACCCCAAAAGCAAAGGACAGAGACACACAGCAAGCGTGGCAAGTTCTGCAGAGACAGACCCTGACATGAGAGTATCACAAAGGACAGAGTCTCGTAAGCAACAGATTTTCACCAATGGCTCTGCACTGGAAGTCAGTGCAGTATGTCCCAGTCTGAGCTGCTGTGCTGAGCAAGGGAAGGGGGATGCTAATGGGCACAGAATTTGGTTCTTTTCAATGTCAAACAGCCTCAGGCAGAGGGCTAAGAGCCCAAACTGCCACTCAGAGAAAACCTCTTGCTTCAAAGGCTGCACTGAGGTCCTGCAGCTCAGGAAGGAAGGGGAGGAAGAAAAACTGTACCTGTGCTTAAGCAACTAGAAAGCTGATAAGGTGGTGTTAAGGAAGTGACACAGAGGTAATCCAGAAGGGTTTGGGAGCAAGAAGGCAATGACAAAGTGATCCAGTAGTACAGAAAAGGATGAACATAGTTCAGGGGGTGGAGAGGAGCTGGGGAGCAGTGAGCTCACAACATACCAAACAGCCAACTAAAAACCTAAGAACAGAAACAAGCCAAGCTCCTTCAGCTATTGCAGTCATTTTGCTATTCACAAAAAAAAAAAAAAAAAAAACAACTTCCTTTTGAACAAACCCACAGTGCAACAGTGTTGTGCCACAGCTGTTTGGAGTACTGGGTGGATCCTAGAGCACATGTCGTGACAGTCCCTGCCCAGCATCCTTTCTTGAAAGGCAAAGACCAGAGCCAAAGGCACTTTCCTTTGAGCTGCTTAGAGAAGCTCAGGTAGGGCAAACAAACCTGCTGACAACCTAGCAAAACCTGTTTGCTATAAAGAACTGAAGCTCAGTAGGCTCCCACTTGGTACACTGAAACAGACTTCTGGAAAATGAAGAGACTGATCAGAGAGGAGACCTTAAAATAGGTTTCTCAAAGTCACAGGCAGAGAAGTAAGCTGAGGATACAAATTCTGTGGGCTAAAAACATATCTCCGGGCAGCCTTGAGTTTTGTACTGCTGCTCTTCTCAGAGTAGCACTCAAAAGGGCTTCTCCTCCAAATGGGCACTAAAAAATGAAACAAACAAAACAATATGCTGCACTCAGAAGCCATCTCCTTAAGGGGGGGAGGGGAAGGAAGGGAAGGAACACAGGTCCCAGAAGAATTCAGAAACAAAAGGTGTTTTGTAGCAGACAGAGCTATTTATAAGCTTGGCTAAGAAATAAAGCTTCTTTTTTATAGTAGCAAAAAAAGAGAATGAGCTTGTTTTCACCCTCAACAACTTCCTCTCCACTCATTGTGCCAGATGCTGCCCAGTTGGATCCAACTGGTTATCACCTCCCTCTACACCATTCTTCCTTATTGATGCAATCCACTATCATCCACTCAAGATAACACCGGGGTGTCTAGGAGCACAAACACAATAGGAACATGAGATCCAAAAGCCATTTCAAGAGAGCACAGAGACAGTAACCCAGCCCTGCCTTCCCCCTTGCTGCACATCAGAGAGTAGTTCTTTCTGCTCTGTTGGTCTACCCAGCACAACAGCTGCTCACATCCTCCCTGCTACAACCTTATTATCAACTCGTTCCAAGAGGCTACTGGAGCCATGAAAAGTTTTCCCCATAATTAATTCAGTAAATCTGGGAATTATACCCCAGAAACACTTGAATTTCAGAAGTACATCAGCCCCATGCTCAGACAGAATGACCTCCAAATATCTACTTCTCCTTGCAACGTAAGAGAGCATAAAAAAAGAGAGCTCATTGAGACTGTTCCTTTGAACTAGCAAAGGCAAACACATCTTCACCCAAACAGCAGCAGCTAAGGGACTTATCCTGAAGTTTAAACTAACACAGGTATCCAGCTTCCTATCAGCATCAGAAAGTCAGAGGCAAAAACAAACCCCTGCTGTGTACCCACACCGTTCCAGCTCAGACAGTCAGGCCCAGAGGAAGCAAGGCTCCAGATGTTGCCATACAGGACCTTCCAATTCACCCAAAGTGCAGCTGGCAGAAATAACCCAACATCCTGCCAGAAGAGTCCAGGACTTTGTTACACAGTGCAAGGTCATATCCCACCTACCTGGTTAATGAGTTCTCCAGGCATACTATTGCTCTGCAGTGTCATCTATCAACACCTTCTTGTACTGGCCATGGCCTGTTGCAACAAATTTATACTTTTTGCCAGAAGGAACGGACTGAACAGGAGAGAAAGAAAGAGCCAAAGTCAGCATTTTTCTCCATTAAATAGACAGTCAAGATCAAATAACTGAAGCCAGATGAGTATATGAT